>NC_092805.1:153414464-154014464 GCF_040954645.1 Diabrotica undecimpunctata | reverse complement strand
TATATTTAGATGTCAACAATTTGTATGGTTGGGCAATGTCTCAATTCTTACCATATGGGGGTTTCGAGTGGGTCGATACCAATATTGATGTCTTGTCTATTTCTGATGATTGAGATACAGGATACATACTACAAGTGTATTTGGAATACCCAGAACACTTGCATGACTTACATCGAGATTTACCGTTTTGTTGCGAACATCGTGTGCCACCAAGAAGTAAGCTTCCAAAACTTATGACCACCTTGTACCATAAAAAAGAGTACACTTTGCACTATCGCAATCTAAAACACGCTCTGAATGCAGGACTCAAACTAACAAAAATCCATAAAGTGTTGAAATTCAAACAGAGCGCTTGGCTTAAGCCATATATCGATCTTAATACAAAATTGCGAACTGCAGCAACTACAGCATTTGAAAAAGACTTGTACAAGTTAGCCAACAACGCCATATTTGGTAAAACGATGGAAAACATTAGGAAACATCGCATCGTAAAACTTGTATCAAAATGGGATGGAAGATATGGAGCGAAAAATTTGATTGCTAGTCCACGATTTCATAATAGAACTGTGTTTAATGAAAATTTATTGGCAATCGAACTTAACAAAACAGAGCTCATTTTCAACAAACCATTGTACATCGGCATGTCAATTTTAGATATATCCAAAGTGTGTATGTACGATTTTCATTATAACTTTATGCTGCCATATATGGGAGTTGAAAATTGTAAGCTAATGTATGGGGACACTGACAGTTTTATCTATGAATTAAAATGTAATGACGTTTACAGAGAGGTTATTAAAGCAAATTTATCTAAATTCGATACATCAGACTATTCTGAGAATAATATTTATGGAATACCTCAAGTCAACAAAAAAGTTCTCGGAATGATGAAAGATGAGGCAAACGATCGCATTATGACTCATTTTGTCGGACTTAGATCTAAAATGTATTCGTTTAAGATTAGTACGACGGATGAGGATCGAAATGTATTGTGGGATAAATACAAGAATAATATGGATGATGCAAATATTGAAAGACTTGCAAATAATTTAGGTGTCACAAAAAAATCTAAGGGTGTAAAATATTCAACGGTAAAAAATGACATTACTTTCGATGATTATGTTAAGTGTTTAAACGAATTTACAACTAAAAGTGTTTCCCAATCAACGTTTCGTTCCTACGCCCATGATCTTTTTACAATAACACAAGAAAAAATTGCATTAAGTCCGTATGACGATAAACGTTACTTGCAACAAAATTCTCATGACACTTTACCTTGGGGTCATTATAAAACCACAATGATTGAGTAAAAACAAAAATTAATAAATGAAAACATAACCAATTTTTTTTTATAGCTTTATCAATCTCCACAGGAAAATGGACCGGCTATTTTTTAAATGAATATGTAGATCGATAATTGTAATTTTGTTAAAAATCAATTTGTAATCATAAGTAGAAAATAAAAACTTTAAAAAATTTACATTGTTTTCCTGTAATTTTAAGTCTCAGCTTATATTTTACAGCGTTGTGAGACATTCAACGTGAAAATAAAAAAGACATGTTTGCATAAATAGCATTTATTTTGATTATTACATAAAATCATTTACAACTTTAATTTTATAATAATATAAATATTCTCTTAAAGCATGACTTAACAAAGTATCTGTGGAAATTTCGCAAAACGCAGTTAAAGCTTCAAGTGGTCCATATAAACTGCTTCTGCTGCAAAAGTTTAATTTTATCAAATCGATAATATTTCTATAATAAGCATGAAAGTTTAAATTATCCAATAACGATACACGATGACACACCAGACTGCTGTTTACTTCTAGGATTTGGTTGATATCACTTTCATCTAGATAGTATTCCAGACCATGCTTTTCAATAACAAGGAACTTGGTTGAATCATACACTATTTGTTTAATTTTACAATAGTCTCCACACTGAAACTCGATAGGATTGTAATCATCTTGAGAGGTGCTGTTAAAGAAATCGCTAATCTTCTGCTTAAAAACTCCGATTATATCATCCCACTCGAACGTGCTTAAACTAATTCTGGCATTCTTGTTGTGCTGACACAAAATAATGGCTGGTGAGAAATGACGAGCTGGAGAAAGGCCAACTTTGATTATACAGTTGTCAAGCGGAAAGGATGCTCCTAGTAAATAATATGGTTCATTGTTGGCTGCTTCTTCGAATCTCGCCAAAACTCTATCTAATTCAGCATCATAATCGATATCATCTGATGATGAATCAGCAGCTACAACCATATTGTCTGATGAACTATAACCACTATCTTGAGAACTCATATTGATGAACTGGCAGGAACAACTGGGCATGAGCTTGCAGCATTTATGAAATTTATACTTTTTGTCACCCCCCACTCATTTAGTGTATATCTACGTGGTGTATGTAAAAGTAGATCCTAAATGATATCTTTAACGTTAATCCAACTATTATGGCTACTATCGAATCCCAACCATTGAACATACATCTTATTCCACGTCTGCGCAGTACTTTCTCTACTAAATATATGTCTTTATTTTTTGTTTTCTGTAATTCTTCTTCGTAGAATGCTCCTTTGATATGCGCTCCAGTCATATCTTCAATCAAGTATGTTGTGGGATTCGTTATTTTAATTTCAGTAATTTTAAATAGTTCTGTTGTCCAATTCGGTTTATATCCCTTATCGAACCACGTCACCAACTTTCAATTTTCTTGGGCCAGCAATTTTCAAGTGAGTATAATATTTTCGTAAAATTTCCTTTTCGTTAGATTTATTAACATCAATAGGTCTAAGTCGAATTTTGCTGTGTTTCGTGTTATTGTACTCTTTAGTAATTTGAGGCAAGATATCAATCCATTTGTAAGTTCCATTAAGACTGAAATATTTGTAAAGTTTTTCCTTCAATGTTCGAATAACTCGTTTACATATGGCTGCTTTTTTAACACTAAAGGTATTATAGTGATTAATACTATGTTTTTTCATGAGATTTTGAAACTTGGAATTGAAAAATTCTGTGCCTTGGTCTGTTTGTAAATTTTTCGGACATCGTCGAGTATGAGCGAGAATATCCGAAAATGTTCGAGTAATTTCCTCCCCTGTTTTCGTCTTTAATGGACGAGTCCACACAAACTTTGAAAAACAATCAATTACAACGAGAATGAGCTTGTAAGATTTATTTTGACTGGCATAAGGTCTCATCTCAGCAAGGTCCATTTGCCACAAATCATCTAATCCTTTAATGATTGTTCGTCGACGAGGATAATTTTTTCGTGCAGGCTTGTGCAGCTCGTTAACTAGTTGTATCTTCTCCTCGGTAAATGCCATGTCTAGCTTCCAACGATTCGATTCTTTGAACTAACGCTAATTCGTTGTTCCGTTAGCTTTATAATGTACGGGGTAATCTTCCATTACATTAAGACGCTCATCTAAATCATGTGAATTAAGATCCGCTGTTTTAATCTTTTTTTCTATTTCCAATGTTTTCATCATAATTTGTGCATTTTGGTTGGCAGCATCTGTAATATTCTTCGTCATTTCTTGTTTAAATATATCAAGATCATTTTTAAATTCATGCCTTTGTTTTGATAAATCAGATATTTTCGAAGCAGTCATTTTATTCTCATCAGACAACTCGTTAACTTTTTTACTTAAATTAACTTCTATTTTACTAATGGAGTTTGAGATTTTTTGTTCGAGTTGAGTATCTTTTTGAATTCTATTTTTTTGTATCAAATTAATCTCTTTTCTTAGAAAAGTTTTCGCACGAACAATGCTGTCATCTACATATTTCTTATTGGAAAGATGAATACCTGCTACAGGAGGATCTCGTGTAATGTCTTTATGTACTTCATGTATCTGGTTTTGTAAATCCAAAATGGATTGCTTTAAGCCTTCACGTAGCTTTTTAACAACTTGTTCATTAGAACGGTAATGATGACGACCAAACTTGTCAACACTTATGTTGGAAATGATGTTCCAATAATCCAAACATTAATATATAATATCTGCTTCACGTAATTGGTTGATAATGGCAACAATTTCGTTATTGTGGGATGTGTTTCCTGCTTCTTGGGAAGCAACCAGCAATTTGAGTCTGTCGCATAGTTCGTTTGGATCATCCCAATACACATATTCAATACGATTATCATTGTAGATCAAATGAGAATCATCGACGAGTCCTGACCCTTTGTAGCTAGATGGTGAAGATAACGATGTTCGAGGCGACGTTGATGATGATGAACGAGTCGCTTTTGCTAAACGAACAAGACCTTCGAAAGGTTGTCTCTTTAATGCAGTAGATCGAGTTTTCGGTGGCGATTTCTTTGTTGTTTCATCGGTAGGTTTAAATAGCGGTTTGATAATATGATGATATTTTTTCCCAGTTGCACCTTTAAGACGACCTTTGGAATCCAGATGAACTTCTGTACTATTTAATAAACTTTTATAGTGCTTTAAATCTGTATCATTATAATCTTCAGGGTTATCATAGAAAATTAGTTGGTATAGACCTGGAGTTCCCGGCACCCATCCTCCTTCCCCACTACCATCACTGATGACTTGTATACTACCTTTGTTTTTGTTAAAGTTTATTTGGCGTGTACCCAACATCCAGCCAATTTCATCATTGTAAATAGGTGCATAGTTTTTATCAATTTTATTATCTTTCATCCAAAATTCTTTTATATACTTATGGCTCATTGGAGGATATTGCTCAATATATTCATCAATAGCCTCTTTCGAAACATTATTAGGATCAAACATTTCATGTTCGTTAACTTGATCGATTGATACTGCATCGGAAAATACATCGTCATCGCCGGCTTCTTTTTTTATCTCTTCCTCCGTTTTCACCTCTTCTTTTTTAACGTGTCTAAGCTTGTTATTAATAGCATAATGCAACGTTTTTGACGATTGCGCAATATCTGTTAGAGGTTTAGCTATGGGCTTAAAGAGTTTATTTAGCGACTCATCTTGTTCTGTTTTACCTAACTTTAATGCCAAATACTTTTTGCGAATGACACGAGCTAGTTCGGCAACTTTACGCATGCGCGCAGCTACCTCTTTGTCCGACATATTGTTATACAATGCGTGTTTTTCGATCATACCTACAGTCTTAGCAGCATTTGGAAAACTGCGAGACACACTTAGGGCCAACATACCAATTAGCCTCAAAAGAAAAGTATTTGACCAATGCGTATTACCGGTCATGACCTATGGGGTGGAAGCTATGACTCTAACCAAGACTACGGCTTCGAAATTGAGAGTGGCACAGAATAAGAAAAAAAGATCTGCGAAGAAGGACGAGTATTGCTATGTTGTGGAACGCATAGCGGAACTTACAAGTAAAATTACACATTGGAGGCCAAGAGCGTGCAAACGTAGTAGAGGAAGACCACCTACACGTTGGGCTGACGACATTAGGCGTATCACGAAAAATTGGCAACAAAGAGCACAAAATCGCAAAGAATGGAGGGGTTTAAGGGAGGCCTATGTCCAGAAGTGGACGTGAAATGAAGGCTGAATGATGATGCTGATATATATAAACGAGGTTTCTATAGCCTCTGCCGCTTCTCGCATTTCGACCGCTATCGTTTTCTGTCCATCTATTCGTCTTCTGTGATGGCTCTATCTCTCATTATGTGCCGTACATTTTCTTCCCAGGCAACTGAAGGCCTTCTCCTTCTTCTTCATTGTTGTGGTATGTAATTTAAAGCTTTCATCCACGTACTCTCTACTGAGACCTACTTTCGTCAAATGTCTTCATATTCTGATTATATTCTTTCTTTTATTATACGACAGTACAACCTCCCCACTGAGCTGATAACAGTTATTCCCCTATAATTAGAGCATTTGCGTTTATCCCCTTTCTTGAATATTGAGCTGATGTATCCAACATCTCAAACCTCAAGAAAACCTCAACGGAGCTGTTTCGAGCCTCAGCGAGCAAGGTCATGATTGCCAATATTATTTCCAACATCCGAAACGGATAGGAACCAGAAGAAGAAGAAGTATCCAACATTCCAATCATCATTGATATTTTGTCCTTTCAAGCATTTGTTTAGTAGTTGAGCCAACATCTCATGTAATATTTTTGGTCCATACTTTACCAACTCAATTGGGATGTCTTCAGATCCTGCTGGTTTACCGTTTTTCGATCTTTTGAGGGCATCGCTTAACTCTCCGGTTGTTATCTCAATTATTTGTGTATGTTCGGATATTTCTTCCATTTCGATCTCTAGGAATTTACATCTATCCTCTTTCAGTAATACCTCATAATGATGTTTCCACTGTTTTAGATCTATTAACTGTAAGTTAAATTTGTTCTTTCCTTTCCTCCGGAGAGACTTTATCACCTTCCACGCTTGCCCAACTCTTGTTCAATCCATATACCTATCCACCTCTGCACATCTTTAATCCCACATCTCATTTTTACTTTTCACTACTTCTCTTTTTAGATCTCGAAACTCAGCACATTGCTTACGATAATTTGAATAGTAGCGTAAGTGAATCTAAGAAATCGTTGCGGGCCCCAACTTATACGGAGCCAAAGTGTAATTATAAACATTCTAATTAGTCAAGGCATAATCGTAGTTCATCCTTTGTTACAAATTCGTCGTCAATATGTTGTGCTTTATATAAACAAAGTCATTCTCTAAACAAGTGCTTGTTGTTTTTGAAAAAAAATCCAGAAGAAAGATACCAACTTTGTAAAGAATCTTCCTCGTGTTTTAGGTATCTTAATCAGGCTAATCATTCTGTCAAGTCGTGTCCAAAGGCCTTTAAATGTAGTAAATGTAATAGTCACCTTCATAATAGTTTGTTGCACTTTGATAGAAATCGTTCCAATAGTCAGTCGTTCACAGAAAATACTAATAATCCAGGGGCATCGGGAGTCGAACAAAATTCGCCTGAAATATCACATTGTGCTGCTAGTTTTGGAGGGAAGAAAAACGAAACAAAAAAGGAAATCTTGCTCGGTACCATTTTGGTTCATGCGATTTATAGTAAGGGGTGTAAACAGCCCTTGAGATGTCTTCTAGATTCGGGTTCAATGAGTTTGTTCATTAGTCGAAAAGCTGCCAGTAGTTTAAGCTGGCCTAAAACTCCTTGTTCATTTGAAGTTAACGGACTCAATTCAATGCAAACGAAATTGAATCAAGGTCAAATAAGTTTTTCTATTCAACCTCGTCATCAGGAGTCACCGGTGTTTCATTTGAAGGTTATTATTACAGATCGGATTTGCTCGGAAGTAAACTCGATGGAAGTAAATAATATTTTAAAATGTGTATGCTTGGTTAGATTCTCAAATCGTATTGCACTGAATTAAAAGTTCCCCCTCGAGATTCAAAACTTTCGTCGTAAATCGCATTTCGTAGGTCCAGTCCCATAGTCAAAATTATTCTTGGCATTATATCGAATCTCGAAAAAATGCAGCCGATGCGCCTTCGCGAGGCATGCTACTGGCCGCTTTTCTATCAAAATTAGTCTGGTTAACAGGTCCTTCGTTTTTGTAGAATATTCCATTAATTTTTCCAGAGGTTCCTCCCTCATTGCAGGAAAAACCCCCTTTGGAAGAGATAAAGAAAGCTTTAATATTTGTTTCCACTCGTGAGGAACATTTTTTGTCTTGTTTGCTGAAAAATAAATTGTCTTTTACCTCGATCCAAAGAATTTTGGCTTTTATGTTGCGATTCGCGCCCAACTCTCGTTATAAAAAGTCGAAACGGTCAGGACTCTTGAGTTTCGTAGAATTAAAAGACTCGTTGATTATTCTTGTCAGACTTATACAAGAATAATATTTTGAAGAGCATTTTCAATTTAACTCTTTTCTAAAACCATTTCGTAGCTTGGGAGTATTTTTAGATAATAGTACTCAGTGTATAAGAGTAGGTGGTCGTCTATCTCAGTATTTATTATCGTATGAAGCAAAACACCCGTTTTTGTTACCAAATAAAATCTCGCCTTAGTATTCTTCTAATTCATCATTATCATGAGAAGTATTTACATGCTGCATTTAAGAGTACTCAGTTTTTGGTTAGTCAAAGGTTTTGGATAATGTCTTCTAAACAAGCCGTTAATTCAGTATTGTCCAAATGTATTAGATGTTGGAAACAATCTCCCAAAAACTTACATCCCCCTATGGGTAAATTGTGGGTTAGATTATGGTGGACCATTTTCGATAACCATGTCTCGTTACAGGGGAGTTAGAACTCAAAAGGCCTATTTGTGTCTATTTTTATGTTGCGCTACAAACACTTTACATCTCGAATTAGCTAATGATTTGGCCGCGGAAGCCTTTTTGGCCGCTTTACAACGTTTTATCGCTCGGAAAGGTCGAGTATCACAAGTATTTTGTGATAATGGTACTAATTTTCATAGTGTTTATCGACAGCTTAGTAGCTTTATGGAGAGCGCTCTCAATAAAGAAAATATTAAGTTTTCATTTGCTTCTCCTGCTGCTCCACATATTGGCGGTATTTATGAACGTGGAATTCGTTCTGTAAAGGAACATATTGTTCGTATAGTCGGGGCACAAATTTTGACCTACGAAGAGTTTTATACCGTTTTAACTTTAATTGAATCCGTCTTAAACTCACGCCCTCTCATCCCATTAACTAATGATATTGAAGATCTCAATGCTTTGACCCCAGGACATTTCCTGACTCTTGAACCCTTGAGCTCTTTGTCTGTGCTTGATTTTTCGGAGGTATCCTTTAATCGTTTGTCCAGATGGCAGTTGTTACAACGCATCCATAGAGATTTTGGGGCTCGATGGCGAAAGGAATATCTGCACACCTTGCAACAAAAGTCCAAATGGTTAGATTCTGTCTTTGTACCTAAAATCGGTGCCTTAGTTGTTTTAAAGGAGGATAATTTGGCTGCGTGTAAATGGTCTCTCACGCGTCTTGTTGAATTGCATGAGGGGAGAGCCGGTGTAGCTCGAGTGGCTACCATGCGTACGATCACCGGAACCTTAAAACGGCCTCTTGTCCGAATCTGTCAGTTGCCGATAGATGAAGATTGGATGGTCAAATTTTTTTACTGATTTTGTTTTGTTCGGCTTTTACCAATATAACTATATAAAATATATTTCGGCGACAAAACAACCATTTTAATTTTTAATTTCTTATTTTAGTTTAAGTTTTGAATATTTGTTTAAGATTTATATAGGAGTTGTTTATATTAATTATTGTTTCTTGTTGTTTAAGTAATGATAGTATTGAGAATTCGTTTGTTTTTAAAGACCTTATGGCCTTTGAAGGGGGGAGAATGTTTAAATTCATATGGTTGTATAGTATAAACTAATCAATACATTTGTCCTTCCTGTATTCCTACGATCCCTATAGTAGTACGTGCATCCCGCACGACACAAGAGCGTAAGTTGTTAAGAGGGAAAGACGCAACCCGACAATGAACCAATGCACTCATATTGAATTTGTTTTGTTCGTTGTTTCGTAAAGTAGTGTAAATTATGGTAACTAGCGGTAAGTTCACTTAGTTTTACCTGTACCTATACATTGTTTTTGATTGTTTATGGCAACCATTTAAATTTTGATAATTATTTGCACCTATGAGTAAAAGTTCATTCATCTTGCCAGGGCTATCGAAGGAAATATAGTTGGTGTTAATTTAATTACTAATAGTTCTCGTACTAATTCATTGTTTGCTTAATTCGCCACAGTATAATTCTGGTGAAGGTCATACTAGACCATAGATTCAATGATAATATAAGGAGTCAGTAAACTGGATATAAAATATTTTACACACTACTTTAAAAATACAGTTTATTGATTATATTTTTTATTCATGGAAAACGGAGATTGTAGCGTTCCGAATAAACTCACACCATGTTCCATCTTTGACTTCACCTTTACAATAGTCAGATACTTTGAATGGACCACAAGGAGAATGACAACAATCATTGACAACTCCGTGTGATCGAAGACTGCCGATAAGAAGGGAACGTAAGGAATTTCTTGAGGGAAAGAGTAAATCTCCTAAAACATACAAAAATGACGTTAATTAAAGCCATAATTTTAATCATAATGCCGAAAAACATAGTTTTGTTTGTAGTTAAAAGTAATTTTTTAAGAAATGCTTGCGCCGCTTTAGTTTACTTTGGTTAATCATTGCTGTTACTGTTTCCGTTAATTAAATATCTTTTTGAATCCTTTTATATGTATTGTATTATATATATATATATATATATATATATATATATATATATATATATATATATATATATATATACTGATATACAACTGTTTTGGATGGGTTGGAGTCAATAAAAGGGCTATTGGTTAACTATTTTTTTTTTATATCTCGAGCTTTCAATTGTGTTTACAATTATTATCAAAAGCTAAAAAAGACAAAATATCTTACAAGGTTGAACTAGAAAGAAAAAACAATTTTTGTTAACTTACCAAATAAAACTTAGTTTAGTAAATAAAAATTGCTGCTAATACATCTTAAGAATAATTAATATAGAAATGTCCTAATCTAATAAATGTTTCTCTGAAAAGTTTTAGTATAATTTTGAAAACATTTTTTTTAATAAAAAAATAATTGAATTTATAAATAAGTTAAAATAGCAACCAATTACAAATAAGCCTCAATGTCATAAATGCCAACTTAAAATTTTTATTTTTGACAATTATATTGCCAAAAATAAAATTTCGTTTAAACATCCTTTTTTGTTTAAGAAGATTTATTCACCGTTGACAGATGTCTGAAAAAATGTACCAGATATATGGAGAATTAAATATAACATTTTATAAGTTTTATATATAAATCATAAAGAAAAAATATAATTATAAATTTTGCTTAGATTTTGAATGTCTGATCTTTTGTTTAAATTATTATCACTTTTGCTAATACAAACCATTTCCAAAAAACTCCTTTTAAATTTATTACTTTCACTACATAAAATTTTAATGTTATCAAAATCCATAATATGGTCTTTATCGATTACATGCTCTGCCAAAGCACAAGATGGTTTTTTAATCCTGGAATCACTTTTGTGAGAAATAATGCGATTTGAAAGATTTCTTGCGGTCTCACCAACATATTCAGCCTCACACTGAGTACAACTAATGCTGTATACTAAATTCGTTTTCTCAAATTTGTCTATAGGATATTTAGTTTTGGAATATAAAGATGAAATAGTTTTGATGTTCTTTGTTGCTATTTTTATATTGTCAATAACCTTTAGTGTTTGTATTAATTTAGGTGTTAATGATGGTATAAAAGGTAGTGAATGATAATAGATGTTCTGATTGTTAGATACAATGTTTTGAGATTTAGCAAAAAATGGTGTTAAGTTATTTATATTACCAATATTAGAAAAAAGCATCCTATGTAGCATATCTGGAGGATAAATTCCAAAATAATATAATTAATAAATTCTAATTCTAATTAATAAATTCTAAATTTTTAATGATTTCAAAATTTATTTGATGTATTTATTCCTTTAAATATATAGTCATATGTTTATTGTATAACAAAATAATGATTTTTATAAAAACTTAATTTATAATTAAATTGAATTAAAATGAAATAAGGACATAATAGTGATTTACTACTCCTTTGCTACCAAATAAAGTTTAGATTTTATAATATTTAAATATAAAAAGACTATAGTACTTACGACGATCCCGATGTGTGTCCCCCTCATAAAATTGTCCAGGGTAGTCCGGCATTAAGAGACAAACGGCATGGACATACTTATATACAAGTTCGGGACCGCAAAATTTGACTTTTGGTTCCGCATTTATGCATGCATTATCGTCTTGAGTTCTATCACAATTGCAGCAATAGAAAATAAGAACTAACGGAACAAGTATGGACCATATATGCATCTACAAAATATAAAGTTAAAAATTTGGATGTGGCACTCAGGGAGTCACCGAGGAGGAAAAACTTGGTTTTCTTATCGTCTACGCACACAGCGATGGTTTTTAATTGAATTTAATTCGAATATATATATATATATATATATATATATATATATATATATATATATATATATATATATATATATATATATATAGTATAGGTAAAAGTTTATGGTCGGTATTGTCCTCCGGAGGCGTGTCAGCCGGGAGCTGACAGCCGTGCCGGACGCATCAAGGAATTTGGATATCGGTCAAAATACTTGGGAATTCCAAGTTTGGCCAAATCCAAATTTCTAATTGATTCGATGCAGGGAAATTCCACTTTCGCTACGTAAAACAAAGGATTTGTTTTACATAAAAGCAGGTAGACTTTCTCTCATCGATCAGTCGAGTTTGCCTCTTCTACTGTAGACCTAGTCGGTGCTATTATTGTTCCAACTAAATTATTGTTTTATTTCTGATTTTCTGTATACCTTTTTTTTTAGCATTATTGTATATTCAGACCTTTTCAGGTTAGGATATTACATTGATCTATATTTGTTCATGTAGTGATTGTTTATTTTTCTTGTATTTTGTGTCTAAGTTGTTCTTCCGTAAGTTAAGAACACTTAGAAATATTTATCTTGCTTTTTCTATTTTATATTTTGATTTGTACTTTGTCTAAGTAGTTCTTTCCGGTAAGTCAAAGAACTCTTAGAAATATTTTCATAATCATTGTTGCATTATTATTTCCGATATTTTATCTAAGATATTTTCTTTCTTAAGTTAAGAAAATACTTAATACATTTGTTTCTTTCATTTTCTATTTTATGCTAAGTTGTTTCTTCCGTAAGTCAAGAAACACTTAGCAATATTTTCACATCTTTTCTATATTTGATTTTTCTTATTTTCTATTATAAATCGTTTCTTCCGTAAGTCAAGAAACACTTATAAATATTTGTGCATTTATTTTACTATATTTGATTCTCTTGTTTATTTTCTGTTCTAAGTTGTTTCTTCCGTAAGTCAAGAAACACTTGGACATATTTCTATAATCTGTTTCATTTTTGCATTTCTCGTTTTATATTTTGAGTATTTTATTTTTCCACTCTAAGTCGTTTCTTCCGTAAGTCAAGAAACACTTAGAAATATTTCCATATTTTACTCTCACATTTACATATTTCATTTATCTATATTTCTGTCCTAAGTTGTTTCTTCCGTAAGTCAAGAAACACTTGGAAACATTTTTTTCTTTTTATACCATTTAATTTAATTATTTACTAAGTTATTCCTTTCGTAAGTCAAGGAATACTTAGATCATTTTTACCTATCTGTTTTCCATTTTTGCTCTGTTACTTTGTAACTGTTCCTTGGAACCGTTACCTATAACAGATATTTGTCACTGGAACTGTTATTTATAACAGCGGTAGTATTTAACCTTTCTACCAGCGACAAACCAAAGATGGTGAATACCCGATCCAATTCCTTGGATAGGAAGAAGCCCAAAGAGCCGGCGATGGGTCCTACAGGCCCAAATGCCCCCTCTCGGCAACAGTATGGACCTTAAGTGAGATGGAGTAAGAAACACCTGTTTAAAAAGAGAGGTATGTAAGGTCCGCCGTTTATATCGCCGAAAATACATGAGTGGAAGTAATAAAAAAGGGGAATTCAACGTTGCCAAACTTATTGGTTTTATTTGACCTGTTGTCTTTTTAGCATTTGAACAATGTTCTAAGATAATCAAACTCAAATTTGGGGGAAATCGATTTAAATGGCAGCTTACTATGTTTTACTGGGAATATGCCACAATTTTACTTTACAGTAAGTAAGTGTAATTTTTTCCTAAATTAGTTATGTTTAAAAGAAAACGATTTGTTTCTATGCGTCATCAACAGAGGATGATTACGAAAAACGTAGATAATATTGTTGAAAATATTTACAATAAGTGTAATGTAACATTTTGATTTCCACTTCGTAAATCGTTTTATATAAATAAAATTTATTAATGATTCGCATGTGCCTTATTTCCAATAAAAATAATAAACTGCGTTATAACGCCAACAATAAAAAAGGTTCATACAAAATTATTTGGCAACGTTGCGTCTAGGGACAGCTGAACCGGTATTCGACAGGCGATACCTAAGAAACTAGAGGTGAGACGTTGACATTTTTATCGTTAACGAAACTGAATCGTTTTTCGTAAACAAGTAAGCATTTTAATGGACTGTCGATAAGGTGTAAGTTTAGATGAGTCATGTCCAATTAATTGATCAAAAATACTTAAGTCATCTTTATCGGTTTATTTTACTTTCAACGTCAACCGATAGCCCGACTGTCCACTGTCCCGAAAGAATCGCATGTCATTTTTAGTTTTGTAGTAGTCTCTCAGATCAACTAATCGTCCTCGTCCACGTAAAGTGTTCGTCGCTCATCTGTTTACGTCTACACAAAACCTAGTTTTTTTGAATCAATCATCAACTAGTTGGCTTACCAGTGAGAAACCGTAGATTCGTAAACGACAAATAATAATTTAAAATGCGGGGATTTTCGGATAAAAATGAAGGTAAAAAAGCAAAAGAGTTAAGAAGCTGGTTACTTCTATAAAAAAAGAAAAAGAAGATTGTACTATTGAAAATCAACCAGTACAAGAAAAAGAAACTGATAAAGATGACTTAAGTCCATGGTGTATTTTTGATGAATCGGGCATGACTCATCTAAACATACACCTGTATCGAGAGATATAAAAGAAGTCGACATGTGTTTGTCTGGTGATATATTACCCAGAAACAAATTCGAACGGAGATTGGAACTGTCCATTACAGTGGTGAAAAAACCATCGCCATGTGTATCCTAACTTAACCACTATATTCATAAAATATTGTAGTATTGTAACAAAATCTGTTCCTTGTGAACACATGTTCAAGATTTGGTTTAAATGTAACTACTATTTGTATATTTAAAATGTCAACGACCCACCTCTAGTTTCTTAGGTGTATTAGGATCGGAACCAGAGATATGTAAAATATCTCTGATCGGAACTAATCGTCTCACTAATGGGTAATGGGCGTCAATGCAAAATATGGAGGGTGGACCAAGGGGAAATAATATTGTTATCTTCGTCTATTCGCTGAAAATATGATTTTATATCTGTGTTAGATATCTTGTTAAATTTTACCATACCGACCATAAACTTTTACCTACACTGTATATATATATATATATATATATATATATATATATATATATATATATACATATATATATATATATATATATATATATATATATATATATATATATATATATATATATATCGCGTTGATTGTCATTGCGCCGGGCTTCTTATATCTTTTTCGATGTCTTCTTCAGGGCTTCCTAGGACTCAGTCTTCCGAGCCCCCAGACATTAGCACACTCATCACTTATCAAAGCATTACAGATGCTGGGAATAGAGTACGGGTCATTTATAAAGTCAATGTTGACGTATCTGTGGTGGAGGTTGGCGTGGGAACAACGTCAGGACTGGCGCGGGGGTTAGCGCGAACATTTCTGACAGTCGAATTTTGGTAGCGAATAGTCAAAGGATAATCAAGTCAAAGGTAATCGTATGCCATCATCTCTTTTATTGAGACAATTTGGCCTTTTTCAATTTCTATGTCTTCTCGATATTCTTGGTTTATAGAAGCGGTTTATGGTTCTAGTGTTTTCAAAATAAATTTTGTGACCTGCATGAAGATAGTGTTGATCTACAGCTGAAATTCAGTAGGAGTTGCGAACAGAAATGGAATGTTCATAAATCCTATTTTGGATTCTACGATTCGTTTGGCCTATATAGCAGTCTGAACAAGGAACTTCATAAACTCCGCGTTGTTCATTTGGAATGTTATTTTTGATTGATCGGACAAGAGATAAAAGTTTTTGTTGGAAGGGGGGGGGGTTAATATTGTCTTTATTCCTCTTGATTTTATAAATTTGTCGATTTTTGTCAGTGATGCCTTTGATGTTAGGAAGAAAAGCTTTCGTCTGAGTTTTTGGGTTGAGATTAATTGGAAGATTGATGTCTGTGGATGCTCCTATTGGTGTAATTTTCGCGGTAACCATTTTGGATGAGGGCTTGTTTTAAACTGGAGAGTTCAGCGGGTCTACTTGCCTCATCTCAAGGGCGTATTGATCTGGAGACAAGCGTATTATTAACTGAATTAATTTGGGAAGAGAAATGATGAGAGTTGGCATGTAAGTAACGATTGGTATGGGTGAGTTTTCGATAAATTGAGTGACGAAGACCTTGGAATTGGTTTTTCTTTATGATGACGTCGAGAAACGGTAGGGATGAATCAGTTTCGACCTCCATCGTGAACTGGATACGAGGATATATACCATTAGGATGAGTTTGAAAAGATACCAAAGCATCCCTGCCATGATAATCAACCCGGAAGACTAGTGAGGTTAATTCCTGTAATAGTATTTAATCTTAGCTCTAGGTTTAATTGTATTAACCGCGGAAACCTTTTGGAACATTATATACATATATAAATATATATATATATATATATATATATATATATATGTTGGAAATATCGGGTATGTGGTCTATATTAAATAAAAAATCTTTGTTTTTTCTAAAGCTCAATATTTCGCCATTTATTTGATGGCTTCATCGGGAGTAAAGAAATTAAAAGATTATACACATAAATAAAATTGAATACTAAAATAACATTATTGTTGATGAAACTGTACATTTAATAAAATGCATGTAAAAATTTAAAATATCTTTGAGCACGTTCGTTAACAATAAATAAGATGGAACGAATGGAACGAGAATGGATCGTTTAAGATTTTTTAAGAAAAGTAAGATTTTTTATTTAATATAGACCACATACCCGATATTTCCAACATATTTATAAATTGTTTTTTGGTCGAAATAATCACGTTAAATAGTTAAATATATATATATATATATATATATATATATATATATATATATATATATATATATATATATATATATATATATATATATATATATATATATTTTAAATTCTCAACGCGGTTCTTCCCGAGAACTCAGTAATTTTCATTTATCTGACCGCGGAAACTTATCCGAACATATATATATATATATATATATATATATATATATATATATATATATATATATATATATACGGAATAGGGTTTAGATGTTTTGATGTTTTTGATGTTTTGTGATGTTTTCGGGAGTAGGCAGATTGAGACGTTGAAAGGTCGAGTTTTAAATTGTCCAATTAAATTGTTAAATACCAAATCACCAAAAATATTGGGTAGACAACTTAAATAAAAAACTAGATGTAGAACTTACGAGGTTGAGATTTCCGTCATACGTGTATATACATACTGTAAGTAGCATTGACAGGAAGAGTATTCTACTATTTAATATTTTTAAATTGAAATACGTTAAAATCCACTAGATATTAAAAACATGAGTGCACAAGGAAAGGTAGGCTTTTACCAAACAATGAAACAATGTGTCAATCTTCTCTTTTGGTTGGAACAAAATAACCAGTAAGTTAAATTGTTGTACGAAAAGAGAGAGACTACCCCTATTCTTGTTGTAAATGAAGGATGTTGATCAACCAATCTACAGACGTTATTATGAGATAATATCTAAACCAAAATCTTCATTAACATTAAATTTTTTATCAGTTTCAAGAAGGAACGAATAGATCTCTGTTAATTGCTTAATATCTCTCTTCTTTTATTAATTGTCTGTTTATTCTGAGAAATAAATGCCATTTCCAGAAAAGTCCTTTTGTGCTTGTTCTTTTTATCTGCTAAAATCTTTATAGACACAAAATCCATAATATGGCCTTCATTAACGACATTGTAACAACATTATAAGATGGAATACGATCTTAAACACGTCTAGTGGTTTGGTCAATGTATTGCTAGACACAATCAATATATTGTATACTGTGAACTGCATCAGATAGGAACTCCTTGGTAATCTATCGTTCATCCTCAAAAATAGTTTATTAATAGTTAACACTGTTCTACTAGCTGTTTTGAGGTTTAACCAGTTTTTTACAATTCATGTGAGCTTTGGCGTAATCTCTCTCCTAATGAATGAAAAATAGATGAATGCAATTACCTCCGGAATGTCACCGTTATCATTTTTTGCTGTATTATCATTATGAATTGAGTTATTTACAATAGCTGTTGTGCTAGATGGCCTGTTAAAAAATAGGAGCTTTAACATTAGAAGAGTGTAAGAATTGTTTAAAAACCGTATATTGTTTTTTTTAGATTAGTTTGTTGAGTCATTTCACCAAACCAATCTAAAAAACGATGCTTTACACTTAAGGAGTGCCAACAGAAGTGAATACTTATTGTATTCTTCTACTCTTAGTATGAAACTTTAACCATTATTCTAGAATCCATTCAAATCCATTCCAAATCTACTGTAGAAAAGAATAGCTACACCTAGTCTATTATTTGAACTGGCATTTCAATTATATTTTGCTCATTAAACGATACGGTTGATTTATTGCTAATAAATTACTCAAATTGATAATTCAGATATCATTAGGTACTCGGAAATTTTTCTACTTCATCAGTAATTAATTTTTTCGCAACATCACTAAAAATATCACTTAAAGTCACTGTCATGATCATCAGCAAAAATAAAGTTAGAGACGCTCAACTACTTATCAATAATACACCAGTGGACCGAGTAAAACAGTATAACTATCTTGGAACAACAGTAAATGAACAATGGGATCACTCACAGGAAATAAAATGTAGAATAGAGAAGGCTAGGAGTGCATTCAATAGCATGGCCAAACTCTTTAAAAGCCACAATCTTAATCTGGAGATAAAAGTAAGGCTCCTACGATGTTATATCTTCTCAATATTGTATTACGGAGTTGAATCCTGGACACTAACTGAAGCAATGGAGAAAAAACTTGAAGCCTTCGAGATGTGGCTATACAGGCGAATTCTAAGGATATCATGGACAGACAAGATAACCAACGAGACCGTATTACGAAGAGTGGGCAAAGAAAGAGAGGTGATGTATACCATTAAAAGGACAAAGTTGGAATATCTCGGACATATAATGAGAAACAGCACTAAATACAGATTACTGAAGGTAATCCTACAGGGTAAAGTATTCGGAAAGCGAGGAATTGGGAGAAGGAGAATATCATGGTTGAAGAACCTGAGGAAATGGTTCTCCACAACAACAACGAATCTATTTAAAGCATCAGTCAATAAAATAATTATAGCCAGAATGATTGCCAATATTCGGAACGAATAGGCACTGAAAGAAGAAGAAGAAAGTCACTGTAATTCTAAGGTAAGATTTATTAAGCGAAATATGTTTTAACCGTTTTCTAGTGAGGATATAATAGTTCTTCGGATCGTGACGTGGCGGCACTGTAAAAAGGGCAATGCATCATATCTCCATTGTTATTTTGTTCAATTGGAGCGGGTGATGCGTTAAATGAAAGGGAAGGATATAATAAATATATTAAGATAACAAACAAACAAAGCGACTAGGTACCAAAAGGGCACTACACATTATCAATGAACATATACTATAAGACAAATTTTGTATCCAGCATTTATATTATGTTTAAAATCGTTGGAGATTACCCACTAAAAATTGTTAACATTATCATATTTTAAACTAAAGCGAGAGAAGGTTAATAAAAAATGTTGTTGAGGAAGACTAGTATGAGGCAAAATTACATTGATAACTCAAGAAAACTTGCAAAACCAAAAAAAAAGTCAAAAACAAAAATCGAAGATATCGCAACAAAAATTGCCAACCTCAAAGTTAACTTGGAAGACCACACTGCTAGACAAAGAGACCAATGCTGGAATGCCACGTTGGAGACCCTACAAAGCTAGATCAAGACGAAGACCACAGATGAGATGGATAGATAACATAAAAAAATATAAAAAATAGCCGGAACAAATTGGAGTATGTTGCTCAGGATAGAGATCGATGAAAAATGGACAATAGCAGAATAATAGGTTTAAATAGTATTTAATACTCGTAAATGTACATAAAGATAAAACTAAGCTCTTACCTCTTCGAAAGCTAGTAAATGAATTGCGGTTGAAGTATTAAGATTGATTTCTAATTTTCTCACTATTTTATATACCTACTTTTTTATAATAATTCTTCCTACAGTGCATAATTAATTTATATTTTATTATTAGAAAAGATCTATAAACAATAGAATTTATGTTAAGTATAAATTAGAAAGTTATTAGAAAAATCAATTTCGAAATAATGTTTCATAAAATGTTGATTAAACAGCATTAAATTATAATGTTTAAAAAGAAACAAAGAAAGTTGTGGGTAAGATAAAACTTTTAACCATAACACCATTTATTACGAAATAACCATAAGTTTAGTACAATACGTGTCAGTTTCAATTTTGGCATATTTCTGTATATAATTCTTCAACTAAAAAAATTAAAAAAATAAATTTATAATTTGGTACTATTCTTCTCCTGCATTATTGCCAATTCAAGCAATCAAGTAATTTGATCCATCCTGAGAGACTTGTACACCCCTTAAAATGACGTTCGGGTCTTACAATTCTTTGGAGCGAGGTGTATTAATTCGTGTAAGAACAGGAATCACTCCAAAGCGTGTATAAGCCTGATGGAAGGTGTAATAAATAAAAAAATACTATATTGAGTAATTGTATAAGCAACAAGTATATTAACTTCACATGCCAGTAACCTACCCTAACAACCTTGTCTAATCTAATAATCCGTGTCTGTTACCGTCTGTCATGCCATCTTGTTACTAACATGAATAATATGATCGTCACTTAACTGGGTATTACACATCCTCTTTTCTTTTTCCTTATAAGTTCAGCTTACAAGATTTTTTATTTTGCCTACCTGGCCTTGTACAGTAAGTATTATTATGATTTGATGTTTCAAGTATATGACTATTATCAGGGATTAAAACTTCTGTTGTTTGATGTTCCTGATGTGTTTCAATACCTTCACTGTCTGGCAATTCATGAAATACACTACCATCGCCACCCAAATGATGATCATCACCACAGTCTACAACATGTTTATTTACTGATGATCTTATGTGAGATCTGTTTCTTCTGATAATGTTTCCGTCATCTTGCAGGATGTATGATCTAGGCGATTCATGTTGATTCAAGATTTTTGCAGACTTCCAGGTGTTATTACAGTGATCAAGGACTGTTACATCCATGTCCCTGTTCAATGGCTTCAATATTGTTGCAATTTTATTAAAAGTTGTCTCATTTAATTCTTTTTTAGCTTTCATTTTTATTTCAACATTTTCACACAAACATGGATTCAACAAATCAACTGAAATTGTAACTTTTTTTTACATCTTCTGCTATTAAGAAGTTGTATTGGGGAGTATATCATACCTTTTAATGGATAATTTCTATAATTTATTAATGCTGACTGAGGTCTGCATGCTTTCCTATGATTTTCCTTAACATGTTTTTTGCAATTGACACTGCTTTTTCTGCTAATTCATTTGAACGTGGATAATTAGGACTACGAAAGATTAAAGTAAAGTTCCAATTTCTGCTAAACTTTCTAAATTTTTCACTATTATATGGTCCGTTGTCAGCTACAAGAAAATGAGGTGATCCAAATCGTGCAAAAACTATCTTAATTTAAGCAATTACTGAATCAGCACTTTTGTCTTTAATGGGTAATACCTCTAACCAGCTAGAATATGAGTCAAATAAAACTACGTAATTTTTTCCAGCATATGTGAAAATGTCGAACCCAACCCTCTCCCATGGCCTTTTAGGTAGTGGATATGATAATAGAGTTTGTTTTGGGTTTTTTTAGCAAATTTTTCAGAACTCTTAGGTACATGCCCTTATATATGATTTAATATCCATCACCATACCAGGCCAATAATAAATTTGACGTGCTAGTACTTTTGTTTTTTCTATGCCTAAATGTCCCTCATGAAGTTATCCTAGAATTTCTTTTTTTAATGAAAAAGGAACAACTAATTTATTGTCTAGAAAAAGAAGATCATTAGTTATAAATAGATTCTCCTTTAGTTTGACAAAGTGTCTGACATTTTCTGGAATTTTGTATTTTTGCTCTGGTCAGCCACTGATGATAAAGTCAAAAACAACTTGTAGTTGGGGGTCTGCTATTGTCTCTTGTCGAAACTGATTTTTTCGTTCCTCAGATAGCGGAAAATCATTGACAATTGAATGAACGGCAAACTCTATCTCCGTATCAACAGATCTTTTGTTGTTTTTTAGAAATGCCCTTGATAGTGTGTCAGATATGTACATGCTTTTTCCTGGTTTGTACGACACAACTAAATCATAATCTAATAATTTTAATCTTGTTCTCAGGATTCTTGGTGAAATCTTTGTAAATCTGTAAATCTTTTTTAAAAATTAATTCCAGTGGTTTGTGATCACTGTGGACTTTTACACCAGCTCCATGGACAAAGTAGTGAAACCTCTTTACAGCAAATAAAATAGCTAGAGTTTCTTTTTCTATTTGAGCATACTGCTGCTCAGTTTTTGTAAGGCTCCTTGGTGCTCCTTTTGTAAGGCTCTTAAATATATTCTTACCACCTTTGTAACTTCTTTATAGTAACCATAGTGATGTTTCCATCTTTGTCAAGTAAAATACTTTCCACGTTTTTATAGCTGTTCCAGTAATTTTCTTTTTTGCTTTTGTGTAGATTAAAGCTATCGTTTTTTTTTGCAGTTCTTCTATTTATGTACATATATTAGCGTAACATCATTGTTTAATATTAAAATAATACCCAGGTATTTGTAAAAGGCCTCTCGTATGTTTAGTGCTTTATTTGTAATATTATAATGTTTGTCCACATTTGGCCCAATAAGACATGAGAGTGTTTAGATATTAACGTTGCAATACATATCAACTAGTGGAGGATGACGTTGAGAAATAGAGTTGTAAATAAATCATGTACTAGAAATTACTCCAAGTACCAATTCTTAAAGCTTATTATGGAAGGGAAGATAGAAGGAAAATGGGGCATCGGAAGAAAGAAATACTCATGGCTTAAAAACATAAGGGGTTGGACAAACCTCGATGTCCATGCACTCTTTAGAGCCACACAAGACCGAGAGGAGTATGCCAGAATTGTCGCCAACATCCACTAATTGGATAGGGTACCATATGAAGAAGAAGTAACTACAGTATTGTGCGAATTCATGGAACCATTGTGACATTTTTCATTGTTCACAGTTGGTAACACTGTCCACACATTTACAATTGACCAAGCATTGAAAACATAACCTTACTTTTCTCTGCCTTTTATTTGAGGGTGTTTTAGGACATTTCCCACTAAGGTTGTATTGTTTTATACTATTTTGTGTTGTTTTCGGTAATTAGTGAGTTTGTTTTATTTAATTTCATCATGGATCACGCCTAGGAAGCGTGAAAAGATTATCACGTTAAGTGAACACACTTCTATGTCACAAAGAGAAATCGCAAAAACGTGTGGAGTGAGTCAGGGAATAGTAAGCAAGATTTTGAAGCGTAAACGAGAAAAGGGATCAATGGACGTGAAAAAGGTTAGGAAAATGCAAAAAAAAGAGAAAAACAACACCAACAAATGAAAGATTTTTACATCGAAAGAGCAAATTGGAACCAACAAGATCTAGCAGCATCAGTGTAGTGATTCATGGCTCAACTGTTCGGAAAAAAATTTTGGATAATGGAAGAAGGACAATGCGTCCACAGAAAAAACAGCTTCTAACTGAAAGAATGAAGAAATAAGGGCTATTGTGGGCCAAAAAATACTCTTGGACTGTAGATGACTGGAGAAATGTCCTATTTACAGATGAACTTCATTTTAGAGCTCAAAGACAGCGGCCGAAATTCGTCAGAATGTCTGAAAATAAAAACTTTACACCATCTCATACTGATCAAACCGTAAAACATCCAGCGAAAAAAATGTTTTGGGGATATTTTTCATACATGGGGGTTGGATCTTTCGTACCAATCGAAGGCATGATGAATAGCCAAAAATACAAATCCATGTTGGAAGAGCATTTGGATACAGAACTCCAAAAATGTCAGCCCCCAGGAGGAGCAGTAGATGTATAGCGTTCCTTTCAGAGCGGAAGTGACGTCACACGTCGATCGTCAAGCGTACGTATCCTCATGTGTCAAGGCCACGCCCCCCTCGTGACGAAGGAACGTGCCTAGTGTCTCGAGGCCACGCCCCTCGACCAATGGTGACGTAAGGACGTACCTCGTGTCTCTAGGCCACGCCCCTCGGCCAATGGTGGCATAGGAACGTCCCCCTATGTCTTGCTGACCAATGGTGGACGTCCTCGTAACGTCGGAACGTGTCGTCGACCAATGGCAGCATAGCAGCGTCAGTGGTGGAAATAGCAGGCCAATGGTGGCATAGGAACGTCCCCCTATGTCTTGCTGACCAATGGTAGACGTCCTCGTGACGTCGGAACGTGTCGTCGACCAATAGCAGCGTCAGAGGTGGGAATAGCAACACCCCCAGCGACCAATGATAGCTTAGAATTTGAATAAACAACATAGAAATGGCGGTATAGCGATGAGGGACGAATGGTGACATAGTAACGCCCTCCTCGTGACGTTAGAACGTTTTCCTCGACCAATGATGCCACAGAAACGTGTCCTCGACCAATGGTGGGCATCCTCGTGACGTTGGAGGCCAATGGTGTGCATCAACGTCCAATGAGAAAGACGGGCATCGATTAATGGTGGAGTCGTATCACAATATTAACGAAAAGACGCCCCCAGTTCCCCATCCCCCCGAAAAGACGCCACCAGTCCCCCATTACCCCCGAAAAGACACCCCCCCCAATAATAACGAAGCTACACGTCAACGTAACCAATGAGAACGATGTTCAATCGCTAGTCGGTGACTGCGTTCTATGAATTGACAAAAAGAAGAAGACGAATGACAGACAAAGAGAGCAATTTTTCCTTGTATTTTTTTTTTAATTAAAACCTACAACCATTAGCGTAAAACTTCTAAATTTTTTTAATTTATATTTTACGAGTTACCTCGTATATATTTTATCGATTACCATAATAAAAAAAATTCGTTTATTTTTCAATTTAAACTTTACATGATCAGTTGAAATCTTTATAAAATAGATCTTGCTACTGAGAATAATGACATCATCGGATACGCCGGCTATTAAAAATTTCTCACGCGATCACGATATATAGCCGGAAGCACGTGCACATTCCAATTCTATTATTTAATGTGAGATAAAATATATTCGCATGGAGGCAGGAAACATGTGCACATATCGTTCTATTTTATAATTAAGCCCGGCATGTGATGCATAAATGAATAGTCTTACGAAATATTGCGCAACATAGTTTTAGCGTGGGAGAGGCAGTTAGATAAAGAGCAGATGCTCTACATATCATCAGTTCAATTCTGATCATCCTTCAGACAAGTTGTGTGTTTTGTGCAGCGTCACCAGTTATACAAAGTACCGTTCGGAGAAGTTCTGTGTTTGTGAAGTGCCGGCAATTATATATACAAAAGTAAGTTTTATAATACTTAACCTTTTTTATCTCATTTAGAATTCATCATTATCTTTACTAATTTCCAATTCTTAATAATTTTTCTGATTTAAACATTTTATTGAAATTACTTGGTTATATTCTCTGTTCTAAAAAAAAATGTTTGTAAATAGTGCGGTATTTGTAATTTTTTGTTTCTATGAAAGTTTTGCAAAATAGTATTGCTATTTAAAACTATTTCATTGTTAAATTAAAAAAATATACATATTATAATAGATAGAATTTTTGTAAAATAATATTGCTAGTCAAAGATATTTCACTGATAAATTAAGAAAATGCTAGTTAAAGATATTTCACTGTTAAATTAAGAAAATACATATTGTTGCAGATGGACCTAAAAAAGATTAATGCATCCTCTCTGCTTACAGAGAAGAAAATCAAGACAATTAGAAAGCTGAACAGCCTACCCGTAGGAGTACCCCAGAAGATAATTGCGGCAAGAGAAGTCGATACGAAATTTGGGGAATCCATCCTTCTTGAATTAGAAAAGGAGGTGACGTTCTTGCCGCAAAGGGTGGTTGAACTCTACAGGCCGCATTTGGAACATTTCAGCGAGGGAAAGTACAGCTTGGTGTTCCGAGGAAACGTTGCCACTGGAAAGGTGCAGCCAGCCGCTTCGTTTGAAATAATAGAAAATTAAAGGATTAAAAAAAATATTGGTGAGTTTTTCATTTATTGATTTATTGCTTTTTACTTAATCATGAGTAACATTGGTGATCTTAGTAGTGACATTGTACAACATTTAATTAAAGTGCGTGATGTTTTGTTTCGAAATTATACACCGCGAGAAGCGAATATTTAGTTAAATCACATTAAAAGGCATTTGGCTTTGTTTACTAAAGCGATTCGGTGTGGGGACTTGGAATTAGCTAAATTACGGCAACTACAGACAAACGCGGGGCATTTAAAGACAATTAAATTGGAAATTCAAAATTTCGGTCTTCGCGTGGGTGGTGGAATTACTAAACATCGTCGGGTTAAATGGGAAGATGTAAATTCCGCATTCAAGAGTAGAATCAGAACAGGTATAATTATTAATCTAGGACACAAAGATTTAATGCAATTTTTCGGGGATTGTTTTAAGTTATTTAGAATTCGAATTAAATTAATGTCTAAGCTATCGGAATTTGAAGAAACAGGATCAGGGTGGGCTTTGAAAAAAATAGTTTCTTTAGAAGTCAATATAAATATTTATAATTATTAATTAAAATTTTGGAGTATAGTTTCAGCGATTTATCCAGCTAAATGCAGTTCAGATCGAACATCTTCATATCCACATTATGCGACTGTCTTAAATATCGATGGGCTAGAGACACCTATGACTATAAAGGGTATTTCAAAATTTGAAAAGTTAAATAATATTTATGTAAACGTGTACGGGTTAGAAATGAATGTTGCTGAAGAGAGAACATTTTACGTAACAACGCCGGTAAGGCTATGCAAAACCAAATTAACTAAACATGTAAATTTATTGTTTTTACAAGATAAATATTTTAAAAAATTGAATGACTACGAAGCACCTATGGCTCACGATGAATCTGTAGAAATTAAGTATCATTATTGCATGATTAAAGATATGTCTCGACTTATGTCCAGGCAGTTAAGTAAGAACCGTAATAAAAAATTTTTATGTGATAGGTGTTTGAATTATTTTAGTAGTTTTGACAGATTAAATGATCATGCAAAATACTGTGAGAAAATTAATGAATGTAAAGTTTCTTTTCCATCATATCAGAATGTTGAATTTAAAAATCATATTTATAAACAAACAACTCCTTTTGTAGTCTATGCCGATTTTGAGTCAATGTTGCACAAAGTTAAAAACAGCCCATTAAAATGCAAAACAATTAAGTATCAGCAGCATAAAGCCTTTAGTGCAGGTTATTACCCTCACTGAGATTTTTAAATTCATCATTGGACAACTTGGCTGCCACATTGCAACCTGAGGATTTAAGATATTTAGCTAGCGAATTTCCAAATACCACTCTCGAACAAATGGAATTATTAAAACGAAAAGGCATATTCCCATACGAATATATTGATTCTTTCAATAAATTGAATGAAACGCAACTACCATCAATTGATAAATTTTACAGCTCATTATCGGGTGAACACATCTCCAAAAATATGTATCATCATGCTCAGAATGTTTGGCAGTCATTCGGTATTAAAAATATTTTGGAATATAGTATGTTGTACATGAAAACTGATATTATGTTACTGACTTGCATTTTTGAAAATTTTCGACAAAAATGTCAAAGTACATACGGTCTTGATCCTGCATGGTACTATACCATGCCTGGATTTTCTTGGGATGCAATGCTTAAATATACTAGATGTAAACTTAAACTACTGAATGATATCGATAAAATCATGTTTATTGAGAAAGCTATCCGAGGTGGTATAAGTCAAGTAAGTAATCGGTATTCTGAGGAAAATAACAAATACATGCATAATTATGATCCATCAAAGCTTAGTAAATATTTGCTATATTTAGATGTCAACAATTTGTATGGTTGGGCAATGTCTCAATTCTTACCATATGGGGGTTTCGAGTGGGTCGATACCAATATTGATGTCTTGTCTATTTCTGATGATTGAGATACAGGATACATACTACAAGTGGATTTGGAATACCCAGAACACTTGCATGACTTACATCGAGATTTACCGTTTTGTTGCGAACATCGTGTGCCACCAAGAAGTAAGCTTCCAAAACTTATGACCACCTTGTACCATAAAAAAGAGTACACTTTGCACTATCGCAATCTAAAACACGCTCTGAATGCAGGACTCAAACTAACAAAAATCCATAAAGTGTTGAAATTCAAACAGAGCGCTTGGCTTAAGCCATATATCGATCTTAATACAAAATTGCGAACTGCAGCAACTACAGCATTTGAAAAAGACTTGTACAAGTTAGCCAACAACGCCATATTTGGTAAAACGATGGAAAACATTAGGAAACATCGCATCGTAAAACTTGTATCAAAATGGGATGGAAGATATGGAGCGAAAAATTTGATTGCTAGTCCACGATTTCATAATAGAACTGTGTTTAATGAAAATTTATTGGCAATCGAACTTAACAAAACAGCTCATTTTCAACAAACCATTGTACATCGGCATGTCAATTTTAGATATATCCAAAGTGTGTATGTACGATTTTCATTATAACTTTATGCTGCCATATATGGGAGTTGAAAATTGTAAGCTAATGTATGGGGACACTGACAGTTTTATCTATGAATTAAAATGTAATGACGTTTACAGAGAGGTTATTAAAGCAAATTTATCTAAATTCGATACATCAGACTATTCTGAGAATAATATTTATGGAATACCTCAAGTCAACAAAAAAGTTCTCGGAATGATGAAAGATGAGGCAAACGATCGCATTATGACTCATTTTGTCGGACTTAGATCTAAAATGTATTCGTTTAAGATTAGTACGACGGATGAGGATCGAAATGTATTGTGGGATAAATACAAGAATAATATGGATGATGCAAATATTGAAAGACTTGCAAATAATTTAGGTGTCACAAAAAAATCTAAGGGTGTAAAATATTCAACGGTAAAAAATGACATTACTTTCGATGATTATGTTAAGTGTTTAAACGAATTTACAACTAAAAGTGTTTCCCAATCAACGTTTCGTTCCTACGCCCATGATCTTTTTACAATAACACAAGAAAAAATTGCATTAAGTCCGTATGACGATAAACGTTACTTGCAACAAAATTCTCATGACACTTTACCTTGGGGTCATTATAAAACCACAATGATTGAGTAAAAACAAAAATTAATAAATGAAAACATAACCAATTTTTTTTTATAGCTTTATCAATCTCCACAGGAAAATGGACCGGCTATTTTTTAAATGAATATGTAGATCGATAATTGTAATTTTGTTAAAAATCAATTTGTAATCATAAGTAGAAAATAAAAACTTTAAAAAATTTACATTGTTTTCCTGTAATTTTAAGTCTCAGCTTATATTTTACAGCGTTGTGAGACATTCAACGTGAAAATAAAAAAGACATGTTTGCATAAATAGCATTTATTTTGATTATTACATAAAATCATTTACAACTTTAATTTTATAATAATATAAATATTCTCTTAAAGCATGACTTAACAAAGTATCTGTGGAAATTTCGCAAAACGCAGTTAAAGCTTCAAGTGGTCCATATAAACTGCTTCTGCTGCAAAAGTTTAATTTTATCAAATCGATAATATTTCTATAATAAGCATGAAAGTTTAAATTATCCAATAACGATACACGATGACACACCAGACTGCTGTTTACTTCTAGGATTTGGTTGATATCACTTTCATCTAGATAGTATTCCAGACCATGCTTTTCAATAACAAGGAACTTGGTTGAATCATACACTATTTGTTTAATTTTACAATAGTCTCCACACTGAAACTCGATAGGATTGTAATCATCTTGAGAGGTGCTGTTAAAGAAATCGCTAATCTTCTGCTTAAAAACTCCGATTATATCATCCCACTCGAACGTGCTTAAACTAATTCTGGCATTCTTGTTGTGCTGACACAAAATAATGGCTGGTGAGAAATGACGAGCTGGAGAAAGGCCAACTTTGATTATACAGTTGTCAAGCGGAAAGGATGCTTCTAGTAAATAATATGGTTCATTGTTGGCTGCTTCTTCGAATCTCGCCAAAACTCTATCTAATTCAGCATCATAATCGATATCATCTGATGATGAATCAGCAGCTACAACCATATTGTCTGATGAACTATAACCACTATCTTGAGAACTCATATTGATGAACTGGCAGGAACAACTGGGCATGAGCTTGCAGCATTTATGAAATTTATACTTTTTGTCACCCCCCACTCATTTAGTGTATATCTACGTGGTGTATGTAAAAGTAGATCCTAAATGATATCTTTAACGTTAATCCAACTATTATGGCTACTATCGAATCCCAACCATTGAACATACATCTTATTCCACGTCTGCGCAGTACTTTCTCTACTAAATATATGTCTTTATTTTTTGTTTTCTGTAATTCTTCTTCGTAGAATGCTCCTTTGATATGCGCTCCAGTCATATCTTCAATCAAGTATGTTGTGGGATTCGTTATTTTAATTTCAGTAATTTTAAATAGTTCTGTTGTCCAATTCGGTTTATATCCCTTATCGAAAATGTGTTTATTTTTACTAATGCGAACCACGTCACCAACTTTCAATTTTCTTGGGCCAGCAATTTTCAAGTGAGTATAATATTTTCGTAAAATTTCCTTTTCGTTAGATTTATTAACATCAATAGGTCTAAGTCGAATTTTGCTGTGTTTCGTGTTATTGTACTCTTTAGTAATTTGAGGCAAGATATCAATCCATTTGTAAGTTCCATTAAGACTGAAATATTTGTAAAGTTTTTCCTTCAATGTTCGAATAACTCGTTCACATATGGCTGCTTTTTTAACACTAAAGGTATTATAGTGATTAATACTATGTTTTTTCATGAGATTTTGAAACTTGGAATTGAAAAATTCTGTGCCTTGGTCTGTTTGTAAATTTTTCGGACATCGTCGAGTATGAGCGAGAATATCCGAAAATGTTCGAGTAATTTCCTCCCCTGTTTTCGTCTTTAATGGACGAGTCCACACAAACTTTGAAAAACAATCAATTACAACGAGAATGAGCTTGTAAGATTTATTTTGACTGGCATAAGGTCTCATCTCAGCAAGGTCCATTTGCCACAAATCATCTAATCCTTTAATGATTGTTCGTCGACGAGGATAATTTTTTCGTGCAGGCTTGTGCAGCTCGTTAACTAGTTGTATCTTCTCCTCGGTAAATGCCATGTCTAGCTTCCAACGATTCGATTCTTTGAACTAACGCTAATTCGTTGTTCCGTTAGCTTTATAATGTACGAGTTAATCTTCCATTACATTAAGACGCTCATCTAAATCATGTGAATTAAGATCCGCTGTTTTAATCTTTTTTTCTATTTCCAACGTTTTCATCATAATTTGTGCATTTTGGTTGGCAGCATCTGTAATATTCTTCGTCATTTCTTGTTTAAATATATCAAGATCATTTTTAAATTCATGCATTTGTTTTAATAAATCAGATATTTTCGAAGCAGTCATTTTATTCTCATCAGACAACTCGTTAACTTTTTTACTTAAATTAACTTCTATTTTACTAATGCAGTTTGAGATTTTTTGTTCGAGTTGAGTATCTTTTTGAATTCTATTTTTTTGTATCAAATTAATCTCTTTTCTTAGAAAAGTTTTCGCACGAACAATGCTGTCATCTACATATTTCTTATTGGAAAGATGAATACCTGCTACAGGAGGATCTCGTGTAATGTCTTTATGTACTTCATGTATCTGGTTTTGTAAATCCAAAATGGATTGCTTTAAGCCTTCACGTAGCTTTTTAACAACTTGTTCATTAGAACGGTAATGATGACGACCAAACTTGTCAACACTCATGTTGGAAATGATGTTCCAATAATCCAAACATTAATATATAATATCTGCTTCACGTAATTCGTTGATAATGGCAACAATTTCGTTATTGTGGGATGTGTTTCCTGCTTCTTGGGAAGCAACCAGCAATTTGAGTCTGTCGCATAGTTCGTTTGGATCATCCCAATACGATTATCATTGTAGATCAAATGAGAATCATCGACGAGTCCTGACCCTTTGTAGCTAGATGGTGAAGATAACGATGTTCGAGGCGACGTTGATGATGATGAACGAGTCGCTTTTGCTAAACGAACAAGACCTTCGAAAGGTTGTCTCTTTAATGCAGTAGATCGAGTTTTCGGTGGCGATTTCTTTGTTGTTTCATCGGTAGGTTTAAATAGCGGTTTGATAATATGATGATATTTTTTCCCAGTTGCACCTTTAAGACGACCTTTGGAATCCAGATGAACTTCTGTACTATTTAATAAACTTTTATAGTGCTTTAAATCTGTATCATTATAATCTTCAGGGTTATCATAGAAAATTAGTTGGTATAGACCTGGCGTTCCCGGCACCCATCCTCCTTCCCCACTACCATCACTGATGACTTGTATACTACCTTTGTTTTTGTTAAAGTTTATTCGGCGTTTACCCAACATCCAGCCAATTTCATGATTGTAAATAGGTGCATAGTTTTTATCAATTTTATTATCTTTCATCCAAAATTCTTTTATATACTTATGGCTCATTGGAGGATATTGCTCAATATATTCATCAATAGCCTCTTTCGAAACATTATTAGGATCAAACATTTCATGTTCGTTAACTTGATCGATTGATACTACTACTACTACTAAGGATTTCCACAGTTTTCACTGTCTTCCTTCACTCAACCGTTTTCTCCAATTTTCCCTGTCATTCCAGTCTCCATCTCGCAGGGTTCTTTTCTCCATAGCCTCGTCGATTTCATCTCTGAATGACCTTCGGGGTCTTCCTCTCTTTCTTCTTCCAATCGGGCTCCATTCTGTAATTTTGTTTATCCAGCGTCCTCTGTCCGCTCTTCTGACGTGGCCGTACCAGGATAGTCTCTTCTCCTCTATATAGTCGATTATGTCTGATTGCACTCCCATTCTCCGCTTAATCTCTGCGTTTTCAATTCTGTCTCTTTTTGTAAGTCTACAGCTTCTCCTCAGGAACTCCATTTCTACTGCTCTTATTCTACCTCTATTTCTCTTGTTTATTGTCCAGTTTTCGGACCCATATGTCAGGATACTTCTTGTCAGGGTGTTATATATTCTCTTTTTTGTCTTTTTTGTCTCGATGAAGTATCGATTGATACTGCATCGGAAAATACATCGTCATCGCCGGCTTCTTTTTTTATCTCTTCCTCCGTTTTCACCTCTTCTTTTTTAACGTGTCTAAGCTTGTTATTAATAGCATAATGCAACGTTTTTGACGATTGCGCAATATCTGTTAGAGGTTTAGCTATGGGCTTAAAGAGTTTATTTAGCGACTCATCTTGTTCTGTTTTACCTAACTTTAATGCCAAATACTTTTTGCGAATGACACGAGCTAGTTCGGCAACTTTACGCATGCGCGCCGCTACCTCTTTGTCCGACATATTTTTATACAATGCGTGTTTTTCGATCATACCTACAGTTTTATAAACTTGTCGAAACCTTTACGATATCGTCCGTTAGAAATATCGAAATCTTTAACAATGACGAATGTACCGTATTTGTCCTTCCAACATTCGGAACAAAATTGTTTAAATTGCTCAAATGTCATATCAGGTGATACGTGGTCATCAAAGACGTGTTTCAAATTGAGCTCATCTTGCTTAAACAATACAATAAGATTCGCATTATCACGTAAAAGTTGTTTGCCTGATCGACTGTATGATTGACATAGGTATGCACAATCAATGTCTTTATGTCTACCCATACAGTAATATTCACGTATTGTTTGTTGTGGATCTGTTGATACGTCATCAAATATGAATATTGAGTTTGGTTTAGCTTTACTTGGGCTTATAACATCATCATTATCTTTAAATGGAAAATAACCTACTTCTTTCACAGACTCCAACACTTCCTTCAAAAATTGATAATTGGGCTGAAACAACGACTTTGAATAAACGTAAACATTTTTGAATTTAGCGCCATTCAGGTCAAAAAGTAATGCCAATATAACATTAGTTTTTCCACATCCGCTTGGACCACATATGATAGCACGAAATGAATGTGGTAGCAATGCACCATGTTTGCTGGTTCTTGTCACGTTGTCGACAAAATCCAAGTTTTCCACTGCTAGTGTCTTATCTTGTTGAATGACCTTCATCTTGTGATTGAGATGTATTTTGTACACATGGTTATATAAAGACATTTTGCAAAAAGCTATTCATTTCAATGTTGGTCGTTCAAGGTGAAGGAGTGTTGAATTCTCTGATCAATAGTCTACCGTTTGAATTGCATGCTCCTGGTTACCAATATCTAGGACCTGGAACTAAATTACAGAAACGTCTAGCTCGTGGAGATCCGGGGATAAATCCGTTAGATCGAGCTGCGAGAGATCACGATCTCGCATATTCCCAAAGTAATTCATTGAAAGATCGACATAAAGCAGATTGGGTGTTGGAAAATAAAGCGTGGGAACGAGTTAAAGCAAAAGACGCATCTTTGGGTGAAAAAACCGCTGCCTGGTTAACTACTACAGCAATGAAAGCTAAACGAAAACTGGGTATGGGTATGAAACGTGGTAAAGGTGTTGGTTCATTTAAGCGACATGTGTTACAGCCAATTATCAAAACATTGAAACGTGCTCCTCCGTCACCAAATCTGCGTAAATCCGCTCTACTTGCACTTGCAGCAGCTAGAACAGCCGTTAAGAATGTAGGTGGGAAGAAAAATGTACGTGTTCCAAGAATTATTCCATTTGAACCCAAATCTGGTAGGATTTTACCTTTAATCCCAATCTTTGCAGGCCTATCAGCTCTCGGAAGCCTCGCTGGGAGCGCAAACGCGATAGCGAAAACTGTTATCGATTCAAAGAATGCTCAAAAGAAACTAGAAGAAGATAAACGTCACAACAATGCAATGGAACATCTAGGCAAAGGATTATACCTGCGAAAAAACGCTAAAGGTGGCTTTGGATTATATTTAAAAAAGGCAAAAAACTTCCGCTGAAGCTACCTAATAGACCTTTAACCAATGTGGATTTAAATAGATTTGTTAAACTACTTAAAATTTCAAATTTCCGCGGCGTGTTCATGCGAGATAATTTACCACGTAGCCCTCGTAAACATGAATGTGCTATTATTAATCTCGACATTTCCACAAACCCCGGTACACATTGGGTAGCGTACAGAAAGATAAACAACGATATAGAGTACTTTGATTCATATGGTTGCTTGAAACCACCGCGAGAACTAGTATCCTACTTGAACGGTGGAAGAATTTTCTACAATAACGATCAATATCAAAGTTATAACCAAATAAACTGTGGACATCTTTGTTTAAAGTTTCTCTACAATGGAACTATCTAACGACATCTTGAGACGTGCCATTCACATTTTTATGAAAAATATAACGAGCGTTGTTTGGTATGAACTACCTCAAGATATTCGTCGCGCACTAGAAGATTATTTACCCTGCAAGAAAGACTATGATAGACATGAATGGAGTGATGTTTGCGGCATGTATATGGAAAGTAAATGTGTATTTTGTAAAGTGTCATATTATGAGAAAAATTTGTAACAGTATAAGAAAAATAAAGGAATTTTTAACATATTTTGCTATTTAATTTCATACACCTATTTAAATGTATCAGTCATGTCTCGATTGTTGACCTTGACAAGTACTTCCAACGAGTTTTCGTTTACTCCTCAAGTACCTCTTGTGCTTGACCCTAACCGACAGTATTATGTAGCAGTGTTGGGATTTCATACATTTAATTCGATTCCAAACATCGATGGCGAAAAGTTTTACTACTACGAGAAAATGATCGAAAAAAGTTGTGTAGCATCGATATTCCGTCTGGATCTTATGAAATTACCGATATCGAAACGTATATTCATAACGCATTAATCGATAAATATAATTCGATTCGAGATAATGAGTTCATCTTAAGACCCAACAACAATACGCTCAAGTGTGAAATCTTTAGTCAAGATCATGCTGTTACTTTCGAGAAAGATGACAGTCTCGGCAAAATATTGGATTTCTCATCAAACAGAATATTGGTGCCAGGAAAAATGCATTCTTCGGACCAACCTGTAAACATTATAAAAGTATCGAGCCTACTTTTTGAATGCAACATTACCGAAGGATCCTTTTACGAGGACAGACCTGCGCACACCGTTCTACGTTTTCCGATAAGTGTTGATCCTGGTTTCTCTATTGACGAACGTCCTCATAATCCTGTATACATACCAGTAAGCAATAGCATACGTGAAATTGCCAACATTACCGTTAGCGTACTCGATCAAGATTTAAGACCAGTCAACTTTAGAGGAGAGAAAAGTACACTTCATTTGGATTTTAAGGAAACGATATAGATGGGTTTAATTATAAAACAAAGCTCTACACATCAATATCCATTAGTCTCACGCAAATCTTACAAGCGACGTGACGTGTCTGCTGTCAATAAAGCCTTTCTTGTTTCCATTGGATTACAGCTAAAAGATGTCAAAACGTCAATACATTCGACGACAGGTTCAGGAACCTCAACCACCTATTTTAGATCTGTACCAGAAACCTCAGTTCGACGATACTATTAGAAAAGAAGAATTTCGTACATATACACCTTACATCAAGTCATCTAATAATAGCGACGTTGTCGAGTTTATCATAAATCAATCAGATGCATTTTTTGCCATACACGAAACACTTTTGGAAATTAAAGGAAGTATAAAGAAAGTGGGTAATGGAACTGTTTCTATTGCACCGAATGCTGGAGCCTTCTTGTTTGATACATGTACATACATCCAAAGTTCACACGACATGGAAATAGTTCGAGATCCTGGTGTAGTTAGCACTATTCGCAGTTTGTTGTGTTACACTCCTGAAGATTCCAAGTATCTCAGTACTGCAGGATGGAACTATCCCAATAATCCACATTTATCGGGAGACAGCTTTAGTTTACTGATTCCGATAAAACATATTTTCAACATTTTCAACGATTACAATAAATTAACCTATGGTCGTCAAGTGTTTCGATTTGTTCGAGCACGTAATGATAGAGACTGTATTTTAGTGGAAAAGCCTAATGCCACAACAACAACAACAGTGTCTTTAACTGTTACCAGCATGGAACTGAAGGTCTAACATGTCTTTCCGAATGACAATGTGAAAATTGACCTAATGACTCGGATTAAGAATAATACGCCGATAACTATACCTTTCCGTAAATGGGAACTTAATGAACTACCTTCACTTACGGCTGGATCCCGACGTGAGATATGGAGTGTAAAGACAACTTCAGCTGTTGAACGTCCACGCTATGTCATTGTAGCTTTTGAAACTTCTAAACGAGATGACATTCACGCCGATCCAACGTTATTCGATAACGTTAAGGTGTCCAGCGTACGAGTGGTTATTAATGGTGAATATTGGCCTAACGAGAGAATGCAATTGGATTTTGCGAAAAATGATTATGCTATAGCTCACTACAACTATACCCAATTCTTTCCCAGTTATACTCATTCGTCAACAAAACATCCAATCTTGGATTATAATGCTTTTAAAAAATATGCTTTAGATACGTCATTTAGATCGGGAACCGTTGATATTAAGTTGGAAATCGAAGCAGATGAAGGTTTTCCTGCAGGCACTCGAGCGTACTGTTTAATTGTCCACGACAGTCTACTCGAATACTTTCCTCTAACTGAAGTTATCAAAAATATCATTTAACTTGACTTATTCAATCATATCCAATTCAGTATACTATCAGCCATCATGAGGATCGCATTAGTTGACATTCAAGGATTCACCGTAGATGGGTGGTTTGTTCCCAAAGAACTCAGCATTGAAATTGGCTTTAAACATTGCCATTATATATTTAAACCTCCACAACCGTTTGCTACATTAAGTAATCAAGATAAGAAGACTGCTGTGTACTTGGAGAAAAACGTGCATGGTCTTCGGTATTCTAATGGAGATGTTAAATATTCAAAAATAAATAAAATACTGGAATCTAATTTGTTGTATGCAGCTGACTACATCTACGTTCGCGGAGAACAACAAGCAGAATTTTTAAGATACAAATGTTATATGCTTGACGTCTGTCCCATAATTATTGATGTTTGCAAGTTTGATGATTCTCCATACTCCACTGGAGGCTTTGCTCCACATGAATACAACTGCCACGCTACTGGACTATTTTCCTGCTCCTCGATAAATGTGGATCACCTCCGTCAATGGTTGTGTAACAAAATATTACCTATATAAATTGGATTTTTTAAAATAAAAGATTAAAAGTTTTATTTTAGTTTTATTTTAACAGTTTTACATATTTATTTTAATGCAAGATGATTCGCATTTACGATTTACAAGAAATTTTTTAATGATATTAATCGCTATAAAGGCATTTATTACGAATATAATACTTAAGAGTATAATCGATAAACCATATTGATCGATGTCATCATTATTAGTTTTGTACCATTTTGAATCACTTTCGGTGTTATTTGGGGATATTAGCCTGATCTTGTAGAATGCTTCTCCTGATTTTGGTATCGCTTTGAAAAATACTGGAAGCTGTCTATAATTCGCCACTTCATGATCCATTAGAGTCCATTTAGTTCGATTACAATCAGTTTTTTCATCATTAAAACATATCGCCTGGTTCTTAACGTTGTTTGGAACGTTTGTATAAAGGACATTGTTAACAATAGCTGTGAGGATGATGAATGAGGTTGTTAGTGGAGGCATCTTGTCGGTTGAATTCTTTTTAACGGGTATTGTGTTGTTTTTGGTAAATTTCTTTCTGACAAATTAAACTCTTCAAATCGTTTTTCAATTGCAGTTCTATCTTCGTACCACTGTATATCGGCTTTTAACTTTTGTATTTTTTCGTACAACTCTTCTAATCTACACCGTATGGAAGTCATTGATGAAATAAATGTCTTTCGCTCCAAAAGCCAATATAAATAATATTCTTAATCACTCCCACTACCCTGGTATAATAAATAGAAATAAATGTTTTAATCCTTTATTCAAAAATACTGTTATTTAATTCACTAATTGTATCTTCCTTATAATAATACAAATATTCCCTTACGCTAAACTTGCTAATATGCTAAACTTACAATACTAGTATCGCAAGAAGTCTCACAAAATGAATATAAAATGTCTATTGGTTGTAAATCGTTTTTGAATGAAGTAGCAATTTTTAACGCATTACAATAGTAATCTAAAAATCTCAGTCCTTCGAGAAAACGAATGCGTGGTAAAATTAACTTTTCGTTTCCTTCAATAAGATTTTTAACATCTTTTTCAAATATCTGCAAAGTAACACCAAGTTTCTTAACATTGAGCCATTTAAGTTGATCTGTAGCTTGAGTTTCAATTGCTAAAAATTCGCAACATTCTGGAGGTTCATCTTCACAATAGCATTGTAGAGGCACCAGGAAAAACTGATTATATTTACGATTAAGTTCATCGATGAATTGGATCCAATCACATATACCGAACAATATCTCATTATTCTCGCTGCTTAATTTAACACCCGGCTCAAATGATCTAGCTGAACTTAATCCAACTAATACTTTTAAATGCTCAAAATTATACAAAGTATTAAGCAGCATCATTTCACTTTTATTACTTCCACACTGTTCATGTTGTAATGACTACGTTTTCACGAAATAAAGCTGTGAACATGAAAACTTTTAATTATATCTTCTTACCTCTCCACGACTGCCTCTCCCACGCTAAAACTATGTTGCGCAGTATTTCGTAAGACTATTCATTTATGCATCACATGCCGGGCTTAATTATAAAATAGAACGATATGTGCACATGTTTCCTGCCTCCATGCGAATATATTTTATCTCACATTAAATAATAGAATTGGAATGTGCACGTGCTTCCGGCTATATATCGTGATCGCGTGAGAATTTTTAATAGCCGGCGTATCCGATGATGTCATTACTCTCAGTAGCAAGATCTATTTTATAAAGATTTCAACTGATCATGTAAAGTATAAATTGAAAAATAAACGAATTTTTGTTATTATGGTAATCGATAAAATATATACGAGGTAACTCGTAAAATATAAATTAAAAAAATTTAGAAGTTTTACGCTAATGGTTGTAGGTTTTAATTAAAAAAAAATACAAGGAAAAATTGCTCTCTTTGTCTGTCATTCGTCTTCTTCTCTTTGTCAATAGAACGCAGTCACCGACCAGCGATTGAACATCGTTCTCATTGGTTACGTTGACGTGTAGCTTCGTTATTATTGGGGGGGCGTCTTTTCGGGGGTAATGGGGGACTGGGGGCGTCTTTTCGGGGGGAATGGGGGGCTGGGGGCGTCTTTTCGGTAATATTGTGGTACGACTCCACCATTAGTCGATGCACGTCTTTCTCATTAGACGTTGATGCACACCATTGGCCTCCAACGTCACGAGGATGCCCACCATTGGTCGAGGACACGTTTCTGCGGCATCATTGGTCGAGGAAAACGTTCTAACGTCACGAGGAGGGCGTTACTATGTCACCATTGGTCCCTCATCGCTATACCGCCATTTCTATGTTGTTTATTCAAATTCTAAGCTGTCATTGGTCGCTGGGGGTGTTGCTATTCCCACCACTGACGCTGCTATGCTGCCATTGGTCGACGACACGTTCCGACGTCACGAGGACGTCCATCATTGGTCAGCAAGACATAGGGGGACGTTCCTGTGCCATCATTGGCCTGGTATTCCCACCACTGACGCTGCTATGCTGCCATTGGTCGACGACACGTTCCGACGTCACGAGGAGGGCGTTACTATGTCACCATTGGTCCCTCATCGCTATACCGCCATTTCTTTGATGTTTATTCAAATTCTAAGCTGTCATTGGTCGCTGGGGGTGTTGCTATTCCCACCACTGACGCTGCTATGCTGCCATTGGTCGACGACACGTTCCGACGTCACGAGGACGTCCACCATTGGTCAGCAAGACATAGGGGGACGTTCCTATACCGCCATTGGCCGAGGGGCGTGGCCTAGAGACACGAGGCACGTTCCTACGCCGCCATTGGTCGAGGGGCGTGGCCTTGAGACACGAGGCACGTTCCTACGTCACGAGGGGGGCGTGGTCTTGATACATGAGGATACGTACGCTTGACGATCGACGTGTGACGTCACTTCCGCTCTGAAAGGAACGCTATACATCTACTAGGAGCGATTCTTCAGACAGACATTCAGATTCGACAGACCTCAATCCCATTAAAAATTTAAGGGCCGTTTATAAATTTTTATTTATGGGAAAATAAAAATGATAGATACGGATATAAAAAGTATAGGATATTCAGGTTTGGTTTCGAGATAAAAGGATATCTGGGAACTGTCACAAGCTCGTAGAATCTATGCCATAACGGGTGAAAGCAGTAACTTCAGCCAAAGGGGGACATATTTCCTTCTAAATGATGTAAGGTTTATTAAGACCTTTATAGTTTTGTCAAAATATATTTTTTTCTAAGTACATAAACTATTTTTTCATTAAAACAGTACTTCAACTTAAAACAAACAATAATTATCAACCCTTAAAGATAAGAATAATTAGATGACTAAGCCTGCAGTTACCTTCAACTAACCTTATAGAAGAAAGAAATATACAGTCCATGAGCTATCGAAGAAACAAAAGATCCGGAGGATGAACATAGCTGATCCTAAGCATAAGCACATTCCGCTATCTTATGCATGATTATTTGCCATTCTTATTTTGCATTTGATGATATTTTGTTACTATTTGTACTGGATTTCATCCTTAATTTAGCAGCTTCTTCTCTGTTGAATGAGATCCAGAGTTTCATTTGTTATTCACTCCTCCTTTTTTCCTTTAGTTAAGATTATTTGTATGAAGCAGTCTAAGATTGAACTTTCCAAAAAAATCCAGTTATTTTATTTTCTTTTTAAATGTTTCATTCATATCTTCACATTGTATTAAATTTAGGTTTGTGTTAATATTTTTTTATAGTATTTATTTTATTTCAACTTCCAACATTAATGCTTTCCTTCTTTTGGGTTTTATATATTTTTTAGTTCGAGTTGAAATCTAGCAATAAGGGGTGCATCCGAAGGTGCATCCGCTCCGGGATATACCTTTACTCACTGGAATGTATTCTAATATTGTTCCTTTATTAAGAGCGTAGGCGCAAAATTTCGGGCCAATGCTTTTTAAATGCATTAATTTTTGTCGAATCCTGAGAAAACTAACAAATATTTTGGAAAAATTTAAACGTAGAATGAGTGATTACATTATTACCGGGGGTCGAAAGTCCCTTAGAATAAACAAAAAGTTTTTTTGAATGAGATCTTTGAAATTAAAAATCACACTAAATTTTCTCTTCTTTTTCACCCCTGTAACTTATTAAAATAAACATTATAGAAGTTTTCAGGGACTTTCGGCCCTCAGTAATATTTATTCTGCGTTTAAATTTTTCAAAAATACTGATTAGTTTTATCAGGATTCGAAAAAAATGAATGCATTTAAAAAGCATTGGCCCGAAATTTGGCGCCTACGCTCTAAAAATGAAATACATTTGTTTTTTGATAATGTTGTTATTGTCAGCTCAAGATCTCCAAATACACAGACGTCTTTTAGGAAGTGTGTAATAGGAAGTTTGTAGTATTAAAATAAAATTGTTTTCTTGACAGAATTCTGCCAACAATCAATAAAACACAATAATAAGTAAAATAGTTTTTTAATAAATACTCTCAGTAGTGTAACTCAATAGATAAAATTATTAAAAAACAAAAATGGCACAAATATATTTTGTTGCAACTAATCAGTAAACGTAACATGTAGGTAGTAAGTTAATACAAAAATAAATAACTTAGTTGGTCCCTTAAATGTATCAATCACAGCCATCAATATGCAAACATTTAATTTGTAAGGGTCACTTAGTGAACAATGCTTCTTTATCCGACAGTCGTCAATGGGTTGTTATGCGGATTCCTTGGATTGTTGGCTCTACAAGCAGAAAAACGACATTAAAATAAAAAAATTTAATCCTTAATACTTCGTTTTAATTATTCTTTTTAAAAATCCTTCATAGGTCAACAATAAATGGTCCCAGCAATATCAAAATAAAATTTTTGGGGAGTATTATTTACAAAAGACATACAAGTGCATTAATTATGAGTAAGAATTATATAATACATTCCTCCAAGAATAAAGTTTACGATTTTCTTCTTTTATTTCAAATACAGTCCACTTGTTTCTTTTGTATTTCGTATGCATCTAAAGTTAAAGTCGAAGGGTAGGAGCCAGCGTTGTGCTAGACTGAAGGTATATACAGTGTGGAAACCACCTACGGAATAAAATTGTTTGTGTCCTTATTATAGAAAATAATAAAGAACTCTGGGACACGTTAACTTTTAAATTTAAACGTGCGCTTTTTAAACATAAATTTAAATGTACAGGCTGATCCACGCAAGTCTGGCATAATCCATAATCCATATTTTTAATGAAACATCCTGTATGTTTTTATGTTTTTAAAAGATTCTTAACAACCTGATTTCAACGAACTGTATCATGTAGGGTCTATAATGAATAATACAAGGTCAAATTTTGAAATTAAGAATTTATCACGTGTTATCGGCTAATGGATTAAGTCCACAGTCAAAAGAAACCAACATCACGTGTTATGGTATTATTTTAAATTAGCTAAATACAGACAATGCACTTTTACTCTAAGTGTCAGTATATTGGGGAAAATTTCTGTTTAGTAACCATGTTAACATTTTTTGTCATGAATAGGTAAAAACTGTCTAGATAGTCTGCTAATTTAACTAAATCGGTAAATAATGCGGATTGTTATCAATCAGTTGTTGGTGTGTTGACATTTTACATTATAATAATAAATTCCTAATTAAAAGCTGATTTCTTGCAGAAATAAAAATGAAATATTTAACTGAGACCCACCGAATTGAGATTTTAATGATGATCGGTTACGGGGAGAATTGTAGAAGTCAAATTGAAGTAGCAAACTTATTTAATGAGAGTTATCCTCAGTTGCCTAATATTGCACAAGGTACTGTGTCGAAAATTTATGCACAATTCAGAAAACTTGGACATGTCAAACCATTAAAAAGAAAACCGAACTTCATTGAAGATGAGGTGAAAGTGTATATTTTGTGTCGCAGAGAATCCAACGTCAACACGTCAAAATAATGAGTCACACAACTGTCCTAAGGTGTCTCCATAAAGAAAAACTTCATCCATATAAATTGCCTTTTGTGTAGGAGCTAACAGAAGACGATCCAGATCGTAGAATGGATTTCTGCGAAAGAATGATGGATAAAATTAACACATATGAAATAGCTCTTGGCACAATTCTTTTTTCTGATGAATCAAAATTTACATTAAACGGAGAGGTAAACCGACAAAGCTGTACATATTGGTCAGCAGGACGGTGCAACACACCATTATGCTTTAATGGTGAGAAATTACTTGAATGAAATCTTCTTCACTAAATGGATTGGACTAAGGGGTACTATTGAGTGGCCAGCTAGGTCGGCAGATCTTACGCCTTTGGATTTTTTTCTGTGGGATTATCTCAAAAACAAAGTATATACAACACAACCAACTAGCATTGAAGACCTCAAAGAAAGGATAACGACATAAATACGGAATATTTCACCTCAAACTTTAAACAAAGTTCGGGACGAGTTTTATAGGAGACTGTGTTATTGCCAACAACAAGGTGGAGAACATTTTGAACATTTATTTTAATGTAATCCAATCAATTACCTCGGGTATTCTATGAATTTAATTTTATTGAAGAAATTATACTTAATTTCAAAATTTCACCTTGTATTATTCATAATACCCTACATGATATAGTTTGTTGAGATCAGGTTGTTAATGAGCTTTTAAAACATAAAAATATACAGGGTGTTTCATTTAAAATACAGATTATGGACTATGCGTGGATCAGCCTGTACAATTTATGTTTAAAAAGCGCACATTTAAATTTAAAAGTTAAGGTATCTCAACGTTTTTTATTATTTTCTAAAGTAAGTGGTTTCCACACTGTATACTTTATGATATCCTCATATGTTAATAAAGGCCATCGAATGTGCAGAAAGCAACAACACTCTTAATGAAAACTGGTCAATGTAGATGGACCAGTTTAAAAAAAAACAAATGGTTTGATAAAAGAGAAGTTTGATGGAAAAATGCACAACAATGATACAAAATTTACTAAGGATATGAAAAGCGATGAAAATGGTGTGAATATGATAATACGTAACCAGAACTAATGTCAAAAACTACAATTGTTGCAGTATATATTTTGAAATGTTTATCTATATACTTATTAAATCGGAAACAAAAAGATTAAAAAGGAGTATATTTTTAAATATTTGAAAAAATATAAACTATTTACTTTGTACTAGCAGTGAAAAGCCCCAGTTTATAATTAAAAACATGTACGGTTTTTTAAGGTAAATAATTTTTAGCAAACTTTCGCCGTTAATCTATGGTAAAAACTGGATTTTATCATTTGTAATTAGTTGGTAAATTGCAGTGGTGTGTAATCATTACTTGCCATAAGAGTTTTACGAGAAAGAATAGAGGTATAGCGAAGCCAGCTGCAATAACTTTTGTTTATTACAGGGAAGAACAATTTTCAAAAGATATCTGGCCCATGCCAATTATAGTGTGAAATGTCTGCTCACTCCTTTATCGGCTCTTTATCGCATCTACTTCACTATTACAACAGTCAGGCTCCGTCCTTATACTCTCCCCTGTTATTCCAGTATCTTACTCTTATCTTCTTCTTCTTCTTCCTCTTTATAAGCAATTCTGTTGGTTCATTGGCGGATTAATACTCTATGGAAGGTTGTCACTCCATCTTTTGCGCAGTCGTCCGATACTTCTTCTGTCGATTGGTGACGTATCTCTTGCTATTTTGACGACACGGATCTCCTCCATTCTGTTTATGTGGTTATTCCATTATTTTTTTTTCTATTTTATGTCCATTCATTTATAAACTGTACGTTACATTTTCTTCTAATGTCTTCACTTCTCTTTCGATCTCTCAGCGTATTTCCTGTAATTCTTCTCAGTACTCTCATCTCTGCCGTTTCCAGTAGCCTTTGCGTTTTGGCTGTGTCGGGTCTTGTTTCTGAGGCATATGTCATCATTGGTCTTACACTGGCTTTATAAATTCTTGATTTCATCTGTTTTATTGTGTATGTTTCGCCATATAGTGTTATTAAGGCATCCTGCCAGTCTATTGGCTTTTTGTACTTGATCTCTCACTTCTTTGTCCAGGTCTCCACAGCTAGACAGTGTAATTCCCAGGTATTTTATTTCTATTACTTGTTCAATACTGATGCCATCAATTTCTATTTTACATCTGGTTGGTTCTTTGCTGACTACTATTGATTTAGTTTTCTGAGGTGAGATTGTTATATTAAATTCTTTTGCTCTTATCTTAAATAAACCGTGGACCGGTCTTTGCAGACTATCTTCATCTTGGGCTATCAATATTACGTTGTCTGCGTAACAGAGTACTCTTACTCTTATATTGGCATTAAATATAACCTCCACTGCAATCCTCTGGGCTACGCCAATTTTACTCTCTAGTCTCTTTAAAACGTCACATGCAAAATGTGACGTTTGACAGATTGACATAATTTATAATAAATATATTTTTTGGTTGTGTGGTACAGCTTAAAACAGCAGTGTACTTTTAGATTGGCTGTTAAGTAACAAAATCCAAGTTACTCTTAAATATATTGTCAGTCTCTTCTTTCTATTAACCATTTTAGGAATTGACTCACATGTACAATTTATTTATTATTTGAATTTGTAACGTTTGAATTATCGAGCACCTTCTCACAGTCTATAAATATAAAATAACATATGCATGGTGATTGATTATTGAGGTAAAGCTCAGTAGATCACCTATAATAATAGATAGCAATAATAATTAATAACAAAACTTGTAGGCAACTTTGAGGTTCACATTACAAAGTTAGTTAAAATGTTACAGGATGTTCGATAATATAGTGGCAGACCAACTTTTTTTAATGACTGTATTTTATTTTATATCCAAAATCTTCTTTACTTTCCCATTACAACAATATCAAGTTTTGTTATGTTATACAGCGTATTTATAGTTATAATCAATTTTCTATGAAAATCGTAAAAAGTTCAACTCCCTTTATAATTAAAACGAAGCACAAAAACAATGATCTATATCCGCCATATTTTTTTAATGATTGTCAAAATTTTTAAACATGATTTTTACTAATTTTCTTTATATTGAATACAGGGTGAGTAACGCACGCACATTATGTTCTCATTAATTCCAAATAGAACACCCTGTATTTTATGTCACTATCGAAAAGTAGCATTATCATACTTCAATTTTTATTCCCTATGTCTAAATTTATTAGTTTTGAGTTATATTTTCATTTTTCAAAGCAAACTAATAATTAGGTGTGTAAATTTTTACAAATTTTAAGTAAGCCATAACTGAATTGTTTAAAACTGACAGTTCACCAAAATTGATTGTGTATAAGTTGTGTTGAGGTCTTTCTATAACATGCTCTCAGGTTAGCAAGCCAGGATATTCTTCTTCGTCCTGGAGCCCTTTTTCCTTCAATTCTACCTCGCAAAATGCATTAAAGTAGCTCGTATCTGCCTTGATTTCTCATTATATGTCCCAAGTACTGCAGCTTACGGCCCTTCACGATGTTGACCAAATCCGCAGTTGTGTTTGAACCATAGCTCAAAATCCTGAAGTTTTGATAGTTTCCGCCTCCAATGTCCACGTTTCTACGCTGTACAAAAGCACTGAGTACACGTTAACATTTAAGGAGCTTTATTTTGGTTTCTAGGGTAAGGTCATGACTCTTGAAAACAGAGCTTATAGTCAAGAATGCACTTTTTGCCTTTTCGATGCGGCATTTAATCTCTTGGGTATTGTCTCACGACTCATTGATTCTTCTTCTTCTCGTGCCACTCCTAGCGGAGATTGGAAATCATCATGGCCACTGCGACTTTGTTAGCAGCGCGCCTAAAAAGTTCAATCGAACACTCATTGATTATAGTTCCCAAGTAGTTGTACTGTGAGACACATTCAATTCTTACTTGGTTCACATACAGATTTGCTCCAGTTATATCCAGTCCATATGTTCTACTTGTTTCCGTTATTTTGTTTATTAAGTTTTGCAACCCTTCTATGGTATTGGAAAACACTATTGTATTATCTACATACCGCAGGTTATTGAGCTTGACTTCATTTATTGAGATGCCTTCATCAATATCTTTTAGAGCCCCTTTAAAAATGTGCTCCGAGTACAGATTGAATATCAGTGGTGAAATTATGCACTCCTGTTTCACTACCCTTAAGATTTTGACGTGATCTGTATTCTCCATGTATTCGGAGCACCGCTGATTGATTCCAATACAGGTTAGCTTTTATTTTTAGGTCTTTTATGTCAATCCCTGTCCTTTTCAGCACTTCCATCATTTGTTTATGATCGACTCTATCGAAAGCCTTTCTGTAGTCAATCAGACATGCAAAAACATTACAGCTGACATCTCTACATTTCTGAAACAATACCTGCACACTAAATAAAGCTTCCCTCGTACCAACGGCGTTAACAAATCCAAAATAATTGGGCGCAATTTGTTCCTCGCATTTCCTGTAAATTCTTTTGTGGATGACTTTTAAAAACAGCTTCAGCAGATGGCTCATTAGGCTTATGGTCCTATAGTCTTCACAAACTTTTGCTCCTGGTTTTTTGGGCAATCTTACGAACTCCGATTTGAGCCACTCAACTGGTATTTTTTCTACCTTGTATATTTCATTAAATATTTCCCGGTATAAGTCCCAGTGCCTTTCCATCCATTTGTCTGACGGCTGCCGTTATTTCTTCTGGTAGGATTTCGGGACCTGAATTTTCTTCAATGGTGGTTTCTTGTATTGTTCTAAGGTCGTGGAAAAGTTTCTCACAAGTATTCTTCCCATACTTTCTTTTTATCTTCTTTAGTTATGGTAAAATTGCCTTTTTATCATCTGTTATTTTCCCCTTGTTGCGTTTTCTGAACTTTCCAGCAATTTCCTTCACCTTTCGATGGACATTGAAGTTATCATATCGACTTTTACTCCTCTATTTCTTGATATTGTTTTGTTTTTTGCTTCTCTTATCTTTTTTCTGACGATGGTATGTATTCTCTTATATTCTTGGAGACTGTCTTTGTTTTTTTTGCTCTGATCCATAAGTTCAACTATTTCATCGGTCATCCACGATTTCCGTTTCTCTGTATCTTTTTTCAGGTGTTGTCCTGAAAGTTCAACTATTTCATCGGTCATCCACGATTTCCGTTTCTCTGTATCTTTTTTCAGGTGTTGTTCTTTTATTTCTCTCACTGTTTCTTGTATGATGGTCAGACTTTCCTTTATAGTTCCTGCATTTCTACATTTTAGCACCTTTCTATTGAGGTTTTCACTCATCTTCAGTCGAACATTGGGATTTTTCAGTTTTCTAACATCATACTTCTTCATCGACTCACTTGTAACCTTCTTTATTCTGACTTTGAAATTACCTACAACTGGTATGATCAGAATATATGTCTGTCCCCGGGTATGTTTTAACAGATGTACAGCTGTTCCTATACCTCTTATTTACTAGCATGTAATCAATCTGATTTCTTACAATCCTTCCCACAGAATCCTGTGGAGATTTCCAGGTGTACAGTTTCCTTAATTGTAGCTTCATAAAATACCTCCAACAAAAAGGGATGAGATGAAAGATAAAATACGAAATGTATTTCGAAGTGTTACTATTTCAAACTACTGAGAAAAATAACTACTTTACATAGAAAAATTCGATGCAAAGAAAATTAGCAATTTGAATATTTTGACAATCAATAAAAATCTGTGGCAGCACTGTTATTGTGCATTTTTTAATTATACAGGGAGTGGAAGACTACTTTACATAGAAAAATTCGATGCAAAGAAAATTAGTAATTTGAATATTTTGACAATCAATAAAAATCTGTGGCAGCACTGTTATTGTGCATTTTTTAATTATACAGGGAGTGGAAGTTGTAACGATTTTCATCAAAAATAAACTTTTATTGCTATCTATTATGATAGCTGATCTATTGAGTTTTTTCACACTAATCAATCACCCTGTATAAATATCTGGCTTCCGAAAAAAAAATGTCGAAATTAATAAGTGTATGTAACTGTTATTCATTATCGAATGTACGATACTACGATAGGGAGAAAGAACCATACATGCTTTCAAATATGCCACCTACGTATATTTCACAATACGGTGTAGAGTTAAAGCAGTGTGCGGGTAATTTTAAAATAAATCACACTGCTCGATACCTGTATATAGAGGACGAAGACGTAGATCGCGACCAAGATACCAAAAAGGTCTCACCTCTTCTCGAAGCTCGTTTTTCGTAAATGAGCGCTTGGATTATGTCATCTGGTGCCAACACAGTTTGACTTATTCTATATAGGATTCTGAAAAGAAAGAAAAACATTAAATATATATTGTTATAGTTGTTATAGTGACTAATTACACTGAACACAAGAAGCAAGTAATGAAAGTACGAGGAGTACATTAAAATTTTTGAGCATTATCTCAAGATGAGTCAAAATCTTGACTCATCTGTAACTGGGATTTATTCAGAGTAAGAAATCAGCAGACAGAATATTCGTATAACGGATACTGTGCATTTTTCCTTGCCTATACCCTTTGTGTTGACCATCCAAATTTATGCGATCGTCAATCTTTCCTCACATGTATGGCATACAACATATTTTGTTATAGTGAGTGTTTCCAGACTCTAGGTTCGAGCAGAGAGTACACATTGATAAAATACTTTCCTTTTCAGACATATGGATGTATCAGACTTCAATATGTACTTTATAATTTTCCAAATGCTTCCCAGGTATGACTTATTTTCCTTTAGATCTCATGTGTAGTCGACTGGTGCAGCACTGGTTAATTTAATGTTTACACATATAATATGGGTTTTACAAAACAGTAAAAGGTACCCTTAATTCATCGTGGCTGATCGAATTAAACAACCCAAAGCCATTTAAAAAATACCCTTTAAAAAGAGATAAAATATTAAAACGTGTCTTACCTTGGTAATATCGCCACTACGCATGACAATAAAGTGGCCATCCAATAATTAGGCTTCACCATGGCCATCTGAATTGTCCAATAGGTGCTCGGTAAACCAAAGCAGTTTATGCAGTAGGTGTCGTAAACTATTGAGTACAAATAGAAAGCTCCTATTGATAAAACTATTGACGCTATGTGGAGAAGTGTCTACAAAAAATAAAAATGATTTCTACTAAAAATATGTTCAATACAATACAATAAATTAAACTTTGTACAAAAAAGTTATAAAAAGGGCTAAAACCTTTTTAGATTATAATATTTTATGTTGCGTTTGGCAGTGATTTCACAGCCAACCATAATTATCTTTTTTTTTTTCGATGGCTCGATATTATCAAATTTTGTCATAAGAAATTATAACATCATATTCATTTAGATCAAAATGAGTTGTCGATTAGATTGTTGTTCAATGAAAATGAGTTTATTAAGACAATCTGTTAATAATAAATAACTTAATATACTTCTACAACTTACCCAGGAACGCATTTCAATGGAAGCATGTAAAAGCATCACAAACATACAACACGTGGTCGCTGTAGTTCCGAATTCGAACACATCGACGTCGGTATCGCTGTAGGCGTATTGACATATAAAAAATATAATTGTACTCTGATACAGTGCATCCAACATCGTCAACCAAAACGAAAACGATCTATAAACTTTTCCTAAACGCCCTCTTCTGTATAAATAGGGATTCTTTAAAAGGATTTCTTGCGGGGCGTCTTGATCATACACACCTGAAAATTCGGTATTTAGAACTAGTTGAGTAAAAAGTAATGCATATCAATAAAGTGTATATATAGCCACTTCAGAGTATTTTGACTTTTGTTCATTGACAGACATCAACTGAATATCTTTATCAAATGATGCTAAGTCAGCGACATGTCAGCATGAATTCAGTGATACCTTCTGCTAAGGGTGCAGTGTCGGCTTAGCTACGGGCAAATGTCAAAGTGTCCTGAAGTGGCTACATATTTACTATCTATTTCACTTCATGTGATAAAAGGCTTTTAGATATTTCATTAATTTAAGTCACAGCTTTTAGGTATTTCAATAATCTTATAATAAATTTCAAAAAAAAATCAAATTATTTAATAGGTAATATAAATAACATACTCACCAATGGCTAAAGGAGGTAGCGAAGTAAATAATAAATTATATAACATAAGATACATTTGGTCTATCATCACTGTACCTGAAAATCCACAGTACATTTGGTACCAGAAACACAGGAATACAAAGGCCTAAAAAAAATTAAACCGTATATTAAACCGTAATCTACATATCGGTGTACAGTATCAATAAATTAAATTATAGCACAAGCCATTTTTACAACCAGCCCTACCAAAATCACCATAATTGACTTTACTGCAACGTTGCGAAGAAAAAATAGTTAGTAATTAAGAACACTAAAAACTAAAAGTGTTCTACTTTTCACTAAGTCTATTTTTAGAGCACGATAATTGTTTCTGCGTCGACAGACCTTCATCAGGTGAATTATTTCGATCTCTTCTACAACTGTAGGTTGTAGTTGAAATGATTTTGGAGGGCAAAATTATTTTTGTAATAAGATGATCCTTTAGATTTAAATACAATTCAGGTTTATGCTCTCACAACTGGCGAGCAGTCATAAAGACGTTGAAGATTTCTACCAACAATTAGACAATTTACTTTGATCAGATAAAAGGCATATATCGAGCACAGTTTAATTAAATCTTGCCCAAGTACTTTCGATCCCTAGATCATCTTCAGGGGCATCTGAAATAAGCCAAGAAACGTTTTTTTATAACCAAAGAAATTGATTAACTTCGATAAAAACTCGAAGTTTTACGGTTGAAAAAAGGTTTTTTTATATGATTAACGTTTATAGACTTACTTCGTCAATTGTGGCCTATCCGGCAAGAACGAGATGTCATAAACATATAATTGTACATTACACTACACTACAAATAGACAAACAAACACTTTAAAATAATTTAAGGAGGGCTACATTGCTTGAAGAAGTCGGAGACAGAATGGCTCCTGATCTAACGGAAATGTTGGGGTGACATGTGACAAATGACAACTTGGATGAGCAGTCACAATCATAGATATGTGATCTGCACCTTTTTATGCATCTTTGCATAAAAAGGTCTGCATCTTTTTATCTATGATTGTGACTGCTCATCCAAGTTGTCATTTGTCACATGTCACCCCAACATTTCCGTTAGATCAGGAGCCATTCTGTCTCCGACTTCTTCAAGCAATGTAGCCCTCCTTAAATTATTTTAAAGTGTTTGTTTGTCTATTTGTAGTGTAGTGTAATGTACAATTATATGTTTATGACATCTCGTTCTTGCCGGATAGGCCACAATTGACGAAGTAAGTCTATAAACGTTAATCATATAAAAAAACCTTTTTTCAACCGTAAAACTTCGAGTTTTTATCGAAGTTAATCAATTTCTTTGGTTATAAAAAAACGTTTCTTGGCTTATTTCAGATGCCCCTGAAGATGATCTAGGGATCGAAAGTACTTGGGCAAGATTTAATTAAACTGTGCTCGATATATGCCTTTTATCTGATCAAAGTTCATTTATTCGAGCATTCAACCTTATATTTATTAATTAGACAATTTCTATCACAAAAAACCTGATGATTTTTAACTCCAAAATTTAAACATGCGAAATGAGCGACATATTTGGCAATTTGGCTTTGTTATTAGAAATTTTGGAACGCAAGAAACTCTCTTTGCAATGTTATTGACGGCTCAGAATTACCTAGATCCTCAAACAGATATTCACGTCTGTTTTATCGATTATGGGAAAGCATTCGACACCATCAAACATGACAAACTTATAGAACCATTAAATCTTTCAGGACTTGATACTAAGAGCATCCAAATTATTAAAAATCTGTATTGGAATCAACTAGTTCATTTTAAGTATGTCAACATCGTGGGTCAAAATATTAACATTACCAGGTGAGTTAGACAGGGCTGCATTCTTTCGAGGATATACGCGGAACAAATATATATAGAGATCCTGGAAGAATACAATGAAGGCGTCCAGATTAATGGCATACCAATAAGTAACCTTCGATATGCGGATGACACTGTTATACTAGCACATAATATCAGCGATTTACAGATTATGCTCAATAAAGTAAATAATATTACAAGCAACGAATTTTATCAAAATGTATGTTGATTACTAAGAACATCTAAAATATCGACTGGGATATGTCTAGGATAATAAGATCCGAATTGAAATAGCACGATCTCGATTCATAAAAATGTGGAAACTCTTAAGTAACCACAAAGGAAGCGTTAGCATCCCATGGCGCGCCACGTAATGTGACTTAAACTCTACGTAACTTGGAGAGAGTGACCAACACAGAGGTATTGAGGCAAATCATCAAAGTTAACGGATTTTTTACAACTGATAAAGTGAGGAAAATTTCATATCTAAGCCATGGACTTCGGGCTAATAAATACAGCCTACTTACAACTTATAGTAGAAGATGCGATTAAAGAGGGACGAGGATTAGGTATAAAGAAAAAATCCTGGCTCAGAAACGTAACAATGAAACGAAAAAATCCACTTGTAAGAAAAATAAAAAATGGTCACTGGGAACGCTTTTCGAAAGAAATGGAATATGATTGTTACAGTATACAAAAGGAAATATGGCGCTTCATAAGAGGTCAAAGAACGGAAGTAAAGGAACTAATAGAACCAACACACATAAAAAAAAAAGGATACGTGGATTGACTAAATAAAAAAGCTATATGCAGAGGAAGAACAAACGACGCTAGAACCGGAAACACCAGAAATTACCACAAATGGGGAGTTCGGGAAATACTTGAAAGCCTGAAGAACAGAAAAGCAGCAGGTAAAGACGGGATACCAAACGAGTTACTGAAATATTGTGGAGCAGCAATGACAGAACAATTAACATTAATTAATAAAATTATAAAACACAATAAAATACTGCAAGAATGGAAAACGAGCGAACTAATTCTACTATTCAAAAAATGAGATAAAAACAGCCAGAAAACTACAGAGGTATAAACATGTTAAATACTAAGCTAAAACTTACAACTAAAATTGTACAATTGCTAATAAATCAGAGAATAAGTTTAGCAGATGAACAACAGGGTTTTCGTAGTGAAAGATCGTGTACAGATGCAATATTCGTTATAAATCAAATTACTAAAAAATCACTAGAGTATAATAGACCAGCATTTCTGTGTCTGATTGACCCAAAGAAAGCGTTTGACAGAGTAAGACTCAAAGATGTAATACATCTTCTGTATAATAAAGAAGCTCCCCTAAATATTATAAAAACTATCGATAACATCTACCAAAACAACAAAATGGAAGTCAGAATAGATTTACAACTTACAGAACCTATAGAAATAGGCAGCGGAATAAGACAAGGGGATTCATTGAGCCCCATGCTCTTCAATTTGATCATGGATGAAATCATCAAAACCGTTAACAAAGGAGGCGGATACATAATGGGAAATAAAGAAATCAAAATACTCTGTTACGCAGACGACGCAATATTGATGGCCCAAGATGAAGATAGTCTGCAAAGACTGGTCCATAGATTTAACATAAGAGTAAAAGAATTTAATATGACAATCTCATCTCAGAAAACTAAAACAATAGTAGTCAGCAAACAAGCAACCAGATGTAAAATAGAAATTGATGGCCTCAGTATTGAACAAGTATTGGTTATAAAATACCTGGGAATTACACTGTCTAGCTATGGAGACCTGGACAAAGAAGTGAGAGATCAAGTACAAAAAGCAAATAGACTGGCAGGATGCCTTAATAAGGCTATATGGCGAAACAGACACATTAACACTGAGATGAAGTCAAGAATTTATAAATAAAGCCAGTGTAAGAAAAATAATGACATGTGCCTCAGAAACAAGATCCGACACAGCCACAACGCAAAGGCTACTGAAAACGGCAGAGATGAGAGTACTGAGAAGAATTACAGGAAATACACTAAGAGATCGAAAGAGAAGTGAAGACATTAGAAGAAAATGTAACGTACGGTGTATAAATGAATGGACACAAAATAGAAAAAAAAAGAATGGAATAACCACATAAGCAGAATGGAGGAGACCCGTTTCGTCAAAATAGCAAGAGATAAGTGACCAGTCGGCCTAAGAAGTATCGGACGACCGCGCAAAAGATGGAGTGACAACCTTCCATAGAGGTATGAATCCGCCAATGAACAAGCAGAATTGCTTATAAAGAGGAAGAAGAAGATGAAACGTACGAGAATGGTTACAAATACAGGAAACTGTTAATATATGCGGCACAAAACAAAGAAGCGCATCATATGAGAGTCACCAATCTTCGGTACAAGACGGAAGAAGATATGATAAGATACGAGGATCGTTAAAAAACACATCCATTTTTTTTTCATCATAACTTTCTGTCGCTTATGAACATTATTAGTGTACAACAAAAAGGTACTATTTTTACCAAATCGCATTTGATTATATCTGGTCTATCAATCGAGAAAATAATGGACCATTCAAACCTCGTATACTTGTTTCCAGATTTACTAGTTCACAGGGATATAATCATAATCTTTTACTATTATCTACGCATATAACTAATTAGAAAAAAGCTATTATTCGATTATTAAAACTATTTTTTACTTACAGCATTTTTATAAAAGAAGTACAACACCATTCTCGAAAGCCTATCATAGCTCCAATGGCCGTGTACCAACAAGAAATTTTCCAAATATTTAAACCTAGACAGTGCAAAATCTGCAGCCATGACGGCTTGCATTCCTTCTTGACCGGATATACCTATTCCAACGTCCGCTGTTTGAATCATCGACACATCATTGGCTCCATCTCCTATCGCTAACGTTCTTTTCTTAAGCTCTTCTTTTACTACCCTGAAACACAAAATACTGGCGTTATTAAAAAGAATCTGTTTTTGTTTGAATTAGGCAAATGTAAATGGTAAACGCGGCAATAATATGTCTGACATGATAGAGGAAATCTCTTAGTAGATGAAGCAATTAATGTGTATCCACCATACTGACAAACAGTGACGTAAATAATACACGAGCCATTCTATGACACGTGTTTCACTATAGCTCATAGAACGGCTGGTTTGACGTGATGTTAATATTCCTTCTCGTATATTTTTTACACATAATTTTATTTAAAGTAGAAAGTTGCAAATTATTTCTATATGACGAGCGTTCTTAGATACTTTATGAAAATTATCAAGAGCCATCTAATGTCCTCTGAATTAGAGAAATAGGGTATGTCATTATAGTAGGTTTGCTTTGAAATGTTACAGATTACACCCACATCTCTTTCTAATTTGCCAGGTTTATCGTGACCTGCATGATTAATGAGAAGGTCACGTGATCGATAAATCCGGCCCATTAGACAGAGATGCAGGGACTGTTTTGCGTCAGTTTTCTCTGTCACACTTGGGGAACGCCACTTTATTGCAGCAGTCAGTCTACATTATATTATATGTCTATGGAGATGCATAAGAGTCTATGCAAAAAACTCAATGCATAGATAATAACGATGTTATGTCATCGAAACATCTACTACTCTTTGTTAGTAAAAGGAATACATATTTTTCGCTGTTGAAAGGCCCAAAATATTCTAAAACGTTTTATTCAATTCCCGAAAGTAACTGCATTTTTAATGTAAAGCGAAACGAATAATCAATTTGAAATACTTGAAATTTTACTTACCTAACTATATAAGCTTTTTGAAGTGGAGTCGCTCTACAACACAACACAGAATTGCAGTAAGTCGTCAATTTTAAAAAAGGCTTGGTTAAATTAGCTCTCTTATCTAAAATAAAAGTCAAAGTTTTTCCATCTACAGCTAAAGCTCTACTCTTAGGTTTAATGGGTGGCTGAGACGTGCTGGCGCTAGTCGATGGTCTTACTTTAGTATCAGATTGTAGTTCTCCCATTTCTCTTTCTTGACGCTCTATATCGGCCAGATACACATGGATGGTATTCTCAACGGCTTCCTTGGATCGTGCCATTATTTTAAGCAGTTCCATTTGCGGGGAAAATAATTTTGCTGAGTAGGCAATGTTTATTGCGGTTTCAGGTTTATCGCCTGTAAGTACCCAAATGACGATACCGGCTGCCATGAGGTTCGAAAGGGTTTCCGGAACACCTTCTTGCAGCCTATCTTCAATTCCTGCAAGAAAATATTTACACATTAATTTTTTATTGTAATAATTGTAATTATACTGTAATATTGTAATTATTATGATATAATTGTAATTATTATATGTTATAAGAAGCATTAATAAATCTAAAAGTCAAACGACACCAAACTTGTAGTCTTACACATTGTCTCAACGTCGAAGCAACAAAGAGACCGCGAACACATAATTAACACCCAGAAAGAAGTGATGTCTAAAAAAATTTTAGAAGAAACTAACAGTTTTAATCTCGTTAGACTCCTGCTTAACAAACAAAAAAAAACAAGTACTGGATATGGTAATAATAAGAATAAAAGAATATCCGACTTAAGCTAGAGAGAAACTACTGAGAATGATTTAATATAAGCTTACATTTTGTCGATTTTTTTTAATGATTTTATAAGCCAATTTGTATGTTTCCATTATAATTTTGTTTGTTTTTAATTATTCAATATGTGTAATATGTATTATAATATTAGATTAATACCGAGTATTCTGAGAAAAAAATCGAATAAAAGTAGAAGCAAACTTTAAATATACAAAATAAAAGTACCTGTAGCTCCTAGTAATGTTAAATTTGTTTCGATACTATTAAAGCTATCTCTTATCCTTCGTTCTAAATTATCTACACTAAGTTCTAAGTCTTGATGCTTTCTGTTCCACTCATCATATTGATGTTGAGCCAGAATCCTCTTTGCCATTACTAGAATACGAAGACCTTCCCTCGAATAGTTATTTATATGTTGTTGAGTCTTGTTGATTATCATTGTCTGTTCCGAATCATCCTCGAATGGAGTTAATTGCGGTAATATGGAAGAATCGGCACCTAAAAATAAAAAATTATTAATAAAAAACTGTAAAATATATTATTTGTAGATTGTAACACCCACGTCAAAAAAACGCCAAGTTAGTTTATTTTATTTTTATTTGGCTCAATTTTGTAAAACATGCCTTTTACAATCTTTAATATGTATGAATAATATAGTAGTTACATAAAATTTTAAATACAAAATGACACATTGTAAATACGAAAATGATATTCAGGAACAGAGACCCCTGATTGCGGCCCTGTGCGTTAGAGAAAATCGAGAAGCCTTTCCGTCGAAAACTCTGATAAAAAAGCCTAGAATTTCGGATTTTCGCATATTCGCTGATTCGATCTCTGCCTGATAGGTATTTCGAGAACATTTAATTTTCATTAGATAAACCAGCCGAGACAGCCTTAGATTAGATTAGTATTAGCGAAAATACGTATCAGTGCGAATTGTTTTATAAGCAATAATTATTAAAGTGATTAGTACTTGTAATAGTTGTAATATAATTAATTATTAATCAAGGAATAAAGCGGCTTTTGCAGGAACAGATCCACCATAGATAATGTAATTGACCTAGAGTCCGAAATACATTAATCATTTGTAATTGAACAGGAACGTCTTGCTGTCTTTTTCGATAAAAGAAAAGCCTTTGCCATTGCTTGGAGATACGACATTCTTAACACACTGAGTCCTTGGGTTGTCAAAGGTAACATGCTATATTTTATTCATAATTTTCTTAACAAGACACAATTTAAAATTAAGATAAATGGTACAATATCCACACTAAAGACCAAACAAATGGAACACCTAAAGGACCTGTTATTAAAAGAAAACACAGTTAAGGTTTGATTTCACGTATAGTTCCTCTGTATATTCATTTATACGTATTTCATCCTAGCAGGAATCATCAACGTGACTGGTACAGCTCTAAACGTGAAATCAGATCTTTTCCGTCAAAAAAAGCAACCATAAAATGGCTACAATATAGACGCTATAGCGACATCTGGGAATAAATCATCAAAGTAGAAATGCGAAGATTTATATTGACTAAACCAAAATTCAGATTTTTGCTTTAATCTGTGCCTTCCACTGTTGGAATGCAACTTTTAGATTATTCATATATCTCTTACATCTTTTAGCATGTGTTACATCTGTTTTGCCTTGCAATTTATCGAAGGCACAGATTAAAGCAAAAATTAGAATTTTGGTTTCGTCAATAGAAATCTTCGCATTTCTACTTTGATGGCCTGTTATTAGTTTAACGCTATTCTTAGTAGCGATAAACCAAATCTTTCCAGAACTTGTTAAGGTGAGCTTATATGCTGATGATTTAGTTATATATTCAAGAGAAAAAAATATTCTTTCTATACAGAAAAATTTACAATGCGCAATAAATCATCTTAAAAACTGGTCGAAAGCTCTGGGATTGCAATTTTCTACAACCAAAACCAAATGTATTTCATTTTCAAATAAACAGCACTTTACAAGAATGATCTTTGATAAGAAACTATCTTGAAAATACCATGTTATGCAAATTAAGCAATTGTTAAGGTGAGCTTATATGCTGATGATTTAGTTATATATTCAAGAGAAAAAAATATTCTTTCTATACAGAAAAATTTACAATGCGCAATAAATCATCTTAAAAACTGGTCGAAAGCTCTGGGATTGCAATTTTCTACAACCAAAACCAAATGTATTTCATTTTCAAATAAACAGCACTTTACAAGAATGATCTTTGATAAGAAACTATCTTGAAAATACCATGTTATGCAAATTAAGCAATCTTGTCAATCTGGTATAAAGGTAATGCGAACACTGTGCAATCGTAATTGGGGCTGAGATTTTAAAAATTTTATTTATATTTACAAATCACTAGTACGATCAAAACTGGATTATGCATCAGTTGTATACCCAATTGTAAAGAAGACACTTCTTGCTCAACTAGACGTCATATAAAATACAGCATTTAGAATACTTACAGGAGCAATATGTACTAGCCACATTAAAAGTTTAAAATGTTAACCGGGGAACCACCCTTAAATTTCACAAGAATGTACTTGTCATTAGCATACGCATCATCCATATGTGCGATAAAATCGCATCCTACTTTCCATCATACTATCGCTGACCGTTTCAAAGAAACATATAAATAAAAAAGAACGAACCCTCTCTTTTACGAGAGAACCAGAATATCTCTCTCTCTCCATAATATTCAATTCCCAACATTTTTTGATACCAGAATCAAAACCAGATATCGTAAAATACATAGATAGGACGTATGAGGTGGATAGGGCATATGACGCGGAGCTATTGGTCAGAGAAGAAGAGGAAGACGCAGAACAGAGTTTCTTGATAACATCGATAAAGATCTAAGAAATAGGGGAAAACGTGATTGGAGAATGAACGCGATGGATAGGGACGAGTGGAGAGAAATTCTTGAGGACACTAGAACTCAAACAGGCTTGTAAAGCCAGAATGATGATAATAGTACGAGATCCCACTGCAATATCACTACGTTGTTAACGTAGTTAGTCAGTTACATATATTTAAAAATTATAACATGGTGGTCAGTACTTCTCGATTCTTATTCATTCTTCTGAGGACCTCCTCATTTGTGACTCGGTCAGTCCACGGGATCTTAAGCATTCTCCGATATAGCCACATCTCAAATGCTTCCAGTTTTCTGCACATATCTTCGTTCAAGGTCCACGATTCAACACCATAAAAATGGACAGAGATGACGTAGCATCGCAGCATTCTTACTTTTGTATCACGAGAGAGGTTGTGACTCTTCCCATCCGATTGAAGGTGGATCTAGCTTTTCCGATGCGTGCTCTAATCTCCTGGTTGTTGGTCCATTCTTCATTTATTATAGTAGTTGTAGTGCGTCAGTCTTTCTACAGGGGATTGGTTGACGTAGAGTTGACCTTCTGTTATTCTTTTCTTGCTAATTATCATAAGCTTTGTCTTCTTAACGTTTATTGAGTCCATATTGTTGATTAATTAAATGAGTGGTAATTAATTTTTGAACAAAAATTTCATTCATTTATTTTTTTAAATAAAATACGCTGCTCATGACGTGAATTCATGTTTTTATATCAAATTAAATCTAATTTTTTTAATACGATAATATAAGGTTGCCTGAGAAAAAATGGTCGCAAATTAGGGTTGCTAGCTGTAAAAAACTCGAGTGAAATGCCGACTGTCAGTTCCGGGAATACCAGTTAAAGTATGCGTCGATCGATAGTGTTAATAATATACATATTATAAACATACAATTAAAAATACACTTTTTCATTCTTCTAAAATGCTAACTTTACTTTAATCAACGTATGAACAGTATAACGAGCTTTAAAACTTGTGTCAGAATAATCTGACACTCGCCATTCTTGTCTACATTATGAACGTAGGGATCTCGCAATGATCTTCGACTATAATAAACAAATCTTTAGGATTAGGAAGCTTCTCTATATGTACCTTGTACTTGCGCTGCGAACTCTCCTTAATATATAATTTAGTACTCTACAAAATCCTTTCATTTCCGTTTTTACAGTCATTTTTTGCGTTAGATTTGTATCACCTCGGGTTTCAGCAATGTAGGCCATTACTGGTTTAACAACAGCTTTCTTCTTCTTCTCGTGCCATATTCCCATTGGACACTTTGGACAAGCAATGAAATAAGCAGTTAACATATTGTTGTCCAGGAATAAAAAAAGAAAGAAAAAGGAAGATATCGGAAGGGATGGAGTTAGAAATCAATGGAAGAGACCAGGAAACGCATTTACCTTATGCTAAAAAGGAAAAGCAAGTAGCTGAAAAGGATAAAGCAAGTAAGGATAGATGGACAGATCCTAACATTTACTTTTTGTTGTTAATTATTTTAAAGTGTTAAAGTTAATGGCGGGTAACAACTATTTTCGAGGGTGTTTAACTAAACTAAAAAAACTGTCGCTACAAACTAACTTCCATAACAAAATATTATTTCAGCTATATCTAAAAATATGGTTTATTATACCAACTTACCTTTCGTGTATAAAATGATCTGTTTCGTATGCGGATGCCTCACAATTATACTCATTCTTTTTCTTACGGAGTCGAAGGGCAGCACGTTTAAAATCTCGAAGTGCATCTTTCCGTTTTCCGCCGCTTCTACGCAAACAGACGTCGGAGTTCTTTTCAATAGCCGCGTTCCATAATTGTACGCCGTGTCCACTAACGCCAACTCGTCGGGACTTTCCGCTTCAAAAATTGGTTTGTGATCAAACGGAGAAGGAGTCGTTGATGCGTTTAATTTTACCTTCTGCTCGTCGGTCAGATTGGTGCATTTCTTCAGAAAACCTACTTGTGAAAATAAGTGAATTAGTTTGAAAGTTAAATACAGCCCCAAATTGTTTTTATTTATTAAATATTATCGAATATCTTCTGGGAAATAAACAACAAAATATGAATCTCAAGTTATTGTGGCATTTTGAGATTAATTTTTTTTTTCCAAATCCATCAAGAAAACGAGAAAAGTGGTGCGTCACAAACATTAAAATTGCTGTTATAATTTAGCATGTTCTGACGTTGATCTCTACTGCGATGATGATGACGACGGCATTTTTATATTATCTCCATCTACTTCTGTTTGTGGTAAGTCCAATGGTGACGTTATTGACACCAGAATTGAACAATTAATGGTTAAGCTAATGAAGATGTTCCTTCTATATTCTATCAGATTAATTCCTCAACTGAAAGAACAGCTAAGAATAATCCACAAGAAAACAAAGTGTCTTGGTATAACGGACTCCAATGGTTACCCTAACTAATCTTACTGCTGAGCAAGGATTTCAAATATCTACTAGACAACGGACCCCTGAAAGAAATATTCTAGCCACAAAACCAACCCATAAAAGCCAACCAATATTTTGTTTTGAGAATTTCTTTTCTTCTTACGTAGTAGAATAAATTGTTACTCAAAGAAAGAATTTATAGGATGTGCAAAAAGACAGCCAAACTACAGAAACATTAACCAAAAAGAAATAAGGGCATTGTTAGGGTCTTTATTTTAATGGGTTTGCATCCTTTACCAGACACTGATTTAAATTGGTCAAGTGATCCATCTTATAATAATCCTGTTATCTCCAAAGTTTTTAAAATAAGCATATTCGAAAAGTTAATAGAAAATGTCCACCTAAATGACAATTCAGCAGCTACAGAAAGAGTTTCACCTAACGTTGACATATTGTACAAGATAAAAGAACATTCATAGTTAGACTAAATGAAATTTTTAAAGCCAAAGTCAACTATGGAAGTATATTTTCCATTGATTATATGGTGAAATGCTAACCAGATATTGAATATCTATTGTTTGTTATTAATAAAAATCTTCGTACTTACCGATAGGCATATTGAGCAATTTCGGTCGTGGAACCTTCGGCAGCGCGGTGGCTTCGATCGTAGGAACTTCGCAAGAAGGTGATGATTCTATAGAATCTATAGGCGAAAGCGTAGGGTTATGCTGAAGTCTCTTAGTATCAAATAAATATGTATTTAAAGGGGGAGAGGGAGTTACCGAACGTGATTCTTCCAGACGTGAGTACTTGTCGTTTGAAGACAGTGATTGCGTGGCCGTATTGGTGGAACTGCTCTCGCTAGAGTTTTGATCTAATTTGTCATACGGAGTTTCCTCGATAAAACCTAAAATATATTAAAAAGGCTCTAAAACTGTTTTCTTGTGACATGTCTAAGTTAAATATTATGTTTATATGGGGTTGTCACAATTGATTTAAAAAAAAAGTTTCATTTTATATTTATTTGACGTTTCGATTTCGACTTCGGAAATCGTTTTAAAAAAAGTTAATTTTAAAATACTGAGCGCTTATTATAACCACGTTGTTTGTAGTTTGTAGGCATCGTTGCCTCGATTTTGTAGGCATATAGCCATGTTTTTAGTTGATAATCCTGAGGGTGATGTTTATACCCTCAGGATGACATCAAATTCTGATTGTTTTGTGTGTTCATGTATTATATTTTATGTATGGTGTACTATGTGTTTATGTATGGTGTGTTGTATATGTATTATATGCTTCTTTGATTTTTATCTTTTCATGTCTGTTTCTTTCATGACTATTAAGCATCTTTCAATTGTACTCTGTGCTCATTATCCCAAGCATGTTTGCATATCTGTGATTTGTCGAAGTAACTGATTTTTATGTACGTTTCATGCTCATTTATCCTGACACTTAGTGGTCTTGCGGTTTGTCCCATGTAAAAATTGTTGCACTCACAGTGTATTTTATGCATGAAAAATTCACAGGTCTAACACAATTATTTTCACGTCATGACACTTTATCCAAGGTGTTGTAGAATTCATCTTTGTCGTAGTCTTCCTTTTCTTCCGTAGGTGCGTGTACACTAAGTAAGCTACAATTCAAGAATTTTCTTAGAGATGAGTTGTCTATATTTTTATATCGCTGAAAACTATTTTAAAAATGATCCAAATATATATACAAAAATTCGAACGAACTTACCACTGGCGTTCATGAGATCATGATGAGGATGTTTTGAACAAACTACAGTGTTGCAGAGTGCCAATAATAATAAAAACTCTTGAATCCTAGCAGAATGGTATGATTTGGTAACATCTGAGAAGATCCCTTCCAACTGCAAGTCAGAAATCAATCGAGTGTTAACTGCAACCGAGCAATTTAGGATCGATTTCTCAGGGTTTCTAAAAATAAGCAATAATTAATAACAGAATAGAAAAAAAGTAAAAATTATTAGGTTCTTAAAAAGGGTGTTAGCAGTAAAACAAGTCTCCACGAACCGCTTCGTGGAGACCGATTTACACCTTTTTGATCACTATTAAAAATTGGTTGTTCCATAAGGACCGGACCTAATAAAATAAACACAAAAACAGGAAAAAAGGTATTTATTCTTCATCAGAATCTCCTTTCAGCTCCATACACTTTTCCCAGGTATGTACAGTAAGTTTAATACTCTTTTTATAATAAAAACTATCTTGCTCCTTAAAATAGCCATTAGATGTTACCATCACTTCTTCACGGTTGGAAAATTTGTATCGATTTTTTCACGTTTAAGAACGAAACATGATCCTAGGGGCCTAAATCTGCCGAATAGAGTGCATGAGGTAGACATTTAAACTTTAATTCATGAATTTTGGCCATTGCAAGAACCGATCCGTGAGCTGGCTCAATGTCTTCATGAAACAACACTTTTTTCTTAGCTAAATGCTTGATTTCTCCCCTCAAATATTGCAATATGTTCGCATAATACTCGCCGTTGATACTTTTCCCCTTTTTAAGATAGCCAAAAAAATTATCCCAAGCGCATTTCAAAAAACCGACCATGATTTTGCCTGCAGATGAATGATCGTCGACTTCTCTGGAGTCGGTTTTCCCTTTTGAATCCATTGTTTTGATCGTTCTTTTATCTCGGCTGTGAAGTGATGAACCTATTTCATCCATGGTTATGAAATGGTGCAACATTTCTGCTTTGTTGCTATGAAACTTTGCTAAACACTCAATTGAAACACCTTCACGATACTATTTTTTCCAAAGTGTTAGAAAACGCAGCACCGTTTTTAAATAAAAAAAAAACAAAATTCGGTTATTTTTATAAACCATTGCTACATAAGCAGCTGAAACATGGACTCTCAAAAAATCGATGGGAATAAGATCAAAGCCCACGAAATATGTGTCTATAGAAGAATTCTACGCGTGTCTTGAATAGAACACAGAACCAACCTGTCAATTCTGGAAGAGCTTCATGTAATAGCTATTAAAAAAAGTAAACCGAACATATCTAATTTACTTCGGCCACATAGCTAGAAGAGCCAGGGCCATGGAACTACTGTAGAAGGAAAGATAGAAGGGCGAAGACCAAGAGGAAGATCTCCAACAGGATCAAATGAAGACTCTGGTGGGAAAATCCCTACATGAAGCCGTCCATATGGCACAGGATCGCAGCCAATTGAGGCAGCAAGCCAATAATATTTAGAGTGTCATCACGACCTGATAAGGGCTCAAGGAATGAGGAGGAGGATACGTATGTATGTATTTAATAAAGAACAACTTACCCGGCTGTTTCATTTTCGAGTAGATCGTGTTCGTAATCAATACCGGCTATGGCACATCTTCGGAATATCATACGGTTCTCCGTCAGAGTACCAGTTTTATCAGAAAAAATATACTGGATTTGACCGAGTTCTTCTGTTATATTTAAGGCACGGCATTCAGTCCTCTTGTTTGTTAATGGATCGTAGAGATCAGCATTATGGTGAATATGGTAAACTTGAATTATCTTACACATTTCTAGAGTTACGTATAGAGATAAAGGAATCATGATCTAAAACAAAAATAAAATTAGATACAAACTAGCAGATATTATATTTGTTGAATTCATTCGAGCAATTTAATCCTATTATCTGTTTATTCACCAGTTATTGAGTTTCTTTATTATACACTATACTATGAACATACTATGGTATGTTATGTTATTTTCAACCACTTGTTTATTTCTGTATTTTAGTTTGTTTTCTCAATATTTTACTGTCTTTTTGTTGATATAGCTTCCATTAAAAAAAAAACGCAAGAAAATAATTGTGAGTTGATAATGGAACTTTTAAAAATCAATAAAATGGTTCTGACTGGAAAAACGAAAACCAACAGAAGCTAAAAAATTGCACAGTTGTGACAGCAATTTGTTATTGGAGCCAATTCAGTAGATGATGTCAGATGTTACTGTCAAATTAAATAAATGTTTGAAAGAACAGTAAATTACATTTTATGTAATTTTATGTATGAGACAATTCATCAAATTCACAATACGGAAGAGTGTTAAGATCCGATATTGAAATAAAGCAAAGGTGGTATGAGTACTTTAGAAAGTTGCTAAATGAAGACTACCAGAGAAGAGACAGATCATGCGGGACCCCAAATAAGAATGTAATACCTTGGCTTCCACATAACGAAAAATGGGACACTATATCAAGAAAGTGCTACAGGATACAGGTCAGTTGGTTTATCTGGAAACGAATGACTGGGGTACTCTATGATGTAAAAATCTTAGGGGAAGAGCTGAAAGGAAAGATATACAAGAGTGTGGTGAGGCCTGTATTGGTATACGGCGGTGAAGTACGGCCTGTAAAGATTGTTCAGGAAGAAAAGATGGAGGTAGCTGGAATAAAAATATTCCAGTGTATGTTGGGTCTAGAACGGACAAGATCAAGAATGACGTGATTAAGGAAAGAGCTGAGGTGACTACAGTCTCAAAAAGGCTTTCAAAACAAAGACTGCAACGGTTTGTTCACGTCAGATGTATAAATGAGAAAAATGTGGGACGAATGATTCAGCTGTTAGAAGTTGAGGGAAAGGGAGGTAGAGGTAGAGATTGAGAATTGTAATCTTCTATACGTTTTCCGAATTTTAGACTTGTATGTAATTATTTATGTAGATGATACACAATAGGGCCCAATATTTCTAAATTATTTTCGTTTCTACGGGCCGATACGGGATGGTCTTATTTTAATATTAAGTTGGTTTAAAGTAGGAGCGTTTGTGCGATAAGTCGTCCAGGGTATTCAAAACATTCTTTTCTAATACCACATCGTACATGCATCGATCTTCTTGCACTCTAATAACCAAAGTATCCAAGTTTTGGACACCATACAGAAATATTGAGCAGAGCAATGTGTTTACTAGTCACATTGTTGTTGCTTTGGAGATATATATATATATATATATATATATATATATATATATATATATATATATATATATATATATATATATATATATATATGTTACGAGCAAAGCCCGAAATTGGACAATCCTAACATTGTACACAAATTGAGTTCGAATCGATTATTATTGACAAGCGACACACCAAATCAAAAATTGAAAAATCGAATCGAAGAAGAAATTGTTCTACAATAGAGATATTGTTAGTGAAACATTTCAAAGCTTCAAGAGATAGATACATCACTATAATATAGGGAAGATGTTTGTAAAACATCTTAGATTTTCAAGAGATATGTATGATAATTTAAAATAATTTAATTGTATGAATCTAAAAGTCAAAAACGCTGATTAATTATGGATTTATGTTTGTTTGTCGTTAATAACAAATCGTAAAAATCGATATCTGATATATTATCTCAAACTTTGACGTATGGCTACTTATTGAAATTCGAACATTGTACAGCAATTCCTTTATACAAAGTCCGCCGATTATATATATTTCGGAAATTGTACAGTAAAAGGGTACAATGCTTGAAGTGGACAAGATTTTCTGTACAATGCTAGGATTGTCCAATTTCGGACATTGCTCGTAACATATAGATATATATATATATATATATATATATATATATATATATATATATATATATATATATATATATATATATATATATATATATATGTATATATCTGTCCTTATCTTTATTAAGAGACTCTAAGCGTTTTTGGCCATACCAATTTACCTTCGAACCACGTTTTCGTAATTTGCATTGTTACTAATCACAGAAACTAAGTAGTTGAAGCTAATGTAATCATCTTATACCCATGTAAACAGCTGTTAGTGGTACCACCATTATCTTTGTCTTGCTTTTATTCTTTTTTAGTAATTCGCAATATCAACTTTTACTTCTCATTCAAACTATAAACGATATTAAAAATCATACCTGTAAAATAATAATAAATGTCCAAAAGGCTAAAAAGGATTCACTTTCCGTGTTGCCACTAAGTCTGCAACCGATGGCTCCCAACACACACATAAATATTAAAATAAAAACACACCAAATAACGTCTTGGTTCATTTGTTTCTCTACAGAAGATCGCTTATATCTAGGTCCACCATTGTTTAACATCGCTTTAGTTTCGTGACCTGGAACAAATAAGTGTAATTTAAAGTCCGGATTATATGAATTTTGCTTCTTTGCTTATAATTTAGAATTTTCAGAATGCAGTGGCGAGAATTTCTTGGTGCAGTAACCTAACCTAATAAAGAAGTGACATACCAAAATAATCTTATGATTTGAAATAAGTCAAATTGTTGAAGATAGGCACAAAAAAGATAGAAATAAGAATGTTATGTTATTCACTTTCATAATCAGAGCCACTGTTGATGTTGGTGAAATGATTAAAATCAATCCTCAACTCTGCAGTAATTACATCATTTTCCAAGTACTTATTTTCGACCTTGACAAAATGTTCACACAATTTCTTCCAGTTATGTACAGTTACTTTGGCAAATTTCTGTTCCGCCAACACTTTTACAGCTCCTAATGTAAAATTAGGTAACAACATTGATTTATAATTTCATTTTTTATTTGCGACCAAAAACATGTCTATAGGGTTTAAGTGTGGATGATATGATGGAAGTTGTAAGGAAATGTCTTCATTCTTGCAGTAACTTGTCAAATTTATATTGAATATGATATTGTACAAATAGTATCTTTTTTTCTGTCAATTAAGTTAACATATCCGCTGTTTTAAAATTACTGGTAGGTGCTCTACAAATTTGTACATTATGGTATGGAGCATTGTCAGTGACCCCAACAGATCATACAGGCAAATTTGGGATTAACTGTTCATTTAACTATTTTTCGTAATTATCTCTATTTATGTTACCATGATAATCTCCCGACTTGGCACCTAAAAAATCATCTTCCTTTTGAAATCCTTGAACAATCCCTTGCCATTATCGTCTGACCAGCTGTTTGGCCTATTGTGTCCTGCAAGTACATAGGTATCACCAACATATACAATTGGTTTACCTTCATTTCTGTACTATTTAATGTTGTCTAAATACTTCTCTACTACTACTTTTCTGTTGCAGTTGCAACTTATGTAGAGATCAAAGTAAAAAGACCAATTAAAGAGAAGAAATCAAATAAAGGCAGTCCTGTGAAATTGCGGGAATGAGAAAGGTAGAAAAGCTGTTGCTTCTGTTGAGAAGAAGAAGCAATTGAACTAATATCTTCGAAATAATAAAAACAAATAATGTTTAGATAATATATAGCTGCACGACTGCTGCAAGCAATCTTCAGTGGACATTGAATACCTGAGTTGTCGATGCTCCCCCATGTTGAGCCACATAGTTCGTGGATGATGTTGTTTATTACCTTTTAAATATTAGTAATAGAAAGTATATATAATATTAACTCTCAGAAAAAATAATGAACATGTTAAGAAACGTAATAATATAGACTTAGTCGATTTTATAGAAAAGAAAGATGGTCAGAAAAGCGACCTCAAGATACTGAATAATCTTAAACAATGGAGTTGCACATAATGAGAAGGAAGAGAGGAAGATCTCAACGATCCTTTAGGGACGGAGTAGATGACGCAATGAAAGGAAGAAAGATGGAGACTGACAGGATAGAAGGAGTTGAAATATAAATGAAAATATAATGAAAATTGGTCTGAAAGTCTTGTTTATCCAGAAAATATAATACCAAAGCTAAAGCAAAAAATATAAGAATCTATACGATCCAGAGGATTGTACTCCTGATCATATATAGTAGAACTTGATACCAGGGATGGTGAAGCAAAGAAATAGAAACTAGCCAAATATAGAGCAAAATTTTTTAATCAGATTAGATTTATCCGAAATCGCAATAACAAAATACTAGTTCATAAAAACAATGTCAGAAAGTGATGGAAAAGTAGTTGAACAGTTAATTAACTAAAGAATTTGACAGAAAACCAGCAAAGCTAACGGAACAGCAGTGGTCCAGCAAAGTAACAAACAAGTTACTCAAATACTTAAAATAAGGAAGTTAAAGAAATAAAGCTAAAGAAGTTGAACCAGATGATATCACTCCGGAAATTTGAAAAGCTTTAGCGAAGATAAGAATAAATTGGCTAATTGGTTTCTGGAACCGCCATTCTGTGGTGATTGTCTTAAAGTATACTGATGATGTAGTGTAAATAGGAAACACTGAATGACATTTACAAAAAACTGGAAGAGTGGAGACAAGCTATTGAGTAAAAAGGTTTAAAACTTAGTAGGAGAAAACCTGTAGGATATTATTACAAATAAAATGATAACTTTGGATGCTGGAATGATTTTAAAAAGTACTAGTTTCATGTACGTAGGTTTGGGAAGGCAAGGCGAATGATAGTGATGTATTACATTAGATAATCTTGAAAGATTTACAGGATACTGATGAAAAATTGCATAGTATTAACATTTTATAGGAATACGATAATTAAAATTAGAAATACTCCCTAACATAGACTCCTTCGAAATAAAACAAGCTATGGCACAACTAAGGAACAATAAGGCTCCGGGCTCAGATGGAATACTTGTAGAAATGTTGAAGGAGGAGAGTGAAATTATTCTCGAAGAATTGAAAAAATTTTTCAACGAATGTTTTCACAGAGGAGAACTCCCAGATGATTGTTTGACAATACTTCTCTTCAAACAAAGAGACAGGGAAGATCTAAATAACTATAGAAAAATCTCCCTGCTGTCCCAAATGTACAAACTGTTTATGAAAGTAATAACTAACAGGTTAACGTCAAAGCTCGACAGCTATCAACCGGTAGAGCAGGCAGGATTCCGAAAGGATTACAGTACAGCGGATCATCTTCTTACAATCAGAACGCTAATAGAGAAAGCCAATGAATATCACTTACACATTGAATTCATTGATTATGAAAAGGCATTCGACTCCATAGAACTTTGGGCAATGATGACGCGACTATTTCAAGCTTCGGAAAAAGTAGGTCTTAAGATGAACTTGGAAAAAACAATAATAATGACAAATACACCGAACATTAGAGAAATAACGTTGAACGCCATAAATTTAGAAACAGTAAGCGAATACATCTACCTGGGACAGATAATAAAAATTAACAAAGAGAATCAAACTGCCGAAATTATCAGAAGAATAAAGTTAGGTAGGCAGAATTTGGAAAACTGAGTTGGATCTTAAAAAGTACTAAAATAGAACAATATTTGAAAACCAGAATTTACGATCAGTGTATCCTCCCTATACTCACGTATGGTTCACAGGCGTGGACACTCACCAAGTCTAATATAGATAAAATAGTAAAGGCACAAGGAGCCATGGAAAGATCAATGCTCGGGGTGAGACTTACAAACAAAAAAACAAACAAATTGATTAGAAGCAAAACCAAAGTAAAAGAGGCAGGAGAACATGCTGTCAAATTAAAATAGAGCTTCGCAGTACACAATGCCCAACTGAAGGATAAAAGATGGAACCACGAAATACAACAATGGAGACCGTGATTAGGAAAGAGAAGCAGAGGAAGACCACAAATGAGATGGACTGATGACATTAAGAAGATCGGAGGACACAACTGGAAGCAAGTGGTGCAAAATAGAAAACACTGGATTGATTTGGGGGAGGCCTATGGCAGGATTACTTAAAGCTAAAGAAGAAGAAGATAATTAAAACAACTCCCGTATTGATAGTAATACTAAGAAAAGAAAACTTACCTGCGTAAACAACAATTCCTTCTACAAAGTCAGTATTTTTTAAAAGGCACTCTCTTAATAATAAATTATCAGTTCCAACTGGTACTCTACTTCCATTTGGGTGTACTATCGCACCATGGAATCTATAAATTTTTGTAGTAGGCGCTTCCACTTCGATTGAGCTCCGAAATTTACTAGGTTCAAAGACACTTTGCTGAAAAGAAAATATTATATTAAAAACAACAAGAAATTTGAACAAAATAAGTTTAATCAATAATTATAGAGTTCTTAATCTACGATATGTAACTCTTTACCCATTTAGACCCATAGCAACACATTGAATGCAATTGTTTTTACATGTATACGGAAGTTTTTTTATAAATTGCGAATAGTATTGTGGAAAGAAAGATTTAGCAATTTAGAAAAAAAAAATTTCACGCACAAAATATAATTCGAAACATTGTTAAAAGTAACAAAATAACTATAGAAATTATTACAAAAGAGGTATATTCTTTAAAAAATGCTTTAAAATATTTAGTTATTACTGTTTTATCTTCTTCTTCTTATGGTGCCTATCCGTTACGGATGTTGGACACTAACATGGCTATTCTGACTTTGTTGACTGCTGCCCTGAAAAGTCCGGTAGTGGTTAAGTTAAACCATTTTCACAGGTTATGCATCCAGGATATTCTTCTTCGTCCTGGACCTCTTTTCCCATGCAATTGACCTTGAAGTATGGTCCGAAGTAGGTCATATCGTTGTTCATTGCGCATTATATGGCCCCGGTATTCTAGTTTGCGACGTTTTATAGTTACTCTGTCTATCCAGGAAATCCTCAACATGAGTCTATAGCACCACATCTCAAATGCTTGTAGTCTCTTCGGTGATGCTTCAGTTAAGGTCCATGACTCCACGCCATATAAAAGAACAGAGAATACGTAGCATTTTAGTAAACGAACTTTTATTTCCAATTTTATATCGTGGATGTTAAAGATTTTTTTTTTTTTATTTAGACGAAAGCTGATCTTGCCTTCTCGATCCTTATCTTAATTTCCGTCGATTGGTCCCACCGTTCATTTAAGCTTGCACCCAGATAACAAAAGTTGGTGAATTGTGTTATAAGTTGTTGGTTAACTAGTAATGGACGAGGTGGTATCCTATTTTTGCTTATAACCATGTATTTGGTTTTTTTGATGTTAAAATCAAGCCCAAACCTGCTACTTACTTCTGCCACCCTGGAGACCTTCAAGACTGCCTGCAAAAATGACAGTATCATCAGCGTATCTTATGTTGTTCAATCGTTCTCCGTTTATAAGTATTCCCTCGTCTATGTCCGTTAGCGCTAGGTTCATAATGTGCTCTGAATATGTATTGAACAATAACGAGGACAATATACATCCCTGTGACTGATAAAACAATTGTTTTATCATTCACAAGATATTTTCACAGCTTAGGACATAAAGTAATAATATTCCAAACGTAAAATTTATTTGTTTTTAGAAAATAATGTCGTTTCGGGACTTTGAATATAGCAACCGTGGGACAATAAGTATAATATATAGAATTGACTAATTTCTTGTGTAAATCTGACTGATAAACACGTGGTGTTAGTTATTTTGTCTTTCGTATGCTCGGCTAATCAGTTTGCTTGCTTTATGTTAGTTATACGGTGTCTATAAAATAAAATAATTATTAAAGGAGAATAACAAACATTTAATGTTATAAACGCCACATTTGTTATTTTTATTTCAATTTCTTTTGATTTTATCATTAATTAACTTTAACTTTCATTTTACTATTTTTGTTCTAAAAATAGTTGGCGTCCAATTCTTATCTAAATTCTTAAATCAACTAAATATCCTATTTAATATTTATTTTTCATCTTCAATCTTCATTTATTTCAGTTATAATTCCTGTATTTGACTCCAGTCGGTTTTATGTCACAGACATGGAACATATAAATTTATATGCCTCACTTCAATGGACAGTATATCTGTCAGTTGACAACTCTGCACTGCCATGTCACACTTCAATTCTGAAGAAAGGAAAATATTCTTTATCTATAAAAAGGCATGCTTCAGTTCAAAATTCATTCACATATTAAATCTTTTCTTGGGGTAAGTTACAGTCCTTGCTCAATTTATTAGACTCACTTCAAATTCTAGTTTTCTGTGTTTTATTATCAATTATAATTATAACTATGACATAACACACATAACACAATTGATAGTAGTAACCTTTTTGCATATTTATTAAACAAAAACAAAGTAAATTATTCCAATATTTTACTATACCATAATATTTTGTTAAGCCACCCTTGACTTTAAGCAGTGCAGCCACTCTCCTAGGCATGCTGTTTATGCATTTTCCTGCGATTTCTTTTAAATTTCCGGTGTGATTCCAATGGAAAATGATTCTTTCTATCAAGTGATAATTATTTCCTTGGCTAACTCCCTTTTTAGGCACTCCCCCTTTCATATTTCTGCCCTGGACGTCTTTGGACAAACTGATCCTTATCATCCATAATTTAAAATGAAGCAAACCTGTCCATGTGAATGTCAATTACAAAGTACGAAAATAAAGTGATTTGTAATAATTTAGTCGAAGCAATGTAGTCGAAGTAGCACAAAATCTGTTAGAGGTCTTGGTTCTCGTTCATCCTTACTATTTACCCCGCGTTTGAATAATGTGGGCCATTTGATTAAAAGCAATACTGAAAACTGGAGAAGGCGTTATAGGCTATGTAAAAGTACAACTGTTTTTATGTGTAAAAAATGTAATACACCATTGCATCCAAATTGTTTTTAAAGATTAGCACAAGTGAAAATACAATATATAGTTCCAATGTTGCGTTAACGCAACGTTAAAAAATGGACACATTTTAAAGTAGATGACTGCAAAGTGGTATTGCCAATATTTTTGAAATGCGTTCCTGGGACGACTTTATTAACGAAATTAAAATTTGATCGTGTAGTCCAGTGATTCCCAACCTGGGGGCGATCGCCCCCCGGAGGGCGGTTTGAGATATTCAGGGGGGCGATAGAGCGAAGAGGGCGATATGGGGGGCGACAGAGAAAAGGGGGCGATAAGAGGGACGTTTAGCACCCGGAAAACGAGAAATGGGTAATTGAGAAAAATAAGAAAAGAGAACAAAAATACAATACTTTCGATCGGATATCCATAGGATAATAAAAAGTAAATATATGTATACCAATGCAGGTAATAATAACACAAACATCTCGTCTAGTCACAGAGAGCTATGAATCATAATACAATTTAATTCTATACATTATCGTTATAATTATACATTATAACGAATTCTGCATTCTCCTTTGATCGAGCTTTCGTATTGTGCGATCATCCGCACAAAAGAGAAAGAGAGAGAAGTGGAATAAGAATGATGAGAAGTACGTTTGTCGGTTGTCGTCACTTCAAATGTGGACTCTTTCGTTCCCTAGTTTTGTAGTGTGGTATATAAAGTTGTTTTGTTTCAACTGACAGTCATTGTGTTCAGTGAATTGTTATTTTAATAAAGATACTATGATTTGGTTGTGACACTGTTAAGTCTGTCTTTCAATTCGGACATAACCACTTATCTTATCGAACACGAGGCGTCACAATATTAGAATCATTATTAGTCACAATGTTAGAATTCGGACAGAGACGTCGACGCGTGGCAATATAATTATTTATTGAGAATTGCGAGATAGTGTTTTTATGCTTTGCCTTCTCAATAAGGTGTAATTAATTACTCTTTTGTTTTGCTCTCAAAATGTCAGCACCTAAAAAAAAGTGCCGGCAGTACTCAACGGAGAATTTGACATATGGATTCATTGAATTGCCAGGAAATAAGAATCTACCATTGTGTCTCATTTGTGCAAAATCTTTGTCAAACGAAGCCGTGAAGCCGTCTCGGCTTATGGATCACTTGAAGAGGACAGTGAAGATGTTCTCTGCAACAAATTAAAAAGCAGAGAGTTTACTGTGCAACTTGACGAGAGTACCCTGAGAGCACAGCTTTGCTGCTGTCATATGTACGATTCATTGACGACAATGGAGAAATGGCCGAGGAAATGCTGTTTGTTAGAAGTCAGATTACTGATACAAAAGGATCTTTCATATTTGAGGTCGTTAAGAGATTTTTTGAGGAAAAAGAGGTTCCCTTATTAAATATGATCACCTGTGCTACTGACGGTGTAGCACATCTGAAACAAGCAGTACCTGGAATTTTGTGTGTTCACTGCGTCATTCACAGAGAGCATTTGGCTGCCAAGAATTTGAGTGGGAGGTTACACGATTCTCTTCGACTTGTCATAGATGCGGTAAATAAAATTAAAGCAAAACCAAAGAATGATCGAATATTTCGTACACTTTGTGAAGAAAATGATGTGATATTTAATACATTACTACTACATAGGGAAGTCCGCTGGCTTTCTAAAGGCAATTGCTTAAGGCGGTTCTTCAGTCTCATCGATACTGTTATTGAATTTCTTAATACTACTGACCCCACACTGAGTACATAACTACAAGAGAAGCGAAATGACATCGCTTATTTATCAGATTTTTTTCAAAAATTAAATGAAATGAACCTGCAACTACAGGGGAAGAACATTAATATGGCCAAAGCGAAGGAAGTAGTCGGAGCATTAATTGACAAACTATCTATTTTTGAAGAAAATATGCAGAGAAGAGATCTGACCTTCTTGTGGTGATTCTGAGGATCTTCAAACATACTGCCTCCACCTTCAAACACTGAAAGAAGATCTGCAGTCCCGATTCCAAGATTTGACTAGTCTGACTAATTTGACTAATCAAATTATTATTATTGGCATTCCCCACAACATATCTCGCGGAGAAAGATTTTAGTTCTGTGTGTATATTGAAAAACAGACAAAAAAATAGGCTCGACATAATAGAAAGAGGGGATTTGAGGTTGTTATTAAACAACATTGAGCCAGACATAAAGAGATTATGTGAGGGACACCATGCCCAAGGAAGCCATTAACAATTCTTTTACACACATATAACCATTTATCATTTTACGAAATGTAAAAATAAATAAATATGGATACTTACCTTTTGTATAGACTCATTATTTGTTTCAATTTAATTGGGTGGGGGAGGGGGGGCGATTGTAGTATTCATAACTGGTGAAACTTGTCTAAGAGGGCGATCATGGGAAAAAGGTTGGGAACCACTGGTGTAGTCTAAAGGAACATTGCTTCCGTAATATTTACCCAGCTTTGCTTTTGTTTTCTTCGCCATTTAATTACTCAAATAATAATTTTTAATGAGTGAAAAAAAATGTTTTTCCCCATATGCGTCACTTTCCCAAACACAACTTTATGTCCGTCAAAAATATACTAATGGCTGAGTCGCGATACAATTTGACATCTATCCCTCATAGAACTAATTCTTTAAGGTGACTTATCAAACCACCAAATATATAAAACATGTTTAAAATTCTAAAAATATTTCGTATTTTTTATGCAGGAAAACGAATACAATACTGACAAATTGTTCTTCCAATTATGTTTGTTTTTGATTAGATTTGTGTATTTTTGGATATTACAAGGTTTATTTTTTTATAGCTCACGATTGATGTATAAATTAAACAAATAAATTATTCGTCCAAAGGTATTGAGAAAATACTTTCCTAAAAGAAAACGCAAACAAATGACTATACATGAACTATTTGTATACCATAAATAAATAATAGAATATTGTTACTGTATTACCGTAGGTAACAGCGAGTGATCAAATAAATTATTATACGAATAATTTATTTCAGCTCTAATCGTAATCATTCAGAAATTTGAAAGTCATAACTTAAAAAAAATTCGTCGAAAATATGTTTCACGATTTTCACAAAAAATGTTTGTTTAAGCCACGACAAATATTTTCGTAGCCCGGCAGTTTTCTTTATTGATTATTTTTTTATGTGAACACGCGAATTGTAAGTGTGAACATTTAAAAACGCCGGCAGTAAATTCAGAGAGAAAATTTGTAAGAGCGAATAGAAAAAGGAACGACATATGAGTATAGTCCCTTTTGGGTTATTTGATATTGAAAACCACTAATTGACCACAGAAATTAGCAAATAATTTCTGAGTTACTATCAACAAGTCCTCACAGACACTTCGTCTAAGGACTAGCAACCCCAGTGGATTCGTACGGTGCCAAGTGATGAATTGCTCTTATAACTTAAACATCATAGTTTTTAATTATCAAAGATGTAACTAAAAGTGAATCAAACTACATTTAAAGGATTTTCACCAACATATTTCGTGGCTTCAAACATGTAAATCCAGATAGCACTGATGATGGAATCGTTATTCCGAAAACGTTCTGTGATTTGCCCGTTAGGGTTTTTATTAATATACCTTTTATACAGGAAATTTTTTAAATAAAAAAAATTATAATATAGACAAATGATTTTCTGTTTAATTCTCGGACTTGTTGAAACAGTATAATAGATACTACTTATCAAATTCTTTTATTGCAATGACACGTTTACCCACACTATTGATAAAAATGCAAATACCACACGGCCTTTGATAAGTTAAAATTCAGTAAAATGTTTATCAAGCGACCGTGAAAATGTTTCAATGTAATTGAATGTTGAAATATTAATTTTTTTAAATTGCAAAAGAAACGTATAATTTTAAAATAATTTTAAATGAATAATTGTTGAATCGCATAATAATTTATTCGTCTTTGTGTGGGTCTGTTACAAAACTTCACAGTGTTTCTTTTACGTACCCAGGCTCAGTCTGGCACATATGGCAGCATGGCTTTATGATCTAATAGATTCCTTTTTAAAGGTTTATTTTTTTTAATAAAATTTTACTTGATCTTAACTTTATTTGATAAGACATTTACGAGGGTGGATTGATAAAAAACTAGCCTTTGATAGTAAAAACAAGTTTTTGCAATTAATCGATTTGTTTCAATGATGTTCCAATTTTTTTATCCCAACTGAATAGTATTGTTGCTCGAGCTCTTTAAAATAGGCCGAACTTTCAGCGACGACTTCATCATTTGTTGCGAAACGGCGTCCTCCGAGCCATTTTTTTAAGTTTGGAAACAGGAAAAAATCGCTGGCGGCAAGATTTGGGGAATACGGTGGGTGTTCAACCAATTCATAGCCCAATTCGTGTAATTTTGCTATGGCGACGGCCGATCGGCGAGCCGCTGCATTGTCTTGGTGAAAGAGCAGTTTTTTGTGTTCCAATCCGGCCTGTTTTCGACGCAATTCGGCATCGAATCGATCCAATAATGCTGCATAGTACTCACCATTGATTGTTTGTCCTTTTTCCAAGTAGTCGATGTTGATGATGCCCTTCACATCTCAGAAAACAGTCGCCATCACTTTGCCGGCCGAATGTGCACTCTTTGCCTTCTTCGGCGGCCCTTCGCCGCGTTTGCGCCACTGTTTCGACTGTTCTTTGGTTTCCGGTGTGTAATAATGCACCCAGGTTTCATCAACGATGATAAATCGGCGAAAAAAATCCTTCGGATCGCGCCGTATCATCGCCAAAAGCGTCTCCGAAGTGGTCATACGTTTTTGCATTTGATCGATTGTCAGCAAACGCGGCACCCATCGCTCGGATAGCTTTTTAATGTCCAAATGATGGTGAATGATGTTGTGTACGCGTTCGTAGGAAATTTCCGGCGTGGTGACTTCATTTGGCCTCCCGGGACGCTCATAATCAAAAACACTCGTACGACCACGACCAAATTCAGCTTTCCAAAATTTTACTGTTGCTAACGAAGGTGCAACTTCACCATAAACTTCGTCCAGGTCGGCTTTGATTTGCACATTTGTTTTACCCTTTTTGTGGAGGAACTTAATCACCGAACGATACTCGACTTTTTCTATTTCTCCGAAAACACAAAATTTGCTTGCTTTTGACGGCTGTAAAAACCAAACTAATTGTTTTTAAAACTTAAAATTTTGACAGACGTCATGTCATGAATGGCAAATGTCAACACCGAAACCAATTCGGTATCAAATAGCGCCATCTATCAAAGGCTAGTTTAATATCAATATATCCTCGTAGGTACAAACTACTTGTGAGACCACATGCTGAACAATTTTCCGTGTTTTCCAATATTCGCTTCTTATGTTTATATATATATGTTTATATTCTTATGTGTATATAGAATTATTAAAAATTGTACAATACCAGTATAATCCTAAAGTTAAAAAACAAATTTTATATAAAATATGTGACATATAAGATAAAATCATTTAATAAACTTAACATAGTCAATGAGTTTTCTTAAAAATAAAAAGATGTGGTAAATATTTGATAATAGTTTGGTACCTTATTAACATCACTATTTTTCAGTACATTTTAGATTTCATTGAACTATAACTATTAGTTCTATAAATATGTATCTGGTTAATTGATCTAGTGAAATGTTCATGCAGATCCGAATTACAAAAAACAAATTCATCACAATAAGATGAAGCCAGATTATTTAGGATATTAGGAATTATAAGTCATTGACAGATAATGAAGCCGTTAACAGATAACCACTCTAAAGTACTCAGCATTTAAGTAGTTATAGTTATAGTTAAAAAGAGTGTTAGTTGACAACAAAGTAAAATCGTGCGCATGTTATAATGTATTACTTCTATATTATAGCAACTGTATTCGTTCATAAGTCTGAGAAACAATAAAGGAATGAGAGCGGATAAATTTACGTTTCCGAGTTACAGAAGAATTACATTACTGAATATGGCATAATATAAAGTTCTCTCTAGTCTACTACAAAGAAGATTGTTGTATATGCGGAAGAGCTATAATTAGAGAGTCAATGTGGTTACTGTCCTGTACATCAGATCTTTCTTATGAGTCAAACAATGGAGTTTGATGTAGAATTGCATATGTTATTTCTAAGCAAGTGAGTCCATTGGTATAAATATAAACAAGGGGAAAAACAAATGTTCGAGAATGTCCGTTAATCAAACTACAAGACACAAATCAGAACGTTAACTTTGCGGATTTTAACTTCGAAGGAATTACTAGCAATTAGGATCCCAGCTGATCTTGTAACACAACAAACGATGGAGAGTGTTTGAGGCATACAAAATAAACGAGGCCACGGTGCTCAGAATCGGGATCGATGTGGGTGTGGTTTTTGGATCATTCTTAATAGCACATAAACAAAAGAAAAATTGAAAAGAAGAAAAATTAGGAGATGACATCTTCTTCTTCTTCTTGTAGTGCCTATTTGTTTCGGATGTTGGCGACCATCATGGCAATTTGTATTTTGCAAACTGCTGCTCTGAAACTGGTTGTTGTGTTGAACCATGTACGTAGATTTTTCAGCCAGGAAATTCGTCGCCTTCCTGGTCCTCGTTTTCCTTCTACTTTTCCTTGTAAAATTAAATGCAGCAACCCATATCTTTCGCTGTTCCTCATGATGTGACCGGGTATTCGATTTTGGCGGTTTTTATTGTGATTAACAACTCTCTTCCTTTTTGCACTCTTAAATAAATAAATTGCTAATAATTCTTAGATCATTATTAGATCTCAGATTATTCCAATGTTTGTTAATATCTCCATCAGCTTGTCGTGCTTTACTGTATCAAACGATTTATGGTAATCAATGAAGCATTCATAAATATCGCAATTCACAGATGATAGCTACTAGAGCTAAACCAGAAATATGGTATAAATAAAAAAAAGAAAAATCATAAATAATTTTCCAAAAAGAGAGCCACTTTGTCTTTTCTTCGAGAGACAAAGAAAACTTTTTAAAACCAAAATCCTAGTACATGTTAAAGGCAGATGAGTCCTCTCTTCGACTGTTTGAAAGAATAGAGGAAGATAAGGAGTAGACGTAGAGTAGACACGATAACTGCAGGACGTAAAAGAGAATTTAAGAGCGATATACACCAGTCAATGTGGAAGAGAGTAACACGCAGCAAGGGTTATAGCCTCGAGAATGATGAAAGTAGGTTGAACCTCTCAAAATATTAGAATATCATCATAGATTTTTGGATCGATATTTCCACATTGGAGTCGAACATGATCTAACAAAATAAATAGAATAGACTTTAAACAGTTCAACCACGCCATTGAACGTTTCTAGCGATTGCATATTTCAAGGTGTACCATAGTGTTATGTTAGCTGCCTGCCTCTCAAACATTAGCACTGAGTTTAATGACCTCCGACCTTCTAGAAGATACGAGTAAAAGCAATCACAAAAAAAGGAAAGAACGACCCAGACAAAGATGGTACAGGAAGATCTCAGAAAAGAGGAAATTGATGGTAGGGAAGAAAGAGCAACAAACAGGAATGCATACAGAAGAATAGTAGGTCAATTTAGTAGGCAAGGAGCATGTTTGGACAAAAAGACATCACACTTATACATGTTTTGTAACATTTTCTTCTTCTTTAAGTTTCGTCTCTCGATCGGAGGTTCGATATCATCATCACTATCTTTACTCTATCTACTGCTGCTCTGAAGAGTTCTATAGAACTGCATTTAAACCAGTCCCTTAAATGTTTCAACCATGACACTCTCCTTCTTCCTATACTCCTTCCTCATCTTATCTTTCCCCGTATTATCAGTTTTAGCAGTTCATATCGCTGTCTTCTCATTACGTGTCCCAGATATTGTTACTTTCTTATTTTTATTGTGTTTATTATTTCGCATTCTTTGCCCATTTCTCGCAATACTTCCGTGTTAGTTTTCTTCTGTGTTCATGCTATTCTAAGCATCCTCCTGTAACACCACATTTCAAAGGACTGTAACTTATTTATGTGTTCTTGCTTTAATGTCCAGTTTTCAAGTCCATATTGCAGTATCGAAAACACGTAGCATCTCAGTGCTCTTACTCTCAGTTCTAGTCTAAGGTCTTTGTTGCAGAGAATTGTTTTCATTTTTACAAACGCATTTCTTGCTATTTCTTTATTGATTGATTGATTATTCATTATTGTCTGAAATTTAGGTTTCTAGGTATTTGTATTTATCAACTCTTTCTATCGGCACATTTCCCAAATGTATGTTTGTTGGTATATTTGTTTTCTTTGTTATTATCATGTATTTGGTCTTTTTTATATTCATTTTTAGTCCATATTTTTCACAGAAATTGTTTGTTTTGTTTAGCAGTAATTGGAGTTGTTCAGCAGAGCTTGCCATAATCACGGTGTCATCTGCATATCTTATGTTGTTATTAGATCTTCCGTTAATTATTATTCCTTGGCTTTGAGATAGTAATGCTTCTTCAAAAATGGCTACACTATATGCATTAAATAGTAATGGGGACATAATACATCCCTGCCTAACTCCTCTCCTGATTTCAATTTCTGGACTGGGTTCGTTATCTATAACGATTTGTGCTCTTTGATTCCAGTAGAGGTTTGTTATTATTCGTAAGTCTCTATGGTCTATGTTTTTTGTCTTTAGAATTTGGACTAATTTTTCGTGTCTTACTTTGTCAAATGCTTTTTCAAAATCAACGTAACAAATTTGTAATATATAGGTATTATATTAATTGTATTTTATCCCTAGACATTCAAGGCCAATTGAGCTTTATAAATAAATAACTGAAGGAGTAATTAGGAAATCAAAGATTATAGCTTTTAGCAAAAACCGAAAATCATCCAGTAAGCAAGCATGATAGGTGAGGATAAGTGTGTGGACCTTTCCACAGTGTGAAAAGTTTACTGACCCTTGTAAATACAGTCTACAGTTTAGTGCGGTTTTATTTAATGTACTTAATAAATTATCTAATCAATGTGGCAGATCTTACCTTTTCAACGAGACCTCGAACAACTTGCCTCTGTTTGAGGTTCGTTTCTCCATCCAAATGTCCGGTATCGATGTAACATAGGCCGCTAGCATCACTCGAACGAAGTACCAAGATATCCGCCGGTACGACTTCATTATTCGATAAATGTATTAAATCGCCTACTCTCACTTCCTTCCACAATACTTTCTTATAACGACAGGCTTCACTAAAAAAGAAACATTAGGTTAATAAAACATATTTAAAACAAATTTGAAGACTTTTAGTAAATTCTCTAGTCTACATGAATGGTCAACTTATTAAAAAATCTAACATCAATGTCAACATGAAAATGTATATTCATGAAAAATAGTTAGATTGACATTCAAGCTAAGATAAAAAATATGCAAAATATACTCATACAAGTTTTTACAAAAAATATGTATTTAAATGTATAAAGAAGTTTGTAGTCTAGTCTACCACTAGTAAAAATGAGGTATAACCTCCCATTTCTTTGAAGATACATAAAATTAACACAAATGAAATAGCTCTTGGCACAATTCTTTTTTCTGATGAATCAACATTTACATTGAACGGAGAGGTAAACCAAAAAAAGTTGAATGTTTGGGCAGGTATTATAGGAGATCATATTATTGGTCCTATATTTGTAGATGGTAATTTGACAGCGGAAAATATTTAAGCATGCTAAGAGACCATGATCTTCCTCAGTTGGCTAACTTATACCCCAATTCAATAGATCCGACCCTACAGCATGAAACTGTCTGGTTCCAGCAGGACGGTGCAACACCCCATTATGCTTTAATGGTTAGAAATTACTTGAATGAAATCTTCTTAAATAAATGGATTGGACAAAGGGATACTATTGAGTGGCCAGCTAGGTCGCCAGATCTTACGCCTTTGGATTTTTTTCTGTGGGGTTATCTCAAGAACAAAGTATATGCAACACAACCAACTAGCATTGAAGACCTCAAAGAAAAGGTAACTACAGAAATACGGAATATTTCACCTCAAACTTTAAACAAAGTTCGAGACGAGTTTTATAGGAGACTGTGTTATAGCCAACAACAAGGTGGAGAACATTTTTAGCATTTATTTTATTGTAATCCAATCAATTACCTCGGGTATTCTATGAATTAATTGTCTTGAAGAAAATTATACTTAATTTAAAAATTTCACCTTGTATTATTCATAATATACCCTACATGATATAGTTCGTTGAGATCAGGTTGTTAAGGAGCTTTTAAAAACATAAAAATATACAGGGCGTTTCATTTAAAATACAGATTATGGACTATGCCAGACTTGCGTGGATCACCCTGTACATTCAAATTTATGTTTAAAAAGCGCACATTTAAATTTAAAGGTCGTGGCATATTATCGTGCACGTTGCGTTTCCAGCACATAGCGTTTAGTTTCCGAAAAATATAATTTAAATGGTTTTAAATATGAACAACGCACACTGTTCGGAACATAGGTCGTAACCGGTTGGTAAGGATAATGTGCATTAGATGTCCGTCGTTCTCCCCTTGTTGTTTATTTAGGAACTTGTTTGATTTTGATACAGAGTATTTAAAAAAATAATTTTCGAGGCTATTTTGTCATTTATGCATGTGTTTTTATTGCTTTGTTTATACCTCTTCCTTTTAAAAATACTTTTTGGTTTGATATGTATGGCTTCGTTAAATGTAGTATTTTGTTTTTTAACTGAAGGTGAAATTAAATTTAAAACATATTTAAACTGAATCCTATTCATTCTAAAATAATTGTTAAACCTATTAATGATTATTAAATTCCTAATTGTTTATCACTTCCGTGATTAATTGTCACAAAGCAATAAAAAAAACACGCATAAATGACAAAATAGCCTCAAAAATTATTTTTTTTAAATACTCTGTATCACAATCAAACAAAGACCTAAATAAACAACAAGCCGAAAACGACGGGTATCTATCTAATTAACATTATCCTTACAAACCGGTTACGACTCGTTACGCAGCCGTCGACATCAGTAAAATATTGTTTTCGAATATACTGAACGGAAACGTTAAGTGTCTGAAACGCAATGTTCCGGACAGTGTGCGTTGTTCATATTTAAAACCATTTAAATTATATGTTTCGGAAACGCTATGTGCTGGAAACGCAACGTGCACGATAATATGCCACGACCTTAAAAGTTAAGGTATCTCAACGTTTTTTATTATTTTCTAAAATAAGGACACAAACAATTTTATTCCATAAGTGGTTTCCACACTGTATATTATTCATACATACTTTCATTTTACATGTTTAATTTTTAATTTTTTATTCTAAATAAATATAAAATATTTGATAATCTGATTTCTACCTGATCCCACACCTTAGCTATAAAAGAATGTACCTTAAACTGGCAATGTACAGTTCGTCAAAGTTAGCTCTGTCTTTCAGTTTAAACTCTAGCGATGCGAAAAATAAACAGAGAACGCATTCGGAGTAAAGAAGATAGCAAATGCGTTTGGATTTTAAAATTATTTTATTGTGGAACTACGACTGGGGGAGGGTCAATTGAACTCAATAGGTATTGAAATTTAAATAATTAGGAGTAATTATTCCACGTAATATTATGTGATGAAAATTATCGATTTTTATTGTTTTTAAAGATGAAATATATTATAAAAAATTGATATTTAGATATCAAATTATTAATAAAATCATTTCAACATAATTTAACATGTTTGAAAACTAAAAGCAATAAAAAAGTTCACATACAGATATTGCACAAAATTGCAAAGAAATACATAGCTAAGTAATTCTAGGTATGTCCTTAACAAAACAAGAGAAAGTAAACTGACTGTTAGAAAATTTATAATATATAAATGGTCATTTAATTTTATAATCAAGTTAATCTTCCAAAACCAGAATTTTATTAATAACATAACTAGTTCATTTTTAAATTAAAAAACCATCTCCGTCGACCATCATGTTTTTTTATATGATCATTTTAGCATTGTATACATCATATTACAATAGTTCAATACCTTAAATATCTGGATCAGAACTCGAATCTGTATCTTCTAGATCATCTATCACTGTCAGCGTCATCGTTGTCATCATCATTATCATCCAAGTTAATTATCACTTTCTCCGTAACTAAGTCCACTGCCGGTGCGCTTTTCATAAAAAACTGTTCTGCCTGTTTGGCATTTTCACACCGTGATTTCCATTCATCCTCTGAAAATGTCTCAAAAAATTGATTACATAAAACCTCCACATCTTTAAAGTTAAAACTTACATTCTGTTGTGCAACATAGTTTTTCATGGATGCCCAAACTAACTCAATGGGGTTTAACTCGGGATGGTAAGGTGGTAGTCTTAATACCGAATGTCCATTTTCCTCTAGAAGTTTATCTATTTCATATGATTTATGATAACGTTGATAAAATTTTGCTAAAGTGTATAGCTCGGCTCTTAACATATCATCTGTAAATGGTATATTTCTTTTTCTTATCCACTCTTTTATTTCATCTTTTTTTGATGCAGTCGTTCTATTTTTTTCACTTTGAACATTGTGGTATGGGGCATTATCAATCACTAATACACTTTGTGCTGGTAAGTTCGGTATCAACATTTCCACTAGCTACTTTTTATAATTTTGAAAGTTCATCTGACTATGGTAATCACCAGTTTTTAAATTTGATTTAAATTTTAAATAGGAATTTTTTATGAACCCCATTTCTCCCCCTGCATGAACTATTATTAACCTCTGTCCCTTAGAGATAGGCTTACGCAAACCATCGTGAGAATTATCATTCCAACTTTTATTGAATGTGTGATGTGGATGTATGTTTCATCCATGTATACTATAGGATGATTTTCGTTTCTGTAACTCTTAATACTTCGCAAAAAAGCTATCCTTTTTTATTGGATGTCAGGTTTTTCCATAAGCAATTTTTTCTTTGTCTGAGTTTTTCGCCAACAGAAACCAATTTTATGTAATACTTTTCGTAAACTTCCATACGATCCTGTGTAATTAATTCTATTGACAAATTTTCTGGGTATGCCTCTCAACGTAGGAACTTTTTTTCGTGGACGTGAAAACTTATTACAAATCTCCGAAGAATTTCCTTACCCATATTATTCAACTTAGTTTTGGTCGCACTTTTTTGTCTTTTAATATTAGGTGTATGGAACGAATCACTTTCACCATCTTCAACTGATCTCATTTCATTTGAAATTTGCTTTACAAAACCAACACTAACACCAGTTGCGCGCGAAACACGTTCTTGAATTTTCGTTAGTTCTATTATCGGATGTTTAGCCTCCGCTTCTCGTCTCATAAAATATATCACATTTGCTATAATTTCAAGAGATTGACCACTCAAAACTTTACGATGAACTTTTGATTTAAATTCCATTGTAACGGAACCGGATTAATAAGTCCTACACCAGTGTAATTGATATGCGTCTGATCTGTTTGCTTCTGCTAACAAAATTGAACTGAGTATATTCGGGCTACTGACGGATCCTCCCCTCCAAATTTATATTCTTATCAAAACTCAGAGACATTGCAATTCGTGACGAGCTGTAACTTTTTAGCTACAAATTCAAAAGTCACTTTCTTTTAGTTTTATGAGTTTTATTTGTATTGCTTATCGTTTGTGGTGCCAAACTGACACCATAAATCAAATTTCATATATTTTTATATATTTTGAAACACATTGCCAGATACAGGATTAATTTTAATAAACAATGGAAATATGAATTTAAGACAAAAATGCTATCTTGGTTCCTATTAGGAAGGTCATAGAAGGTTATTTTTTTAAGATTGGCGTCCGGTTCCACCAACGTGATCTAAGTAAAATCTTACCTAAGTTTTGATTAGTCAAAAAAATTTCTTAGTTGTAATTTACGTTCCACCATACAAGTTTTTACTTAACTTAACCAAGAAAAAACTGAAGTTCTCAGAAATACCAACTTTGCAAAATTGTCAGAAATTCTTAAATTGTTCACTCGTTATTAATGCAGAAACAACAAAAAAAGAAGAAAAAGAAGAACATTTGTATCATTTTTGATGCTGTCTTTAATTCAATGTCATTTCAACATTTTATTTATTGTGAATGTAAGTGGTGACCTGTTTTCTTGTGTATTTTGATATTTTATTTTGTAGCTAGTGTTAAATAAATATAATAGTTTAAACTATAGTACACACTATATTCTATATATACACGATAAACTATACACTTCGGTGGACTTTACAACAACAAAAATGGGTGTGGTAGTCCAGTGGGACTGCCGGTAGAAGTCATACTTCTGCGTTCACCGTTACAAATTTACATGGGAGTCAATCTGCACAATCATTACATATGTAATGCTATAGGTAAGAGAGAGCAGAAAGAGAAAAAGAATTAGGTATATAGGTATATGGTGCATCGTTTGCTGTATATAAACATTTGACCTGTAATAGGAGTATAGTAAATGAAGGATTGAATCAATATTTTAATGAAAATATATATTTTTATTTTCATATATGTATAAAAGGAGATGAATGCAAAAAATTTTTTTACACATACCCTGCAGTAAAATTCATTGTTTATTTTGTTATTAATAAAAAAATACAATACAATACACTGCAACATAATTCAATATAATAATACAATACAAATTAAAATGCAATATTCATAAGTATTTACAAATGACAATATACATAACTTACTTACGCATATGTTTAATTTACCATGATAATAATATTAATAAAAAAATAATAATATTAATAAATATTAAATATATTTACAAAATGAATATTTTTATTCCCGAGAGAGAAAGAGAGAGAAAATATATCTTCTGTCTCTCTCTTACCTATATCTTACATATATAATGATTTTGCCGATTCACTCCCGTACAAATTTCCAACGTTGAACGCGCGTATAGAAGTATAACTTGTTTGTGGAAGATAAAAATAAAAAACCAACAACTCGGATTATGTTTAATAATTTTTATTTTATTTTAAAATTTAGCATTTCTGCGTATATAACATATATTTAATAAGATTAACGTGATGTTTTTAAATATTTCAAAAATAAAAAAGGAAATTCATATTTTGATTAGAACTCACATATACCAGCGTAAGAACCAAACACGTAAAAAATTTGCCAATTAGACATCACACTAACGTATTTTAAAATTGACAGTTCTCGGTCATAAAGTGATTTATTGTAATTATTATTTTGCAATCTAATAATAAAATAATTATGAAGATTTAATAAATAATACAAAACATACCACATAAATAATAATATTAATATATATTATATTATATGTATAATATTAAATATATATACAAAAGAAACATTTTTATTCTCGAGAGGGAAAGAGAGGAAAGATATCTTCTGTCTCTCTCTTACTCATATCTTACATATGTAATGATTTCACTCCCATGCAAATTTCCAACGTCGAGCGCGCGTATAGAAGTATAACTTCAAAAATATAAAAATAAAAATCCTATCAACACAAAAGCATCTACGTACGCTATATATACACTATAAACTATTATAATACTATATACTACTTTTATACTATAGATTACTATACTACTATATTACGATATACTATACTAGAGATTAAATAAGAATATAAAAATAAAAAATCAAATTATACCGAAAAAATTCGAGTTAACCTAACATCGACGATCGACAGAAGAACTTACCTCACTTATGTGCCAATATATGACAGAAGATGAATTTCAATGCATGCTTTCAAGTTAAAATTTAATATAAAATATGACGATATAATATTATATATAAATATGACGACTTAAGCAATAAAATTGCTTAAGTCGTCATAGTAGGTGACTTAAGCTTAAGCAAAAATATTTTTACTTAAGTATGTAAATATTTTTAGTTGGTGGAACAAAACTCAACGGACTTAAGTGAAAATTATTTCTTAAGATCAAATTTTCACTTAAATCGCGTTGGTTTAACTAGGCGACTATCTTTTTAGTGAGCCTGCTTACAAGCGCGTGACATAAAAAATATCAAAGTTATTATAATTTATTTCATTTATTTATAAATGTATAAAACCTTTTTCAAACGGTTTTTTAAATAATAATTTTGATAAAATATTTATTTTTTTTAATATATAATAATTGAATCCTCAAAGAATCGATTGCGATCTGCTAAATTCCTCTAGAGTCACTGTTTGGAAAATTACAGTTGTTTAAATAATCGATCTCCGGGATAAACAAATTGAATTACTTACAAACTGTTTGGTCGATTTACCTGAGATTTAGCACACAATAACTCATTAATTGCCATAATTTCAAGTAGTTATATTACATGCAATTATGCAAAAAATAAATTTATTAACATTTATAAATTACTGCAAAAATAAGGGTTTTTTGCAAGTATCTCGGTCAATTATTTATGTATTTTAATTCAGAAAAAGACTTTTTTAAGATGTACAACTTTTATTTGAACCATTTTTCTCTAAAATGTATATAAGAAACGTTTTATAACAAAAAAAAAAGTTTTTTTCACTTTTTCTATATCTTTTAGAACCTTTAGAATCTTGTATAAGATTTTTAAGTGTTTTTCTTTACTGATCTATACAATCATTCGTTAATATCGTTTATATGAAATCTTCTTTCTCGGAACCCGTAATTTTGATCGATTAATCTCTCATTAAAATGAATATCGATAAATTTATCCAAATACTTCAGGCGTTCGATAATACATTAAACTTGAGGACCTACATCCGCTTGTGTACGAAGAGGACTTTATTAAGATTAGGACATATTTTTAATTCAAATACAACTTCAGTCAGCCGATACTACCTTACACGTTATCGTAATTAAAACGATAAGCAGTAACCTTAAAAAGTTAACAACTCTTCACTTGCCATTAATTATGAATATGAATAACATAAATACCGTTAATAAATCGCCAGCCTTACTTTCCATTTTTGTTACGTGGTTAACCGCAATTAGCATTGGCTGGCTAACTGCTGGCACGTCGAAAGACTACCCGATATCTACCAAGGAACTGTTACTTTCTTTCAATGAGCGTTATCGTTTCCTAAAAGTGTAGTAAACTAGGTCAAAACAATAATGCAGAGTAAAATCAACTACGTTTTTAGGTCACGAGAATTACCGCAACTTTTTTATACGTACGAAACAGTTTATTAGCGTTATAATAGCAAGTCAGGATTTCACCGAAATTTTCTGGTTTAATAAGAAAATTTATTCTTATAACTGTAAAACTAAGAAAGTTTTTCTTGATTTATCGGTTATTGCAGAGCTTTGTAAACTTTAATTCAAGACAACGCTATGAACAGTAAAATCGGGCACGAATCCAGAAAGATAAGAGAGGCTTCTACGCATTATAAGATATCTTCTATTGATTGACGTTGACGTTGGCGATTACTACGGCTAGATATACTGAATTCAAATGCGCTATCAAGATCATCGAAGATCCAAATGTAAAGAAGACTCATTAGATCAGTCGTAACATACGGCTCAAAAACATAACAAAACAAAACGAACTCTTATTACGGTTTTGAACGCTCAAGTCGCACAGGCAGCGAAGACCCACGAAGGGTTGTGAAACTACACAGCGAGATAGATAAAGAAAGAGAGAAAGAGAGAGAAAGTGTGAGAGGGAGGGCAGAGGGAGAAGGGTGAGAGAGACAGGGGCGTGAGAAAGAGGGTAAAGAGAAAATCAAATATTCTCACCTGAAGTTTTTTAGACTTTTTTAACGTTTTAGAGTGTTCTTCAATTTTTGATGTCTTTTAACCTTGAATCAAAGCAACAAGTACCTAAATGAGGTAGATAATTGTACAGTCCGGATATTTACTGTTGGGAAAGCACATTTAAAGTTGGATAACAAACTACAATAAACACCCATTATTTTCCAGATAACTTTTTATCCGGTAATTTATTTGGCAAATAAATATTTCTTAGGTGGCGCTAGGTGTTTAAATCTAAACTAACATAAAGCTTTAAATTAGTTTGTATATTGAATCTTATTTTAAAATTATTACAACCAATATTTTTGGCAATCTTGCGAAAAAATTTAAATGTCACACGTTGTTAGTTCAGATTTCTTTCCTAGGTGGCGTAGTTACCTTACTGGACAAACGGTGTGACTTGTCGTCCTAGCCTTTTATATAGCTAGATGTTAAGTATAAAACGTTTTTTATTCCCTAATTAATCCAGTCTGAAGGTTTTCTGCTTCTTTTTATTGTGAAGGCAGATTTTAGCGGTTACCACGTTGCTTCCTTAAAAATCTCCTTAGATACGCCCATGGCCCAAATTAAAATGTAAGCGGTCGCTGTGGGTCCACTGTGGCTGTGGTTTGGTTGGCAGTTGGGGTCAAGACTCGATAGTGCTTAGCAGCTTTGCACATCTCTGGTGGCGAATTGGGGACCGATTTGAGAAGTGAGCGTTTTTTTGACATTTGTCGAAATTTTAGTTAATACTATCATTAAATATTAAAGCAACTCAATCTCGTTTTATACTTGCCATCTGCTATTTGTTTAATTGTAATTTGGTTAAATGGCAAGAAGTTTAGTAAAATGGTAAGTTGGCCAAAGGCAGAACTCATGGTTGAAGAATCTACGTGATTAATGCAGATCGATTGATTTGTTTAGAGCAGCAAGCTCAAAAATAAAAATAGCCATTAAGATTGCCAACCTCCGTAGGGAGACGGTACTCTAAGAAGAAGAAAATGGCAAGGAAGTTAAACCCCTTTTGACGTGTCTCTAATACAAGCTGTTCCTTATATTTTAGTTTATTGGTCGTATTCAAGAATTTATTGGCTGTGTTACCAGTTTATTAGTTTTATGGGAAATTATTGGAGAATTTATTGACTTTATTGGAGGACCTAACCACCTAATTGGGAGGCCACACAAATATGGAACAACTGCAGCTCAGGAGGACCTAACCATCTAATTGGGAGGCCACACAATCACCCATCGATGCCATAAGTATCGGCAAATTTATTTATTGTAAAGTCTTGGCAGGGTAGATTTTTTTTTATTTGTAATAAATATGATTAAAATAATTGTTTTATTTGCTATCAGCTAAGGGTTCATGGTTTAATTCCTAGTTTAAGACAAAACGAACTCACACTTGAGATACTGAGGTAGGCGAAGCATAGACGATAAGCTCCCATGGTTGATTGAGGTATTATTTTTATAATAGTATTTCAATTCTCTTAGGTAGTCTTGTCGCTACAATGTAGGTAAATTATTTAAACTGTGTTTAACAAAAATTTATAAATATAGTTCATTAGTAGTTAGCTTTTTATTTCAGCTTATACTAACCAGTATATTATAGCAATACAAGGTAAATAGTGATTTTTTTTAAGTAATTCCAGGTTATTGTATTCATCATCATCATCAGTGGTGCTACAGCTCTAGTTGAACCTTGACCTTCCCCAGTCTATTTCGCCAGTCGTTTCTGTTCATCGCCAACCGTTGCCAATTTGCCGCGCCGATTTTCCTTGCGTCCTCGTCCACACCGTCCCTCCATCTCAGTCGTGGTCTGCCTCTACTCCTATTTCCCACTGGGACCGATAATAGAGTTCGTCTGGGTGGGTAATTTTCATTTGCTCTTGACACATGTCCAGCCCATCTAAGCCTACCTATTTTTTATAGGTTTTATAGGTTATTGTATTAGGTATACCTATTTCCTGTTTTTTTCCTCTTTTCTAAATTCTCAAGCTAGTCTTGAGTGGCGCCCACATTCAGTGTCTTAGGCAACTTAGTATATTTACTTATAGTGCCTTCAATACAAGGTTAAATTCCAAGTTGTCCCATCTAATTTCATTGTTTGTGTTACAAGGTCTCATTTTCCCCCTTGTTTATATAATTTTATTAACCCATATATTGGTCTTTTATCCCAAAGCCAATCCTAAGTGTAGAAAAGCTAGCCCGAATTCTCCCTTGAGATTTGGTGTCTCTCTTGCCCGTTAAATTTATTCCTCTGAGCTAAGCCATTCTTTATTAGTACATTCAATAACTTCACTCCCAATTCTCCTTCTTGTAAATTCTTATTCCTAAATTACAATACCCCAGAGATTGGAGTTTCATGATATAAGTATGGAAAAGGATAATGCATAAATTTAATTTCAAATATAGTTCCGTTTCATGAATTTCGTACGTTCTCCCCATTATTTCTATGTGAAAGTGGTCTGAAAGATCATTAAAATACACGAAATCCTATTGCGAATCGTTAATTGCACTGTCTAAATAATTAAAAATACAGTAGAAAATTTGCCAAGGATATTTTAATATACTGCAAACATCATATTAAGAATTTGCCAATTATATTATTGTATGCGTTACGAAATCACTGTAAAGTTGAACCGTTTCATTCTGTATGACAATAGTGTGTGAGAAATAATGCATGTCAACCCTGAACAAAGGTCCTTTCGAGATCATTATATATTAAAATATTTATATTAGAGTAAACACGGAGAGGTGCGTGTATCTCTCAATTTATGAAATAAATAAAACCTGTTGACAATTTTTTCAATATTTCACTTATACTCACGTTTTGCATTGAAAAAGGTTTTTGTCCTTAAATAGCAGAATGACTATTTTCTGTTAACATATACATATTTTTAAAATACATGTATATATATATATATATATATATATATATATATATATATATATATATATATTAAAAAATAAAAATAAAACTTCTTTATTATTTTTCTCTATAATTGATTGTTAATTAGCTTCAACAAGGGGAGTTTCGTTGCCGATTGAGATCCATAAGATTTTACAACTCATTTTTACGTATTTTAACCCGATGAATCAGAATCTTCAACAGGATAATCCGAATTTTTGGGCGGGAATTTATTAACAATTTAATTGTTTAATCTACTATAAACTCAGGGAAGACTATACATAGGGTGGAGTAGGTTTCTTAATCGATAAGAAGAGGAAATCGCAATGCAACTTGCTGTGAGTGTATGCTATGCAGATTACAAATCAGTAATGTTTTCCAAAAGTGCTTTAGTCATGCCTTGTTCTTTTTCAAACAGGCTTAAGTCAACTGTTGAGTGTTTGCGCATGCGCGATTCCAGCGTCAGCATCTGTTTGCTGTAAGGTTCTGGTTATGTTGACTGTTTGACGTGAAACAAGTGAGTAATTGAAAATGTGTGTTATAAGTATAACATGAGTTTAGATTTTGTAACAAGTGATTTTTCAGTATCTGTAAACGACATTAATAGTGCCAAGAAGAGGAAGCGAGAGAAAAATGAAGACCTGTGAGACCAAAATCTCAAGAAATTCGCAAGAAATAGTAAAGAAGCTCATCCAGATCCTCGCATTGATTGTGCTCATAAAGGTGATCTTTGTAAGGCATATCTATTGACTCCTAATGATATAAGTAGCTTTTATGATAAAATCTACTCACATAAGACTGCTGCTGATCAGAACAACTTCGTATTCAAATACCTTCTCAATCAAGAGTCTAAGCAACATGCCTAGAAATAAAACAAATCCACGATTTCGAACAGTTACAAAATACTTCATACGACAGACAAATGGTGTTTTATTAAGTGTGTATAATTCCACATTCCTGTCCATCACACAATTTTCATCAAAAAGATTAAATCGATTAGCTAAAGCTTTGGATGGATTATCTTAGAAGGTCATGTCGAGTATCGAGAATGGAAAGAATCAGGAATGAGGAAATACGAAACCGTACAGGAATTAGAGATACTCTTTCAGATAGAATATAAGGAAGGCAATTACAATGGTATGGTCACGTGATGAGAATGGAGGAGGAGCGGTGGCCAAAGAAAGCCTTAATGTATGTTCCGCCAGAAAGAAGGAAAAGGGGAAGACCACCAAATTCCTGGAGAAGAGAAATTACAAAAACAATGCAATCTAGAGGCTTAGAAGAGGGAGATTGGAGAGATAGGAAAAGATGGAGGCTGAAATGCGGGAAGCGGCAATCGCCGTAGGACCCCCGTTATATGATGATGAGCTAAAGCTTTAAAAGAGTCAGAAGAATGTCCTCGTGAAAAGCGAGGTGGAGCTAGGATAAAACCCAAAGATTTAAGTACAGCTCAATCAATGATTGATTTCATAAAATCATTAAAGTGCTGTGAAAGTTATTATGGTCGGGGTAAGAGCATCCGCGGTTACCTTAACCCTGAGTTATCTATTAAAAAATTGTGGCGTATTTGGAAACAGACTCAAAAAGAACATAAGAAGTCACTTGCATCTTACTCAAAGTTCTTCAAGATCTTCCAAACGAAATTTAAGTTTTTGCAGTCCAAAGACAGACGTTTGTTCATGTTGTGATCTAACAAAAAGTGAAATAAATTTATGCAAACACCTTCAAGAAACAGCTCCCCTTATTACTAAGTACAGATTGCACAAGTTACGAGCTAAGAAATTTTATGAACTACTTAAAAGAACAGAAGCTAATGTAGTTAAGGTATCTTTTGACATGGAACAAAATCAGCCTCTTCCAAAACTAAGAGTTGGTGAGGTATTTTATTCTCGACAAATTTGGGTTTATAACCTTACTTTTGTATTGATGGAAGATACACAAGATTCTGCTACTACTTTTGAGTACACATGGACTGAAAACTAGTGTGGGCGAGGCTCCAATAAAGCAGTTTCGACTTTGTATAACTTTTTGAAGATTTTGGAAGACAAGTTTAAAAATGATCCAACGAAATCATTGACACTTCAACTATTTTCTGATGCTTGCAGTAGACAAAATAAAAATCAAAATGTTTTGGGTTTCCTACTTAGTTATATGCAGACTTCCAGAACGTTTAGTGATATTCAGCATTGCTTTCCAATCAGGGGACATAGCTAAATGCTTCCTGATAGAGTATTTGGACGTTTTGAAAAAATATTTAGAAGAAAATGAACAATAGTTGAGCCTGAGGACTACTACAAAGCGTTTGCATCTTCAGCTACAGTAAAAGTTTTAGGAAAAGACTGGGAACTTTTTGATTTCATGGATGCTGCAAAACGAGTTTTATTGAAGAAGCTCCTTTTTTGAAGAAGAAAGTAATTAATTAAGAGCATTAGACATTAGAGCAAGACATTAAAGCTAAAAATACCTACTGTGGTGATTCTAGTACTCTTAAAGTTATAAAAAAAGGATGCAATTTGCTGGGAGTGTACAGTACAGTGAAGTTTATGCCATTAGTGAATCATGTAACTGAAAAGACGAAAAAAGATGTGGAAAACCTTCTCAAATTTACACCATTTACACCAATCCACCTCTTTAATTATTAACAACCAGTTGACTTACAAAAAGGATAATTACCATCCGGTAGAACAGGCTGGTTTCGGCAAATATAGTACATCAAACCATCTGCTGACAATAAGAACATTGATAGAGAAGGCAAATAAGTACCAACTATCCGTACTTCTTGCCTTCTTAGACTTTGAAAAGGCATCTAATAGTATCGAGATGTGGCCATAGAACAAGCTATTAATAATAATTGTAGAACAGATTCGAGATATAGGCAACTTATACATAATATAGTATATGAAAACTCAACTATGATAGTACAACTAGACAAAAATACAAATCCCATCCCCATTAACAGAGGAGTTCGACAAGACGACGTAATATCGCCAAAGTTGTTTAATTTAGCCCAAGAAGACGTCTTCTAAACTACAAATTGGTCAACATATGGCATCAACGTTAATGGCAACAAGTTCAGATTCGCTGACGATACCATGATTATAGCGAGCACATTCGTTGAACTACAAACTATGGTGGAGGAACTCACACAGCTCCCAATACGTCTGTCTAATTGGTATTAACCAAAGCCATTAATACCAAAAAAATAACCATGTTGAAATAAAAATTTGGGTGCCATTTAGGAGAATTATATTCAATATTCTTAATACGCGGGTATTCCTTCTACATCTGGTATTCATTTGCTTTTCTTCGGCCACTTTTGTTTAGGTCTTTTTTGGTAGTACTATTTTTTCTTTGTGTTTTACTTGCGTTACTTAAAAAAATAAAACGTAGTAATATATTAGATAGTAAGGAATTTACATATATTTTAAAAAATGTGTGTATAACCCCTGCTTCCCATGTTTACCCAAACTTCAAATTACCATCGTTAAAAAATATAGCAGAGTAACCATAATGAGGGTTGAATAATCAGTCATTCAAAATTAATGTTTATAAAACACGATAGTTCAATTTAGTGCGACAATACAGAATATTAGGACTATTTGATAATGTTTATTGCTATCGCAATATCGCAATACAATAAGTGTTCCATTAGAGGAGTAATTGTTTGTCATTTTATGTGACGCCAGTAATCGCTCGTAGGCGTTTTTCTAAGCAAACTTTATGAAAACTATTAATTCAGACATGTCACAAAACTACTTACTACAAACATAGAGACATCTTTACTTACTCATGAAAATTAAAAAAGTACGATTATACAAGGTTCGATCATAAAGTAATAAGATTTTTTTAGCAAACAAGGTACAATTTTGAGAGCCTGGAATCCTCGTTATGCCATTTACTTTGAAATAGAGTTCATATACTCTCCTATTAGTGAATAAAATACATATCGTTTTATAGGATTTACCGGAAATCATTTAGAACACTGTACTAAGTACGTGGCAGCTGAATCAACAGTCAATGAATAAATCTATAAAAAATGTTCCAGAAAAATTAATCTTTCCTTCCTATATTTAGATACATGTAATTCAACGAGTGAACATCGTTTTGGTTGCTATGAAAGATTACTGGAATTATAAATAGGCTTATAAATTGTTTACGATTTGAACTGGTTTCGGATAATAAAAAAAGTGCAGTGTTTATACATGTACTTTTCTTGGTCTTAAATGTATATAAAAAATATTATATTAGAGGAGAAGGTACAATTATGAGCTACCATTTTGTTTATTGCTGATATCTTGAATATTTTTTTTATTCAAAAAGTTCAAATTACATAACTGACAAGTAGAATTATTATTTTGCTCTTTTGTGCTAAACTGTTTTTCTGCCTACTAATATATTTTTTTTTCTGTAATGTCATGAAAACAATCATGGTGTCATTTAAGTAAGAAATGGAAAGGTGGAAAAGGTGATTTAATTTCATAATTTTCTAACTACATATTCACACATATTCATCTCTTTCAGCACCAGAACAATCTATATGTGCCCACAAGTTGCACATAAGGCACTGAATCCATTTTTCACCTCGATAATCATCACACAATTTTCCGTCACAGAAAATACATGTATACAATCATTTACGTCCGTATATTCCGGCTCCGTAACACCAGAAATCTCTTCCAAATCAATATCTTCATCAACTGGTTGAAATTCCTGCTCACTATCGTTGTCAGAAGAACTTTCGGTTTCATTTTTATACCGCGTCTCTGACTTATTTTTAATTTTTTTCTTAGTCGCCTCCGTTGTGGACTCAATCGTAATGTGACGTTTTGCTGCTTGTACATTTACTTTATTTTACTGTTTTGCTGGTATAATGCTTCCTTGTAAGCTGAAGAAGTTATTACCGTTGATTGCGATGATTTTCTACCACGATTTGTAGACTTTTTCCTGATCGACGGGACTGACGATATTTAAAATAAACTTACATACTTCTGCAAACCGGAAGGATCTGTTTCACAGATTTTGCTAGCTTCTGGTGTTTTTGTTTGGATAGCGGGTTCAGTAGCTGGGGGTTCTGCATGGCTGTGAATGTTACTCTCAATTTCTGCTGCAATAAAGTCTGCATCTGAGAACACAGTTTTATTCAATGGATAAATTCCAGTGGCGCAGTATCCATCTAGAGCAGTTTCTTCAGTTTGACTTTAAGGTATGCTTTGCCAAAAAGTTCTCCTATGTCGTACTGAGGATGGGCGCGGTTATTATGACCTAACCATAGCCGGATTTCTTCGCTGTAGCGTCCTTGAGGGTTCCTATAAAAGTTTTGTCCAGCGGTTGGAGATTGTATGTTGAATGTGGAGGTAATGAAATTATAACTACAATATTGTCCCTTTAGGCCAGATTTATCATCCATCTCATCCAATATAAGTACAGAAAACTCTTTAGAAGGTTTAACGGTATCTATAAAGTGTTTAAACCACCGTGTAAATAAATTAGACTGCACCCAACCACTAGGATGCACGGCTGATATTGATTCAGTAGGAGTACGTTTCATGAGTTGCAAATTCATGTTCTTTCTTGGAAAGATTAAAATGGGTGGGATAAAAGTCCCTTCACCACTCATACATGCAATTAAAGTGATCAATAATAATCTCTCAGTTGAAGTCAGCGATGCGATTTGTCTCTTTCCTTTGCAACCCATTATTTCTGCAATTTTATTTGGCACAATGGTTAGGCCTGGTTCATCTACGTTGCAAACCTGATTAATGGAGAAATTGTATTTGTCATATGCTTTTTCCAGATGATTAAAAAATATTTGAACGTTCTCTTTGTTAAAGCTATTTGCTAGTCCAAAAGACGTTCCAGTTGGCCTCTTTAAAGCCAATGTATTTTGTGATGCGCCAAGAACAAATCTAGCCAACCTCTACCAGCTTTTTTAATTGCATAAAGGGATAATTTAAATCATTTAATTCAGCCAGATTAAATGCCATTCGTTTGATATCAGAACTCGTTAAACCATAGACTTTTGCTTCCATTTGAAGGATATAGTCTACCAAAAATTTTTCTAAATCTGGGCCAAGAATAGTTCCTCTTCCCAGTTTCTTAAGTACTGCTGCATCTGGTCATATTTGCTAACCTTTGTAGTGTCGATCTCGGGACATTATAAGTTTTAGTTGCGTTTAATGTACCCATCGTTTTATCTCCCACAGCTTGAGGAGCAGTTTTTCTAGAATAGCACAGTTGTGTTTTGTGATTTACTTTTTCTATCCCTCACGCGTGCTTAAGGTCTTCCACCAATTTATCAATCCACCTCGCTCTGGGCCTACCTCTTCTTCTGGGACCGATTAGTTTTCTGGTCATAACTAGTTTAGGCATTCTGTTCGCTGCCATTCTTTCTACATGCCCCAACTATCTGATCCGTTTCGACTTGAAGAACCTGTTGATGGTAGATTCTTTGTACAAAGCTATTAATTTGTTGTTGGTAGTTCTTTCCCACCCGTCTTTGGTCTTCCTTCCTCCGAATACGCACCTCAATATTTTTCTTTCCCATCTTTCCAGAATCTCTTCCTTCTTATTTAATATGTATACATGCCTCGCCGGCATATTACTGTGAGTCTAATTACTATTTTATATATTCGAAGTTTGCCTTGTATAAAAATGTATTTTGAATTAATTTGGGCGCTTAAACCGCCTAATTTTTCAAAATTAGGTATCCAAAATTGTCAACACTTTTAAAACTATAACTTTTACCACTTACAGATTTCACACTAAAATCTTTTTTTTTCTTCTGTTCTACATTATCATGTATTTGGTTTTGTCTTAATTTAGCTCCAATCCGTACTTCTTTGCTTCTTCAATAATTTTCTTCGCCACTCTTCTTAATTCTCTTGGTGCTTGCGAAGATCGTTAGATCATCAGCAAATGCCATACATTGGTGCTCATTTTTTATTGTTTCTTCCACCTTCATGCTGCATTTTCTTACAGTTTCTCACACAAGTTAAATAATGTAGTGGATAAAAGATTTCCTTGCCTTAAGCCTTTTGCAACTGTAAATTGATCTGAAATGTGACCGTGCCAAGCAATTTCACAAGTAGGGTTATTTAATGTCATTTTTACTATTCTGATAAATTTTTTTGGTATTGGTACACAAATGTTCCATTGCTCGATACATTTTGACTCTATCGACAAACCATGCAGAGGAACTTTACCTTCGTAACAAGCTGTTTGTATATCCTTTAAGAAGATTTGGTCTATAGTAGATCCGTCCTTTATAAAGCCGGCTTAATACTCTTGTAAGACTCTTTTTGTGCAGTAATTTAGTATATTTCTCAATATTCGTGCCAATACTTTGTATACAGTATCTAGGAACGCTGTACATCTATAGTTCAGTTTGTCTCCTTTTTATGCAGCGGGCATATGCAGGCATCATGCTAGTCAGTTGGCATTAAGTATTTAATCTTCACATATTTACACTATTAGTTGATATATCCTTCTCTGCAGTTGATCTCCACCAAACTTGATCATTTCTATGCATATGTCATTTTTCCCAGGACTTCTGTTATTTTTCATTTCTTATATTGCTCTCGCCACCTCCTCCTCTGTAGGCTGCCTTTCAAATATCTCATCTTCTTCAACTGCCCAATGAACTACTGCTTCGGGCTCCACCGCACCATCCAATAACTCTTCGAAGTGTTTTTTTCACTCCATCATTATTTTTGTAACTTTGGTAGCCTTAAATTTTCCTGCTCTTGCTGTACGCGGTTGTTACTGTCGGCCTACACATAATTCTTTTTAAAGGGACGAGATTGAGCAATAATAGGTATGTGATGCCCTTAGTTGTTCTGGGCTGCATGGGCACTACACTGAAACTGAAGAAACCAGCGTGTCCTTCCTGGCCAGATAACTCGCTGAACATCTTTCGTGTTAGGAATCGGGGCATGTAATTGTTCCCAATGGGCGAGGAATTCCCAGTAAGCAGCGAATCATAAGCTCGCGTTGATTACGTATACACTACCCCCGTCGCTACTACCGATTAAATCTGCGAATATCTGAATATTTGCTGGAAAAAAAACGGACATTATGTTCATGTTAAAACTAGCAAATAATTTAACTTGAGTATGGTAATGCTGTTGCTTTAAAAGAACATATACTACTGTTTTAGTTTTTTGCGTGCTATGAATATATTTTTGCTATCTTTATGTTAATTCGAATAATCCTGAATTCGTTGACCTTTGCATTCGGTGTTTAATCAATCATTAGTGGTAATACAAATTATTTTGACCTTTCCGCTATTCTTAGCTCATTTGTTTGTTTCATATATTTAACTTTATTTCAAAAAGTTTTGTTGATCTTTTAGCTCACTTCAAAAATGTAAAAATTAACGCGTGGTACATACAAAGCAGTTAATACTATTTGCTATATTATATTAAAGTTCTTGGGCCGAGTGGAACTCTTATTAAATATACCTATATATTATAGTTATATGCAAAAAATTATTAATGGTTATAAACATTTTGAAACCAATACTTTGTCGCTTGTCTAGTGCTCTAGCCGAAAAATTCTTATGTATTTAGCTATGTAGTCGTAGAATAACGGACTTGTCAAAGTGTCTCATAAAACATGACCACGCTGACCAGCTTCTCTTTAAATACGAAAAGAAGAATTGCTAACCCCCACCACTTAATGGTTTAATAATCCAATGGAAAACCCAAAAAGCCCCCGACAATAAATGGTACTCCAAAATCGAATTGGTTGTTTCGCTTTAAGCTCATTATATTACAATTTTATACAAGTAATATTTCGTAATATAATAGGGTTGATTTTTTCTCGAACTCAAAAATCCAGGCCTTTCTGAGGGTGGGAGATTGTTTGCCTCGCGATGGATATTTGGCTCCATTATCTCTCTTGTAATGTCTAAACCTTTGTCTTCTCAATTGATTGATATAGAATTCGTTTTAAATAGGAATTCGATAATGGCTGTAATATAATATATTGAGGATCATCGGGGATAAAGCATGAAATTATGTTAAAATGGTATCAATCTTTAGTTAGATTAATAAATTATTCCCGTACGACAGAAACATTTTCACCCAATAATTTTGCATATTATACTTTACATCAACGTGTGTATTTACCTGTTATTTACTTAGCCATTAATATCGTTTATTCTTTACAATTTATTCTTTATTCTATTCTACAGTATGGAGAAATAAAAAGAGGCAACTACAACTTGTGATTTTAATTTGTTATATGAGTATAACGTCAATGTCCTTACTGCACTAACTGGTTAACTTATCTACGCTGTCAATAGAATCGCAATTTTTCTACTTCTCGATGGTTTATTTTTGTTTTGCCGAACTCTGCCAATATTCCCACCTCTATCGTTTCTAGTAATTATGTTCCTCGCTAGTTTAGTCCCTTTATTTTTCGCTGAACTTCTTTTTTCGGTACCCCACCTCTGTGATTTGTAACCTTTTAATTGTTCATTCTGCGATAGCCTATATATCACTGATATTTAGTATTATTTTGTCCTCTTTCAACGATATCTCGGATAAACTCGGCTGTGATATCATCGCAACCAGGTGATTTATTTCTTTTAAGCTGTATTATGGGTTCACCAACTTCAGACCTTAGGATATTTGGTTCTAGGTTTGTTGGTGTGATTTCTAATGCTGTCACATGATTAATGTTAGACGTTGTCCCTTCCATTCCCTAGAAATAAAATCTAGGATAGAGAAAGCAAGTTCTACCTTTCAAAAAATGGCTGAGCTATTCAAATGCCACGATTTATCAGTACCCATAAAAATCAGGTTACTACGATGTTATATCTTTCCTATACTGTTGTACGGAGTTGAGTCGTGGACTCTTACAGACGCTACCTGTAAGAAAAATGAGGCTTTCGAAATGTGGCTTTATCGTAGAATCCTGAAGATATCCCATACTAACCACGTTACTAAGAAGGACGTTTTATTAAGAATGCAAAAAGAAGAAGAGTTGTTATCCATAATAAAAAAAGCCAAAATTGAATAACTCGGTCATATCATGAGGAACAGCGAAATATATGGGTTGTTGCAATTAATTATTCAAGGAAAAGTAGAAGGAAAATGAGGACCAAGAAGGTCCACGTGGTTCAACACAACAACCACAAATCTTTTCAGAGCAGCATTTTGCAAAATACAGATTGCCATGATGGATAGGCACTACAAGAAGATGCTGCCCCCTTTATAAAGTAATGTGCATTATTCCTTTCAAGTTTCCACAATAGCTTCCATACCACTTACCATATTACCTGTGTTTATCTTCTATAGCACAGTTTCTGGATTTAAATTTCCGAGCAAGCATCTTCAATTTCTAAAAAGTATCTCTATTTCCTGACAGATGTTAGACACGTATTCATTTTTATCTTTGCGAATCTTTGTTGAATTTCTCTGGGCAAGGTTTTATAATTATTGAAATCATAACTGTCATTTTAAGTTGCCTTCTTTGTTTTATAAGTTCCAATGTTTGGTTACTAATCTATGGCTGACGACTACTGCTTTTTGCGGATTGATTAGATGTATCTAGTATAGCTTCATAGTAAGGGTAAGTCCCTCCAGAAAGTCTCAATATCTTCTCTGGTTCCACTTTAAACTGGATTTATTTTCTCTTTGAGTTACCAGTTCAATCTCTGTTAATATAGGAAGTCGAGAAGAGAGCGAGTTCGAAATGAAAGTATTAAGATCAATAGCAGGCATATCATTAAGAGACAGACAAACCAACAGAAGTATACGCGAACAATGCAAAATTTAAAATATTAACAGGTGGATAAAAACAAGAAAAAAAAAACTGGAACGAACATCTAAACCGAATGGAACCAGATAGATTAGCGAACATCTGTAAAAACAACAAGCCGTATAGCAGAAGACCCGTTGGAAGGCCGCCAAAAAGGTGGAAAGATAATGTACAGTCAACAACGACTGAAACAGAATAAGAGGCAGTCAAACAGGAGTAATCCTAGTCGCACGAAGAAGAAGAAGAAGAAGAAGAGAAGCGAGCTTGTATTTGTTTCTAAAACGTATTCGGAAAGCAGTTACCAGAAGTTGGTGGCCGCTTCCACAGTCTGCACCTGTACAAGTTTTTGCGTTTGTAACTGTGAACTTACACCTAGAATTGATCATTGTAAAATCTAAGTGCTTCCTCGTTCTGTCGTTGGTGTAAGAAGTAGATGTTCATTAGACAATTTTTTGGACGCAGAACTCAAATAATTTATCGCTTCTTTCATTCATATCATAGACACTAACATAAGCTAGATACCAAGATCAATTCTTAATACGCCTGGATCAACTATCTCCCACCATGTTTTCTTTTGGCCTTTTTCTTCTACTCCTTCCAGGAATTTGACACTCAGCCATTCTTCCCTATTGGGCCATGTCATTTTAGCATTAAAGGCGTATTTATCGTCTTAAACCATGCTTAATTCCATTTTGGCATTATCTTGTATAGTACCTAGATTTCCCCTAATAAATGTTTAATTTAATTTTTTTTGTTGCTGCAGACATTCCTCTAACCCTTTTCATTTCGGCGACAAGATTTCGTTTTCCTTTTGTTTTGACTGCCCAACCTTTAGTACCGCATTAGAGATGGTCTTTTAGCCGATTTATATAATTTGGCTTTCAGTTGTCATTAAAACGTTTCAGGACAACTCTCCCCTCCTTCTATTTCGTCCATCCCTTTCTAAGTCGAATTCGTTTCCATCCATTTCCACATAATATATACTTATTTTAGTGTAAACTGTAAATACTTTTCAGTCTTATCATCTCCTTTATTTATGTTCTTTTCTCGTACCGCCGGTAGAGTCTTTGTTTTCCGCAAAATACTCGGAATCTCGGACAGCCATTTAAATACATTAATGGCTATGTATATTCAAGTAATAAACTATTATTTCAATCGATGCTCATTAAATCAACACAAACACTGTTTATTGTGCGGCAATATCGTAATCGTTAATAAATACGGAAGTAGTTTGTCATAGAAAATTGTATTTATAACCCCCTATAAAAGGCTTTACATCACGATTTTCCATTAACGTTTGCGGCTGGAGATCTCTCAAGGGCGTGTTTACATTGTCAGGATAAACCAAGAGATAATACATATAAAACAGACTGCTGTAGTATAGACAATTATTGATTTACTATTAATGTTATTATGTTATTATTGTCTTGTCTCGTTTGTATTCAATATGTAACAAAAAAAAACGATATATATGTACATATATTGTTTAAAACCTTCTACAACGTTTTTCGATACCCACTCGCCATTTGTCTCTATCTCTCCATGCGTCACAATTTAAGTTACTGTCCCTAATTTTCCAGTCTACACCTTCTACCCAGTGCGTTGTTCGTCTTCCGCGTTTTCTGCGTCCCGTTGGTACTCAATTTAACAGTTGCTTTGGTAGTATGTCATCCTCTGTACTTGGCCATAACATATAAGTTATTTTGTTCTAAAGTAGTCTACAATTGTGTGACCTACTTTCATTATTTCTCTGATGAAACATCAGAGATCAAAGATCACATGAAACGTTAAAATCCTGTTCGAAACGGAAAAACTCGCAAACGCGTGCCACAGGAATACAGATGTTGGGTTTGATCGAAGTTATATGGCCAGCTTCAGGGTAAGTTAAAACCATGAACAAAACTTTTTATTACTCTGGTAATATTGATCCAGTTCATCATAACTGAGTTATAGTAATTCTAGAAGACACAAAATTCTGTCATAAAATTTTTGCTACTTTCTGGCCGATATCTACTTATTCAACTATCCAGAAATCCAGTAAATATTAACACCGTTCAGGCTTATGCCCTAATAAGATAAGCCCATGGTTGAGCTAGAAGATAGTCACGCTAAAGAAGAAAAACTTATAAGATGACCAAAAAAACTAGATCTAACTTTTATCTTAAAGGGCTTTAATGCTAAGTTGGGCAAAGGAAGGATTTCTGGAAGCTGCGGAAAAACTTGAACTAGAAACAAAACGCCAGAATTAAGACCGAAGGTACATCCACAGAGGTAGAAATTAGAAAAGGAGTTAGATAGGTATGTGTTTTATCACACCTGCTGTTTAATCTATATTCCGAGTCCCTATTAATAGACACTGGAGGACTCCCAGAGCGAAGTCAAGGTGAACGGCGTAATAATCAATAGCATCAGATATGCCGATGATATAGTGTTGATTGCAGATTCCGACTAGAGTCTACAAAGAATCATCGACACGCTAACTCGATTGAGTCGTTGGATCGACAGAAGGCCTTTGAAATGTGGATCTACCAGAAGATCCTCGAGATAGAATAGGCAAGAAATGAGAACAGAATTTTAACAAACAAAGTAAAAAGATCGGGGGAAAGAGAGGACTATGAAGGAAAAAACTATCGTCGCTAAGAAACATTCGACAATGGTCTGGTCTAAATCTTTGAACAGCTAATAAGCACAGCAGAAGAAAGAGAGGGAGAGAAGTTTGCAATTGGAGTAGCCAACCTCCATTGAAGACAGGGCACTTTAAGAAGAAGAACAAGTCTCTCCCTCCTTTGTATTGCACTGCCTCTCATACAATTGGATATTAGGTGAGATGAAGAATCTCATCTGAGAGATTATCTATTACAGCGGATGATGATGCATCTGTTATAAAGAGTATTTAGGTTTATCGAACATCTTTAAGAACGCCGCTGGCCAAACGACGAGTGTAGAGGGCGCGCGCTACAGAGCCATGATTACCGAATTTTTTCTTCTTCAATTGGATGAATTGGGACATGAGAACATGGTGTCCTAACAGGACGGTGCAATTGCGCACACTGCTCCAGCCACCACTGATATTCTGAGGTAAGCATTCCCGGGTTGATTTGTTGATTTGCACTGGCCGGTAAGATCACCCGATTTAAACGTTCTATACTTCTTTTTATAGGATTTTTTGTCGTGGGTTTACGTCAAATCTCAGACCCTTGAAACCCTTAAGGAGAATATGCGTCAGGAATGCGAGAACCTGTCGCTCGTTCTGGCGAGAGTGGTGGAAAATGCCATAAAACGGGTCCATATGGTCATTAACTCTAGCGGCGGCCATTTGACCGATATTATTTTCTCGACTTGATGAAATAAATTCTAATGGATTCTTCTTCTCTTCTTATGGTGCCCTATCACAATTCTGGCATACTCCTCTCGGTCTTGTGTGGCTCTAAAGAGTTTATGGGCATCGAGGTTTGTCCAATCCCTTACGTTTTTAAGCCATGACTATTTCTTTCTTCCGATGCCTCTTTTCCCTTCTATCTTCCCTTCCATAATAAGCTTTAAGAACGGTTACTTGGAATTTCGAAATATATGACCCAGATAAGCAGTTTTTCTTCTTTTTATTATTGGCAGCAATTCTCGTTCTCTGCCCATTTGATTTAATACTTCGACATTTGTTGTGTGATCTGTCCAGGGAATTTTAAGTAGGCTTCTAAATACCCACATTTCAGAGGCCTCCAATCGGTTCATCACGTTGGCCTTTATGGTCCAGGTTTCTACACCATATAGCAGTATGGAGTAAATGTAACATTTTACAAAGCGATATCGAAGCGTTAAGTTAAGGCTGCTGTTGCTTAGCAAGGTTCTCATATTAGTAAATGCTGTTCTGACTTTCTCAATCCTGCTACGTATCTCTATGTCTGGATCTAGATCTTCAGTTATTCAACTACCCAGATATCTGAACTTGGGGACCTTTTGGATGTTCTTATTGTTTACTCTTATATTTAATTGCATATTTTTTTGTGTTCTGCTAACCACCATTACCTTCGTCTTATCTATATTAATCTTCAAGCCACGTCGTTCTCCTTCAGTGTTTATTCTATCTATTAGTCGTTGTAGCGCTTCTTGGCTATCAGCTATTATAACTGTATCATCAGCATAGCGAAGATTACTAATAGTCTGTCCGTTGATTTTGATTACATCTTCAGTGTCACTTAGGGCTCTATTGAAAATCGTTTCAGAGTAAAGATTTAAAAAGGGGGGAGGGTGACAGAACACAACCCTGTCGTACACCTTTTTCGATTGAAAAATATGATGTAGATTCCAGTCCTACTCTCACAGATGCCACTTGATTCATATAAAGGTTCTTTATGATTTTAAGGTCATTCTCATCTATCAAACGTTCCTGGAGCAATCTTACTAATTCTGAATGATTAACACAATCAAACGCTTTGTGGTAATCTATAAAGCATAGAAAGACATATTTTTGCTGATCTCAGCATTTCTGAAGCAGGACAGTTAAGCTATAAAGTGCTTCTCTTGTGCCAAATCCTTGTCTGAAACCGATCTGTGTGGGATTAATATCTCTTTCACATCTGTTGTATATTCTTGTGTGAATTATCTTTAAGAAGAGTTTTAGAACCTGGCTGAATAAGCTGATCATTCGGAATTGGTCGCAACTATTAGCGTTTGGCTTTTTTGGGATTGGTATAAAGGTTGATTGAAGCCAATCCTGTGGTATTTGACCGGACCCATAAATGTCATTAAAAAGATCTACCAAGGCGTCTATATTGTCTTCACTCAGAACCTCTATGTATATGTCGTCTGGGCCTGGTGCTTTTCCCCATTTGCTCTGTTTGATTGCCCTTACAACTTCTGACTTCAATATTTTGGGTTAGGGTTCACTTTTATATTTACTTTCAGAGTCTCTTCTAGTGTTGTCTGAGTATAGTTGTTGTGTGTGGTTTCTCTAATGATGAAGTAGATGATCGGAATCAGTAGTTAATTTATTGTCCTTCACAATACTGTTAAAACTGCAAGATTTTGTATGGCCTGTCACTTCTTTAATGAGTTTATGTATGTTAAAGTGGTCATGTTTTTCTTCCAATTCCTCTATTTCTGCAGACCTGTCTAGCAGCCACTTTTCTTTAGCTTTGCGACACTCTTTGCGTATTGGTCGGTTAATCTGCTGATGTTTGGTTCGGTCTTTGTTTTTAAATGATCTGCGGTCGTCCATCATTGATAATATTTCGTCAGACATCCAATTCCCCTTTTTTGTGGGAAGCGATCAGAGACTTGGTGGTGGTTACGATAGCTTTTTTAATACAATTTCATTTCTATTCTATACTGGCCGGTTGTTTGACTTGCCGTGATTTCCGCTATTGCCTCATTTAATTTTTCTGTGGCTTTTAGTTTAACGTTAGGTTGTTTTAAGCTATTTATATCAATGTTCTTTATGGATTTTCTTTTAATTTTCTTAAGATGTAATGGATTAAATAAAGAAAATTCACAAGCAGAGCCAAAGTTTTTCAGTAAAATAGTTACAAAAAAGGATATCGGGTAATTACTTTTGACCCACCTTGCATAAACAATGATATAAGACGATTAATAAATTAAATAAACATTTTTAATCTATGAACAATTGGAATTTACTTATTCTATGTGATTCAAGCATTTGTAAAAATCCCAGACGTTCAATAGATAAAATTTAAATATTTAGTTAATTTATAGGTTTATATCTGTCGCACATCTCCTTTTTCCTTTTGTGCAAAACACTTTTACCAATTTCTGAAACTTCTCGTCGTACAAACTATCGAAAGAGTAGCTTTGTCCAGTCTGTATAATTAATACGACACATCTTGTTAACGAAAATAATGTCTTTTGCAAATATATATAAGGATTTGCTTCAAACATTGCGAATTTGGTTAAACGTGCAGAACAATTAAACCAGAACAATAGATCTCACCAACTGTTTGAAGTTATTAAAATCAACGTGTATATTGTCCAATAAACAAAGAAATTTGTTTCCGTACTTCGGTTATAGCTTTACAAATCAGGTTGCGACAAACTATAATATTACGTGGTTAAAATGTCAAGGTTGGTATTGCACGAATTAGAAATGCTTTCAGTGAGCAGTAAAAACCACCTGGGAGTTATATACAAATCATTCTAATTTAGTAAAAGGAAAAATTCATAAACATTGTGTTGAGTTACGTAAGGAATTCTCCTTTGGCATATATCCAAGACTTATATGATTTTACAAGCATATTATGGTAATAAAATATAATACTAATAGTTTATATAAAAATCTAAGGAATTCCCAGTATTTCTCTTAGAATATTCTTCATATTAAAAAATATAAAAACAGTTTATTACAAAATATCTGTTTAAACAGTCATTGATTTCTTTTGACATTTTTTAGTTAGAAAAGAAATTTACAACCCTTCTTTGTTTGTTAAATTTTTTTGTCCGGTATAATGTACTTTTATTATAAATATCTAATACTATCAACCTGGCACACACCCATATACTCATAACGACATTGTTTTGTTGACCATAGGAATTAAGATTTATTGCAATCCCATCTCTAAAGTATATTTATTATAATGCTCTAAAACTAATTTTTTGGTTATTTTTTAGACTTAATAGTAATACAAATAAATAAGTAAGTAAATAAGTAATATGCTTTATTGTCACTGAAAATTGTACAAATTTTATGGACAAAGCTTATAATAATAAGACAAGAAAGAAGAAAAAAAATCGGAATAAGAATCGTTTGTACTTTTAAATAAAAAAAAATAAAATAAAATTCTTCCAAACTTAAACATAAAAAATAATACCTAATTAGGAACCTACAAGCTTCGTAAAATGTACCTAACAAAAAATAAAAATTAGGAAAGCAGATTAATAAATTAAGGGCTCAAATGAAGTATTTTTGCCCTTAATTCGACTAGGTTTGTGGCCCTTTCAAACTGATGCCTATAAATATTTTCTTTGAGAAAACCCCAAAAAAAGAAATCGTTAGGCGCTAAGTCACAGGATCTAGAGGGCCATTTAATTGTACCACGTGTACTTATCAGTCGATCAGGAAACGTTTGATTGAGGAAGTCAATAGTTGCTCTAGAGTTGTAAGCCGAACACCCATCCTGTTGGAAATAAACCTCCTGAAAATTAACGGGAAGGCGTCGAACTGCCGGAATGATCTCATTCTGTAAAAGAACCATCAATAAATACCAATTCAGTGTGCGCCTCTCGGGATATTCCTGCCCACACCATCACCGAACCCCCTCCATGACTAATGCGGGGACTGAAAGCGCACTCCGCAAATCTCTCTCTAGTTCGACGCCATACTCCTTCTCTCCCATCTGATGAGTGAAGACAGTATCTCGACTAATCCGTAAAAAGAACATTACTCCATTGTCCTAAATTCCAATGTAAATGTTCCCTGGAAAATTGTAGTCCAGTAGTGGCTTTGCATCGCTGTTAAATGACGATCCCGCAAAGCGTTGACTCGTATAAAACGATCATTTAAAGCGATAGTTTTGTGCTTCCTTTCCCTTCCCGCTTTACGCTTGTTTGTTTCAGTTTGTAGACATTAGACAACGTTCCACTACCCTTTGGATGGTAAAGCGATGAGTGTGTAGTACTCTTGCCACATATTCATAATTTCGCCCATCTTCAACCAGAGCAACAGCTTTTGAACAATCTTCGACACTAAGAACCATGATCAATAATAGGTAAACAAAATGTAAGTGTCAATATGACATAATGAAAACAGTCATCAAAGCCACCTCGTCGTATTACAAAATAACTTCAAAATAATCATAATTAAAAAAGTCCTAAATTGTGGGTGGCAAATTCATTTGGCTCTAAAAAATGAACCAAGGCATATTTTGACATGAAACAAAAAATGTCAATGAATGAATGAATGCCAGGATATTTCAAAGTTAGGATAATAAAACCACGTTTTAATTAACCCCGTACAATAAGTCAAATATAAAATTTTATCAAAAAACTGACTATACCAAATTATAGATTTATACACAGTGTGCTAAAAAAATCATCAAAATAGGGCTAAAAATAAAAAAATTGAAATACTATTTGACCAAAGTTTTCTCCGTTGCGTTTTTTTGCATCTGAGTGTATATATATATATATATACATCTTTTTTTTTCTGAGTGTATGTATATATATATATATATATATATATATATATATATATATATATATATATATATATATATATATATATATATATATATATTCTCGTGTCACAGTGTCAGTCGCCATACTCCTCCGAAACGGTTGGACCGATTTTTATGAATTTTTATACGTGTATTCGGTAGATCTGTCACCAAAATCATCAGTTATAAAGAATAAACAGTTAATAACAGTTCTAACCTGTTCTTATCACATAATTAATTAAAAACAAAGCATAGAATTTGTGCCAGGACAAAAAATATACATAAAAGGGAAACGCTGCTATCCGTTAAGCCAATATAAGATTCCAAAATCAGATTGTAGAAGACGAATGTTTAAATAATTGTTTTATCGTACTTTTATGTCAGTGAATTCAAATACTCCGTCTAAATTAACGTTTCTGAACACACAAATGACTCACACAAAGACACGATAAAATCAACAAAATGCCCATAAAATTGTCAAGAAAATCGGCCTGAAATTCAGAAAGGGAAGTTCAAGGGCGATTTTACCCGCTGTAAATTTTATAGGCTTGTGTTTTATTTATTTCAAAATGAAGGTTGGAAAAGGGAACCATATTTTTCCGCTGTTATACGTAGTTGAATACTAAAACAAAACATACTATGCTAATCTAGACTGGCACTATTTAAAATAGTAAGAATAAAATCTTGAAACACAAATTACAAAAATTCCAGAAAGGTAAAAAATAATTATTTTAATACTTCGAAGATTGCTCCAACAAATCACCTGGAACTGTTGAATATTGGGTAAATATAAAGTGAAAATTAACCAAGAAATTGTCATAAAGCAAATAAAGCTAAGAAAATGAAGATGACTGGGCCAAACACTCCTTAGACGATAACATTGTCAGGACAGCGCTGGATTGGAATTCTCAAAGATGGCGGAAAGTAGGTAGATCTACGAAAACTTGGAAAAATACAATACTGGACAAAGGAAAAGAAATAAGAACATCCTGTTCGATAGAGACACGTCATGGAAGCCCTATATTTATCTCAGGAATCTCAGGACTATTTGAGATCTATCTATCTATCTATCCTCTCAGGTTAGAGATAGACGGAAGGAGTTGGGAGAGGCCTACGTCCAAAAATGGACGAAAGAAGGCTAAGAAAAAGAAAAAAGAAGATTACTTTATCGGTAAAATGCCAAACCCACACGATGGTATGAAAGGTGAACATCGGAATCCCAACTTAGGTTACAACTTTAAAAAAATAAGACATTGTCTTAGAGAGGAGATGTCGAGAATATTGTAGAAAAAAGTAAGTGAAAACCTGCATGTTTTCCGTTATGTAGTGGATCTGCAGACTTGATCCATTGTATAAATCCAGCTTTATATTTATTACAAAACAAAATCAGTAAGTGAACTTCGACCTTCATCGGAAAGGAAAGAGCTGTTCCTCGATGGAGGATAAATTTTCTGTTTGCTTGTAAAGAGCAGCCAAGTTTGCATTTAGAATGTTTCAAATATCAGCAATTGGTGTAATTTCTATAACTTTATTTAGCTAAGAATATCTTCATTAATCATAAATAAATCAGTGTAATACCCAGGTGCCCGGTTGGTCCATAGTGTAAATTTATTTGGTTGGTAACACAAGGGTTAACACAGGAAAAACCAAAAATAGTATAACATTTTCTGTTCGGAATAGAACAGTGTTGGAATTGAAAATAACACCGACCTGCGTTATCTAAATATTTCGACATATTAATTAAATAAATAATTGAAATACTACTCCAGGCATAGTAAACACCCATCAAAACTTACGCACACATTACTATAATTAATTTGAAAGCACCACGTACGAATTCCTCCTTTCTTGATAAGCATAGGGTTAGGTCAAGGGCGGATCAATTCATCCCTTCATTATAGTTCCGTTCTTTGAATCTTTCATTCCAGATTCCGTGATAGATAACATCATACAAACACGCACGTGCTCACGTTCATCATTATGGAATGATTGGTTATTAATGACCCTTTATAGCGGCAAGAATACACTAGATACACAAGCCAATAATTTTTTCATCGTTGGATCGAAGTTTAGGTGTGAGGTAAAATATGTTACGGGTAGCTATAACTATTTAGTTTAGTTGCCAGAAACTACAAGTTTGACAACGTCAAACATCCATTATATACTTTGTTATTTAAAAATCTCTACTAGACTCTATTTAAAAGAGATCAGAATATTTCCCCCTCGTTGGAAAGGGGATGAACGGAAAAAATCGATTTAGACGGAAAAAAAGTTTCAAATAAAAAATGTAGCCGAGTTAATTCTGAACAAAAATATTTATTCGCACTGTTTGTGTAGAATAAACCGTTCTCTCAGAAAGAACGCTTGAAGCCACCGGCGATTTTGAATGTCAGTTACGCGTGCGAAATCAATTATCGAAAAATAAAATTTGTATCAACTCAACGGTTAAAATTCGATATCTTTTGATCAGAGTAACTTATCGATCATTAAAGATCAAAATACGTTTTAAAGGTGGAAAGTGTAGCTTTCGTATGCACTACTTTTGTTTTGTCGCAAATGAAGTCAGCTTTTATAAAGGTGTTTAATAAATAAACGTTGCGCGATTTTTGCCATTTTTTATGATTCTTATGAGATCAATAAACTTTATCACTCTCATTGACCGGTCGTAGTAGAATTATCATTGTTATAGCCTAATCTTTAAAACCTATATCATGAAGTTTGAAGGTGAAGTTGTGCAGTGTGGAAAAACGTACTTGTGGAATTGAAAATAAGCAGTTTTAAACGCTTTGGATCGTTTGTAATGTGAAAGTTTAAATTCAGCGTTTTTGATGCATAATCTAAAATGCCTCACATTTGTTGGTAAAACTCAAAACCGAAATTTCATGGTTTAGGTTTTGAAGATTAGGTTCTAACAATGGAAATTCCATAGTGACTGGTCAATGAAAGTGATACATATAAATCAGTACCAACTTTAAAATACTTCAAAGTTAATAAAAATTTCACAAAAAAAAATGACTTAGGTTAGGGTGGTCCACAGTGAGACAAAAATCATATTGCTTCAAATACAACTCGTAAATTTCAAAAATTTAATTTAATTTCTTAACTACGGTTTAGATGCCTATTTACGCCAACAACAAAATAGATTAAAACTGAAAAAAAAACTAACACAGGCGTTGTGAACAAGCGTTTATTTTTTTCATGAAAACTGTCTTACTGTGTACCTCATGCGAGACACAGTGAGACATGCGTATTTCAGTTTTCATATCGAACATCGAGTCCCAAAAATTTTATACCAAATTTAAAAATGTTGCATTGTCGCTTGGTGGCGGCTGGCAATGTATCTGGAAGCACAAATACCACATCTGGCTTTCTTATAAAAGCTACATCTACGTTCGGAAAGACAAAAGCATTGTCATTTTATTGCTTTTCCTCAAAAACGACACTTTGAACTCTTCATCCTGCTTTTTTACTTCTGCAATTAAAAGAAAAATTAAAAAGTATATTGTTACCTGTAACTTTTCCAACAAAGTGTATTCTACCAGGGAACCGTATGAGCACAAATTTTCCTTCTGTTATTGGAATATTCGAATCTTGATCCAGCATAAAATTTTCTTCATCCATTTCCATGTCTGAGGAATCCTCTTTACATTCGACTTCCTCTTCAATTTGACTTGTATTACTTTATTCTGAAATATTTCTGCTTTTCGATGGTACCTTTACGTTTTTTCCCTTTTTTAACGATTTTAATTCATTCATATAGGTTTTAGTTTTTTGGCTTATTGCCTTCTTTTGTTCTTTGTCTTCAACAAGTAATTTCTCAGGGGTATCTATTAACACTGCGCTTTTTTTATTTCTTCTTGCCCTGGACAGTCTTCCTTGGTTTTGCTTTAGGTATCCCTCGTATAATTTCAGGGCTTAAAAACTTAATGCCTTCTTTTGGCGGAGTTACTCTAGCAACTTCAGTTACTTCAGCTTGTCGACTTAGTGTCTCAACATCATTATCTCCGCTAACAGAATTTATTACAGCAGCCTATTAACATGACTTGGACCTGGTGCATTAGATAGATATGTGCTCTTATCGGTGTCTAACAGTCTGTCAGTTACGCTTACTGGAAGAAAATCAGCATCCCCAAATATTTCCGATCTCTTAAATCCTTTAACTATATTAGTGGGGGTAAAAGCATCCAAAAACTCAAGGCTATATTGTAAATTGTTAAAGGAATACCCGGATTGTTTAGCATCCATTAGTCACATCTGTTAAAATATGATTTAAACGGACCAAAAACTGTTAGATTAAGGGGCTGCATTTTATTGCTGCAATATGGAGGCAAAGTTAATATAAAAACTCCAGCCTCTCTAGCCCTGTTAACTATTTTTGCAGATATGTGACACTCTGCATTATCATAAATGAATAGAGAAGAATTATTTATTGAACTATTTGTTTGTTTGATAAAATGTTCCAATACCTCGACAAATAATTCGGAATTCGTCCAGCCGCTTTGTGCTGCCAACCCTAATATATCGGAAGGACCACTTTGTAACATATGCGGCTTGAAAAATTTCCTAGGAAATACTAGGACTGGTGCCAGGGAAGTTCCAGCAGCAGAAACAATGGCACACATTGTAACCAGCTCACCTAGTTCACCACTCGTACAATGGTTTATTTGCTTGACACTCTTTGTTGCAATAATCTTTTTAGGGTTCTGAACAGTGGAGAGCCCGGTTTCATCTAAATTAAAAGTTCTCGATCTTTGGGAAAGTAAAGGATTTTTATTCAATATACATATTACGGAGATTTTCGAAGAAAATTACTACATTGTGTCTATTAAAAGAAGTCAGTCTTAATGAGCTACAAACCTCTGGTTGTCTTATTGAAGTTTACAGCGTTGCATAAAACCTCGTAGGTTTCAGTTTATTTACAACAGAAACTTCATACGCCAGTTTACGAACACCTAAAGTCGTTAGCCCATACTCAATTTTGCTACAGATTTCCAAATACTCTTTAAAATTTTGTTTGTTCCTCGTTAAACACCAATCTGCAGCCATAATTAGGGGTCATGGAGATTTCCCCTTCAGTCAAGCGTTTTTTAGCAACATATCTGTTCAACGTTTGAAATTTTACAGCACATAATTCGGAGGCTCTTCGCAAAGACATGTTCTCATTTATAACTAAATTTACCATTAATTCTTTTGAAAAGGTAGCAATTTTTCGTGGTTTCTGTTTTCTTACCATCTGAATTGAATGCTGAATTATAGTGACGTTTATAATTAATTATCTTCATTATAAAAAAAAACTTTCAACTTTGCTTCATTTACAAAAATTATTACCAACATTTAAGATACCAACTACAAACTGGTACAGACTGATGTACTATGTACCCAATGTGGTGTCCCACTGTGTATTAGTTTACTCGATATAAATTAACCCGAGGCGTTATTCTAAGAAGTGGTTTTCTATGGTTGAAATTTTGTGAGGTTAGAGCCAACAACAATAATAATAATATTTCGAAGTGAAATTATCGAATTAAACTACCACACTGTTAATTACTACTTCAATAATACCTTCTAAAAAGTAACTACTTACCTTCGTAAAATATTTTTTTGGATATTCTTTTACAAAACTCGGGAAAATGCGACTTCAAAACAGCGGCATGTGGAACTATAGTCGGTTCGCTATATTTACGCGGGTTTCAGATTAACAAAATTATGCTAATGTCTCATTGATAACCAGTTGCAGTAAACGACTTCCCAGAAAATTAGGTAAAAACTGCATTAATGGTCATATTTTAAAATACATTAAAATAACATTAGAGTAGGTATAAATTTGTTACAATATTGCAGTTGAATTGATTCTTTGCCAGTGTTGACATTGTATGTTTGGTGGAAATATTTAAAAATGTCTAGACGTGTGTTAGATGTAGATAGTCTAATTTGTAGTGTACATAAGTATTTTACGGATGAAAAAGAAAATGGCGGTCCTTTAAAATCGGTAATGTCTGTTCAACAACGCGTATGTGATGCTCTAGGAATTAGTGAAACCAAACTAAGAGGAGTATTACAAAATCGCAATAATGAACGGCCGAAAGATCACCAAAAAACTCGCCTATCATTGAAAACGAAAGATATTCCAGATGGAAAAAAATTTGAAATTCGTGATACCATTTATCGAATGCGAGCCAACAAGGAACATGTGACCTTAAATACAATTCTCTCGGAATTAAAAGATAGAAAATTTGACGAAATTGGCAGAACAAGTCTATGGCAAGTGATACATAATTTGAGTTTCAAATTTCAAAAGGATGATAACAGAAAAGCCCTTTGTGAAAGAAGTTCTGTTGTGCATAAAAGAATTAACTTTCTAAGAAAATATTCTAAATTAAAAGAAGAAAGGGCAAATTTTATATATTTAGACGAAACATGGATATTTTCTAGGGGTGCAACCAAGAGAATATGGCAAGATGATAACGTAAAGTCTATCAAACATACTGATGGAGAAGGGAAGCGACACATAATTTTACATGCAGGAGGGAAATCGGGTTTTATAGAAGGTGCTGATTTAATATTTTCATCTAAATCAAAATCAAGTGACTATCACGATAATATGAACACAGAAATGTTTGTAAAATGGTTACATGAAAAACTCCTCCCAGGTTTAAGTGAGCCCAGCGTAATTATTTTAGACAATGCACCTTACCATTCTGAAGTATTAAACAAAAGTCCAACGAATTCTTGGACTGTTAATAAAATTAAAGAATGGTTGACAAAAGAACATATACCATTTACACAACATATTTTAAAATCAGAATTATTACGCTTGGCAAATATTCACGCAAAACCAAAAACCTTTGTTGTGGATCAGATTATTGAAAGTTACGGTCATCAAGTTTTACGTCTGCCACCGTATCATTGCCAGTTTAATCCCATCGAATATATATGGCGAAACTTGGCGAAAGGCACTTTCAATTGTAACTCCAGAAGTGTGGTGCAACTGTATATTCAAGTGCGAGAAACTAATAGAAGATTGGTGGACTCGTGAAAATAAAATAAACGAAATAAGTCCAATCATAATAACAATTAATGGTGATGACAGTGATGATGATGATGATGATTATGATATTTTTGATGATTATGATATTTTTGATGATAATGACTGATTTTCATTTTTGTTGGCAAGTTAAATTTTTTTATTTTTCATTAGAAATTCTGTCCATGGAACAAATATACATAGATCATATTTTCTGTGTGAAGTGTAATATAAAATTATTATTAGGTTTATATTAGCCACATTAGACTCCATTAATGAAGTAATTCTCCTTATTATACTGTCAATTATATAAAAGATTTTCCATTATTATTTAATTAAAAAAAGTTATGGATTATTTTTCATTTCATTTCACCAGTTGATATTTCCCCAAAGAGCAGGTAATTAAAACTGGGTACTTACAATAAAAATTTTAATCCGAAACACGCGTAAATATAGCGAACCGACTATAAACGAAACCCATCCACAAATAAAATATCAGCTTAATTGAGCGCCAAATTTGAAAGTGAGAAGCAATGTCTTACTGTGTACCGCGTCTCATTGTGGACTACCCTCCCCTAAGCGATAATTTAGCTAATGTGTCTAGACCTTGGGGGTAAAACCCTTCCCATTTTTATATTTATAGAAAGCATTTTAGTCGTAGATTCACTAAGTCATGATTTTCTTTGCGAGTTGAAAGTAAACGTGACAATTTTGTGTTTTATGTTATAATCCATAACCAAATTTCAACATTTTAGCCCGTACTTAAACGTTTCAAAACAAAGTAACCCTATCATTGGCTCCCAACATTCACGCCTAAAAGTTTATATCTTGACTTTATCGCTTATACATAAAAAAATGTATGACTTTTCTGGAGACATTAAGCAAATTGGGCTAATGGCTTGTGACATGCAAGTCACGCAATCTCCAGACAGTGTTCAGGGTTGCCTTTACATACCCGATATTGTCCTAGGTTTGATTTTTCTAGTCGAAACATATTAACTATGTATATAGTTAATCGAAATTCAATTAATTAAAAACGCAGGACGGGACAGCGATTTTTCTGCGGAACGGAACTGTAGCTTCTACATGTCCCGCAAAAACACCACTTTTATTGTTATCGGAATGATTTTGTAATTAAAGTTATACAAGTATCTGCATTATGTTTTGCAACGTAAGAATATTTATAGAAACTAAAAGGTTTTCTGTTTTAATAATTCATACTGATGAAACATAATTAATAGAAATCGATCCTTAGTATAAAGTGGAAGCTTTCGATTTCTCAGAATGGGGCCGGTCCTCAAAACAAGAAATAAAGACAAAACTCAGAGAATTACATAAAAAATATGAAAAAACAGTCTCAATCTGAAAGCAACAAACAAGGAAGTTGGATCTTCTTCTGGGCCGTCTAGTGGCGGGGACCATCTCGAAATTTTCTCACTGTACAAGAAAAGGGTGCGCCGTGACGACGAGAACAACGAGAAGACAGAAACGTAAACATTTTATCTTAATGGAAAGACAACCAGGATCAATTTCCTGCTATGGCCCGTTTGACCAGGGACATCCTATCAATTCCAGCTACGTCAGTCCAAGCAGACAGGCTCTTCTGCAGACCCGGCTTAGCGATTCAGTGGCTGCAATCGTTTGTGTCCCGTCATGAACAAAAGATAACTGTCAAAAATGTTCGCACCAACCACCACACCAACCCTCGCGCTAACCTCCGCGCCAATACCCACGCTAACCCCCATTCCAACCTCTACCAAAAACCACTTCACCATCGACGGTATAAATGAACCGTCCTATGCTCCCAGTATCAGTAATGCATTGGTTAGTGATCAGCGTAGTCGTGTCTGTGGGCTCGGTAGACTGAGACCTTGGAAGCCCTGCAGAAGACATCGAAGAGAATGTCGAAAGCTCGACGCAATGCTTTGTATTGATTGCTATTTTGCAGCAAGAGTAATAAATTAAAACATTATTAACCAGCCTAATCTTATAGAAAATTTAATGGTCGCCATTTTATTTCAGTACGACTTTGCTCCAAAATAAATTGTTTTAAAGTTATAAGCGAGGAAAGCAGAAAAAATCGACGTTTTTAGTAATTTTTAAATATTTTAATTTTTGTGAGGGAGCATAAGTCAAGTATTATTACTGAAATTATCACCTAACTATTTCTGCAAAAACCCGAATGCCATCTCTCACATCCACCTCAAAACAGATCCGTCATGGTCTAATAAGGACTAAATTCAATTTATAAAAAAATTTCGATTAAATTGCGCCGATGTCAGTGAAATTCCACGAAAACCATTTTCTTGTAATATTTTTCATAATCTGCTCGATCGATTACCCCAAAGTGAAATTTCCAATATGCTGTTTCCGTACGCCCCCGTTTCGAAGCGACCTTAACATAATTCCTTGTTTTTCTTCTTGCTTTCCATTATATTCTAGCCCCATTAGAATAGCGATATCTACAATACGATCCACCATTTGCTGTAATCGTACATTTCTATAATCAATCAAACAACAAACGGTAGGTATTGAAAACTTGTGAATTCGTGCGTGGTCTTGTATATTACATGTCTGATATTATCACACAATATAGACATAGCTTGCTTTCAAACTCGGTATCATTTTAACTGGCAGGTATTTATACGAGGCGGTTTTTAAAACGAACATAGAAATTTTTCTTCTTTTCTGATGGCACGAAGATATAGTGTTCATACTTTTAAATAGGTCATAATGTTCTTCTTCGATTAATATAGACATGATTCTGTTTTTCAATCTGTTTCCAGTAAGTTGTTCTTTTCTTACCCAGTCCTTGATATTCTCCACCTTGTATCTCCGTCGTATATGTCTACTTCTAGTTATATCCTATTGTGTCTTACCATCAATTTTTCTAAAAGTTTTCATCTCCGCTCTTTGTAGCATTCTTTTTGCTATCTCTCTCTCTCTTTCGCTTGGTCTCTCTCTCTCTCTGTGTGTGTTGGGTCCTGTTCCTTTTACGTATCATTATTGGTCTGATTATAATGAACACTCCATTTTATTCCTCCATATTGTTACGTTCTTCTGTGGGTTCAGGAATTAAGTAAAGTAAACTTAGTTTAACTAATTTTATTTAAGTCAACAAAAACGCGGTCCTTGAGAAGGCCCTACAGGAAGAAATCACAGGGTGTCAGGTTACATGACAGTGCGGGCCACTCAACGATTCCTCGTCTGCCTATCCATTCTCCAAAATGAACATTAATGTACTCATGCACACATGACATGTTTTCATTGTGAAAATGCGTCTACGCGTCGACGACCAAATGCTATCATGACACCGACACAAGTGTCTGAGCCTGTGAAGCACAAATATACTTCGTTTTAACATTTTTCGACAGCGTTGCCAGACTTATGAGCGTTGCCTGACATGCCGACTCCACATGGGTATCACTTACAAACACAAAGGGGCGCCGCAGCTGTTTTTATACACGAACATCTATTCTAGAATTTCATAGAAGGTCCGAATACCGCATGAGCACTTTAACACAAGATTTCATAAAGATACAGATAAAGAGTTCGAGAATTTTGCTAACAAAGTGGTTAATTCGACTTCTAGAATTACTGGTACACCAGAGCCGCAATTAGAGCATTGTGACTCAACAATATTGTTTTATTCAGGCATTATGCGAATTTGTTTGCTCTATTCACTTGATCTTCCACTTCTGTTTAGAGCTTTCCGTAGCTACGTTGAAGCATACGTTGTAAATCCACTTTGAGAGATTAGTGTACATCGTCTGCAGAGCAGCTGTTTTTCTGTTATTTGGTATCCTTTTCTCATTATTTCATCCATTCTTGGACAATAGAAGGATCAGAGAATACTCCTGTCTCCTTATATTGACAGACCGTGTTTGTCTGGTATATATTTTTAATCGTTTTGATTATTCTTAGAGGTATATCTCTTGCGTACAATAAGTGGAGAGCGGCCTTTCAAATGCATTCAATACCTTTTGCCTCAAATACCTTCTTCAGGTTCACGTAACATAAATATGCCAATTTGTTATATTTGAGTGATTTCTCTTTGGCTTGTCTCATTAGAAACATAGCCTCGGTCCATAATCTTCCCCATCTAAAACTTTGTCGTTCTTGTCGTAATAATAGGATATAAAATTAGATAAGAGACATTAGATGATATCACTGATAACGTGATATTGCTGAAGTAGCCATTCTATTCAGACTTTGATCACTCATAATTTAATGTCATATCAGGTAAACTTGCGCTGTCCTCTCTTTTCCATTAGCCAAGAACCGTAGTAATGAGTCATGTAAGACTGAGTATAATGTTCACTTCCCTTGCAATATCACGATATCGGTCATATGCAGTATCGATCATTATCACTATATAGATCATACTAGTATCATCATCATAGGTGACCACTAACAGTCCATGGAGGCCATTTTCACGGTTTTTCATCCTAGTTTGTCTCGTTCAAGGAGTGGGAATAATTCCGATCTGGATGGAAGATATTTTTTTGGAACCATATTCTTTAAGGTACTGAAACATGGAACGTTATAGTTGCATCCAAAACAAGATTAAAGACTTGTGTAGAAGGTTATTCAGAATTTCCTGAAAGGACTATAAATCCAATGAAGAAGTATTAAAAAGACCACACAAAGACATGAACCTTTTAAATAATTCAAAAATTCATTCATTCACCAGAAGGAGAAGGAGTCCTTGGAGAAGAAGAATCTTCTGACTAAAGAATCTTAGGAAATGGTTTCAAACAGATACTAACAGCTTTTTCTCACTGCTGGGAATAAAATAAAAGTAACAATGATCGTTGTCAACATTCGATAGCAAGTCGGGACTCACATATGAAGAATATGACAAAAATTTTAATGTTTAATCCTAAAATTCCTAAATATAGTAAATGAATATACAGCTCAATGTTAATTTAGTTTAAAAATGAAGCTATATCTGAAATATTTATGTATCAATCAATCCATAATAGAGCTTCCGGAAATGACAGGTAAAATTGATATATAATTTCCTACTAGTAAAAGGTATACAATTTCGTCGACATAGAAGACAACAAAGAGAAATTATTAATAAAGTAGAAATGCAGTATTTTGAAATTGAAAGATGCAATTGTATTACATATAGATTTGATTACTTATTTATAGTTTAGAGAATAATAAATTAAAAGGTATTTTTCGATTTGAATATATATGTGTCCGCTGACGTGGGTTTAGAACAAATAACGATCTCTATTTACACAAAATTGTGTACTAATTTTGTGGAAGTTTTGAAAACAAAGTTTTCAGTGTTTTATTGTTACATAAAATGAATCTCTATTTACATTCAAAACAAGGGAAAAATTAAGTATAATAATATTGGTCGGTGATTACTGGAGAAATTAATTTTAAATCATATTCAATTTTCTACTAGAGCTTGATGAGGAATTACGTTCTTTCTTTCAAAAATATTTTAGTATATATTCGTCAATATTACAATTTTTTCACAGGCACTTGCGCCTTTCCCTTTTTCTCTCTCCCATTGTGTTCAGTATTTTTCGTCCACATGTGGATCTTCTCCTTCAAAACTTTTCACCTACCTCTGTTTGGGATCTCTATAATTCATACTTGTACTTCATACCATTAATTGAGTCGCTCAGAAGCCGTGTTCATGCTTAAAGCCGGTCCCAAGCTCGGCTAAAGACGAGGTTTGATGGGTCAGATTAATAACCTACCCATTGTAAAACAAAGCCAGGCTCAAAGAACCGATACGAAATCATATAATGGCTAAACATTTGCCTTACTGAGGCTACGATATTACTAACAGTGGAGGATGAGAAGACAAGATCCGTCGACGCATCACAATGGCCAGATCGGCAACAGCCAAACTCACAAAAATTTTGAAGAATGCTGACGTCACAAAAAACACAAAATTACGCCGTGTTCGAGCATTGATATTTCCTATCGCCACCTATGCTTCAGAAACTTACAATAGAAACTGACAATAAAAAAAGCCGATTCAAAGCAAGTATAATGGCATTTGAAATGTGGGTCTACCGTAGAATGTTGTGCATACCATGGACCGCCCATCGCACAAATAACTCAATTCTAACAGAACTAAACATAAAAACTAGACTCATCACAACTTCTTCTTCTTCTTCTTTTGGCATCATAACCCTGGATGGGTCTTTGCCTGTCTGGCTATGTCCTTCCATTCAGATCTCTCTTGTGCCCTTCTTCTCCATTGTCTTATGTTCATTGTTTTCAGGTCGTCTTCCACGTCATCCAACCATCTCGTTCTGGGCCTTCCTTTTTTTCGCCTTCCTATGGGCTTCCATTGTAACATTTTCTTTGTTGTTTTTGCATCGTTTTGTCTCTGCACATGTCCCAGCCATGACAGTCTTTGACTTTTCACAAATCTTACAATGTCATAACCTTCATTTAACTCATTAACCTCGTCGTTTCTCCTGATTTTCCATGTGCCATCTTCCTCTTGTACCGGGCCATATACTTTCCTCAGTATTTTTCTCTCGAATGTCCTGAGTTGGGCTTCATCTTTTTTCGTCATTACCCAAGTTTCACATCCATAGGTTACTACGGGTCTAATCAGTGTTCTGTAGATAGTCATTTTGGTTCTTTTGTCTAATAATTTCGATGTCATCAATCTTTTATTAGCATAGTATGTACGATTCTCGCTGGAAATACGTGCATTAATTTCGCTACTTACGGAGTTCTTCTGATTGATTTCTGTGCCGAGATATGTATATTCATCCACTCGTTCGATAGTATAGTTGTCTATTGTGATATTATTTTCATTGTCAGTTGACATCACAACTAGCAACCAAAATATACTGAGATATTTAGGACATGTAACTAGAAGAAGAGAAGGCATGGAGCGAATGATAGTTGAAGGTAACGTAGCGGGTAAAAGATCCAGAGGAAGATCTCCAATACGATGGTCGGACCAAATAAAGGAGATGACTGGTTACTCATTCTCCAAAGCAAAACAACACACACAGGAGAGAGATAATTAATTGGACAGAAATAGTCAAACAAATTACATGACGCCACTACATATTTACGAAGCACAAAAGATTGAGGAGGATGGAATAGAAGAATACACTTCAAACTACACTACAAAAAACCACCCAACAATAGTGTAATCCAACTTGTAGAATGTATTCGAAAATAAGACCAATGTGGCCAACCACATGAGCATCAAACAACGCCAAAATAAACTCCGACCTATCCACTATCACTATCCACTTGTGGGCATTCACAAAAAAAGACAAGAGCTAAACCAGGAAATATTCTATCTGTGTAAGCCCAATTTATAATAATATCCCTTAATTTGTCAGAACGTGTTCGTTATTTAGTGTGATCGATAGAGAATTTCAATAAGGAAACAGAATTTTTTTAGAAAAAATACAATCCAAGTCAAGAAATCGTTTTACATATCGATCACAAGCCAATGAATGAGTCGTGTTTAACTTCTCGACTATAATTATTCAATCAAACCAGCTTCTAATTACTAAATTAATAATTTAGACAACTTGGTCATTGGCACACAAGTTCGTCAACCTTTGATAGATTTTATAAAATAAGCGTATTTATCGAAAAGTACTTTTAATTCAAATTATTATGATAAATTACTTACGCATTTATAGATTGCGATGATAAATAGTATTACCTGAAACAAAAAAAATACATTAAAATCATTAATCAACACAATGACATTTTATTAATGTTTTAAATTGTAATTTGGTGTAATGGTTTCATCACTTTTGGCCGATTTGTTGTTGAAAAACCAATAAAGTAAGATGAAACTGTTTATCAAATTCAGCTTAATTTTAGTATACTAGAATTTCTTTGATAAAAAAATCAAAGAAAAGCTAAGAAGTATTGTTCTTCTTCTTCAAGTGCCATCTCCGCGGCGGAGGTCGGCAATCATCATAGCTATTCGGACTTATGACACGGCTGCACTGAAAAGTTCATTTCATGTACATCCGTACCACTCTCTCAGGTTGCGCAGCCATGACATTCTACACCTCCCTATGCTTCTCTTTCCTTGGATCTTTCCCTGCATAATCAGTTGGAGCAAGGTGTATTTCTCTCCACGTGTAATATGCCCGAGATATTCCAATTTTCTTGTTTATATACAAGTCTTGTTTTTTCTTATTTATATACACCCACAGCTCGAATGATTCCAGTTTTTTGTCCAAGGTCCAAGATTCGATTCCATAAAACAAAGTCGAAAAAACATAGCACCTCGCCAACTTAACTCGTAGTTCCAAATTTAAATCCCTTATCCATAGCACTCTTCTCATTTTGTTGAAATTTGCTCTAGCCTTTTCTGTTCTGATTTTGATCTCCTGAATGTAATCATTTGTGGAGTCAATCATTCTTCCCAGATATGCATATTTATCCACTTGTTCGACGTTGGTTCCGTTTATTAGAAGATTCTCGTTATTTCTTTGAGTTTTGGATATTCTGACAAATTTCGTCTTCTTGACGTTCATTGTTAGACCGTACTCTTTTTCATACTACGCTATTCTGGTGACCAGTCTCTGAAGATCTTTAATATTTTCGGCTAAGATTACAAAGATCATTTCGCGAAGAAGTATACTACTTATAAATTTAATGGAAATTTTTAAAATAAAAGTTGACATAAAACATAAAAATCTAAGAAAACATACCCACATACAATCGTTCCTCTTCCACCGTTAGGTGTCGAGGGAGGTAATTCTAACTTTTAATGAATTTTCTTCATGCTTTTCTCTTTTTTGCCATTTGTGTTGCCTCTTGCCAAGATTTGTCATTATTTTGTAATATCTCTGCCATGTCGCTGTTCCACCCTTTTTGGTGGGCCTCATCTGGTTTTCCCTATTGCTTTAGCTTCCCACACTCTTTTCACTTGTCTGCTATTGTCCATTCGTGTTATATGACCGAAACATGCTAATTTTTTCTTCTTTATTGCGCTTCGCTTACTTGTTCTGTACTTCTTCAGGCTCTGCATATAGTTTTACTTTCGATTGAATTAAATGCTTTTTCCATGTCTATAAAACTTACGTATACTTCTTTGTTGTTCTTTAAGGTTTTCTATATTATCTTGTGAATAGTGGTTTTGTATGTTGTGTCCTTTTCTGAATCCGCTTTGTACGTCCTCTAGTTTATGTTCTATTTATATCCCGATTTTTCTTTCTATTATTACTTCTTATAGTTTTGCTGCTACATATAGTAGGGATATGCCTCTATAGTTCAGACAGTCCCTTGTATTTCCCTTCTTGTGTACTGTTACAATTATTGCATTTGACCACTCGGCAGTACTTTTTTCTTCAGTATTAGACTTAGGATGAAAAATAATCTTTTCTTTGCTTTTTTTCCTATATATTTTAACATCTCTGTACTTACTTCATCGGTCCCAGGAGCTTTCCCAGTCTTTATTTTTTCTATTGCTTCCTCTAGTTCTTCCTGTATAGCTTCTGTTTCCTTCATGTTTCCCTCTGATCCGTTAATTACGTTGTTTTCATTTTCCTTTGTTTTTCCGTGCTATCCTTTCAACAGTTGTTCGAAATATTCTCTGCATCTTTCCATTATTTCCTTTTCATCGGTTAATATTGTTCCGTTTTTGGTCATTATTTGTTTTAGTTTTATTTCTTTGTTGCTTATTAGGCTTTTCAGTGTTCTGAAATTTTACATTTTCTTTACTATTTTCTTCCATTTTTTCTTCAAACTTGTTCCAGCTTTTCTTTTTCTCTTTTTTGACTATTTCTTTAGGTCTTATTCTCTGTGTTTTGTATTTTTCATATTTTTATTGCATTTTGTCTTGTAAATATTCTTTCCATAATTTCTTCTTTTCTATAATTTCATTTTTTACCTCCTCCTTACTCCACCATGGTGTCTGTTTCTCTTTCCTATTATTTCTTGTGGTCCCACATACTAGTTTTGCAGTGTTTGAATTTTCCCCATTCTTTTAGTTTCCAGTAGGTAGTGATCCCTGCCTATTTCATAGCTTCTTCTCACCCTCACGTCTCTTATCCAACTCCTCTCTGTTCTTTGCACTATAGTATAGTCAATAATTGATTGTTTTTGTTTCTTGATACGACTTCTCTTGTGATCTTATGTATCTTTTTGTGTTGTAAATGTGTATTCATGATAATCACGTTATTATCTACACAAAATTCAAGTAATAGTTTTCCACTATTGTTGATTTTGTCCTCTCCATGTGGCCCTATAACATCATTCCATTTTTCTACTTCTTTTCCCACTCTCGCATCCAAATCTGTTGTGATTACTATGTTCGCTGTGCAATTTGTCCCAGAACTCATTTTTTTCATTTTTTATTGCATCTTCATCAGGTCCATAGCATATAATTAGGTTTGTAATTGCTTCCTTTGTGCCAGTTTCTATATCAACTCAAAGTATACGCTCTAAGTATGTATACGCTAATTTTAATGTAAAAATATATCCAATTATTTACTTTAATGATGATATTTTTCTTTACCATGCATGCTACCCCTGCCTGAGGTCTCTTTTTTTCTTCTACCCCACTGTATATTAGCAAGTTTCCGTTTTTCCAAAGTCGTGGTTCCTCTTCTTTTTGTTTCTGCTTCACTTCACTTCTTCACTACTAATTCAATCTTCTTATCTCCTATTTATTTTCTTAGTTCTACTTCTTTTCCGTTTATATCTCTTACATTCTCTTTCATGTTACCATGTTCTCTTCAAGTGTTCCTCTCCTTTTTTAAAATGTGTTTAATAATCTAGTTTTTCTTTAGCAGCATTAATTACAGCTTAAAACCTCCTAGGCATGCTTAAAATTAAATTAAATTATCAATTTGAAGACCTTGTCCAGTATAAACGATTAAACATTGTGCAGCTGAGGAGCAGTCTGTCTCTGAAGCATATCCCTTACATGATCGGCTTAGATTAAGAGCTGGCGATTGTTCTGGCCACAATAAAAGTGTAATATCCTCATTTGAAACCAATCTGTTACTGTTGTTACAATATGTGGCCTTCCATTATCCTGCTTGTAACGCAAATCAGGACTTGCAGCAGTGGAAAATGAAAGGATAACAGTTTCTATGATACTATCAATATATTGAAATTGATTTAAAGTGCCTTCTACAAAAACGGAAACCGTTCGATGATGAAAAATGATTCCAGCCCACATCATATCTTGTAGACCACTATATGGACGAGCACCCTATATACGCCTGAATCTCCTTTGTAGACCAAACTCTCACTCTTTTTTAATCAGAGTAGAGACAAAACCTAGCTTCATCTGTGAATAACACAGAACTCCATTCTTGTAAGCTCCACTGCACATGTTCTTGTGCCCACCTTAATCTGAGTCCACGATTTCCATGACGTAACAAGGTAACCCTCAATGGATGTCCGGCGTCCATGTCAGTTTCAATTAAATGATTCCTCAAAGTTTGGTTACATACGGTAATGTTGTGGGTATTTTCTAAGGCACCATAGAGTTCACGTGCAGTTATATGAACATTTCGACGAGCTCATCCTACCACATACCGATCACGACCCCCATGTCTTTCAACGGCATTAACAAATTGATCATATCGACGCCTCAATCGCGAAATCACGCTCCGAGACACGTCAAAATGATGTGCAACATCGGCTTGTGAAAGATCGCCTGAATCATATTCACAGCTCTTACCATTTGAACATATGTTAAATGCCGACGCTCCATGACTATCTTTGCGTTTAAGTACAATAATTGTACTTGTTTTAGTACAATTTTAATGTATCTAAAGACTAGCTTTAAAATTTGAAGCACTATTCTTTACAAGCAAAGTTTGTTTGAAGCAAATAATCGTACGAATCTGAGGCGCTACCTCCCTCTTTTCAATGATTAACAAAATAAGATTGTGTGCTTCAGTACAAAAAAATGATAGGTGGGGTGGAATGCAGATACAAATGATTTATTTAAATATTACGAAATAGCAAATTTTCCAAAATCAATGTAAATTATAAACGAATTGTCTAGATGTCAAAATAATGACACTGCGAAAATTTGTAAAAATATGTTGAAATGACGGCAGCGAATACGTTTATTGTTCAGTTATAGTAGGCGATAATTATTAGTGTCTTCTTCTTCTTCTAATGGCGCTACAACCCTTTGTGAGTCTTGGCCTGCTTAACAATGTTCTTCCATTCTGCCCCGTCGGATACTTTCCTTCGCCACTGCCTGATGTTCATGGTTTTAAGATCCCTCTCTACGTCGTCTATCCATCTTTTACGGGGCCTTCCTCTTGTTCTGTTTCCTTGGGGCTTCCATCTCAAGACTACTTTTACAGCTCGATTATCTGGCATTCTTTCTAGGTGACCAAGCCAGTTTAGTCTTTGTGATTTTACAAATCTGACAATATCTGCGCTCTGCATTAGTTCATCCAGCTCGTGGTTCATTTTAATTCTCCACGAACTATCGCTGCATTGGGTTGGTCCAAATATCTTCCTTAGTATTTTGCGCTCAGATATTCTCAGTTGATTTTCATCAGTGGTTGAGAGGGTCCACGTTTCACATCCATATGTGACCACTAGTCTAATAACTGTTTTGTAGATTCTCAGCTTAGACTCACGATTCAGTAACTTACTTTTCATTAAGTCTTTGTATGCATAAAAGCACTTATTACCGCTAAGAATCCGTGCTTGTATTTCTTGACTGATGTTGTTGTTGTCATTTATTATTGAGCCTAGGTAGGGAAAAGTGGAGGCATATTTGTAGGTATGGTTGTCAACCTTCTGATTCTCATGTTCATTCGATTTTGTGCACTCCATATATTTTGTTTTGCTTTCATTTATATATAGACCAAACGTAGCAGCTTCTCGTTTCAGTTCTATAACTTTTTCGCTTAATACCCTTTTGTTGCGGCTTATTATGGCAACATCATCCGCATATGCGCATATTTGCATAGATCTTGTATTAATACATCCGTTTATATCCAGTTTTCTAACAACAGCTTCTAAAGTTAGATTAAAAAGTGTTGTTGATAAGGCATCCCCTTGTCTAACTCCATTTTCAATATCAAAGGCCTGCGTCATATCTCCATCTATTCTCACCATAGCTTTGGAACCCTCCAGAGTCATTCGTATAAGTTTAACCAACTTATTGGGTATCCCTAACATAGATAGTTGCTTTAACATCTTTTGTCGATCTACTCCATCAAACGCCTGTTTGAAATCGATATACAAGTTGTAAATAGGTATGTTATATTCAACACATTTTTCATGAATACCTCTTAACATATGTATTTGGTCTATAGTTGACCTCTTTGGTCTGAAGCCACATTGGTATTCACCAATAATCTCCGAAAACGATTCCAGGCGGCTATATATAATTCCTGATAATATCTTGTAGATGACATTTAAAACTGTTATGCCCCTATAATTTTTGCAGAGTCGTTTGTCTCCCCCTTTGTACATAGGAAGTATGATTCCCACTTTCCAATCTTCTGGGATGACTTCTAGTGTCCATATGCGGTCGATTAGTTTATGGATACGCCTCCATAGCGCATGTCCACCATTCTTTATCAGTTCTGCAGTTATTCCATCTGTGCCAGGTGCTTTGTTATTTTTTAGATGTTTTTTAGATGAAGAGATAATTATTAGTGTATTTATAATTATTAATGAGATTTTTGTTATTTAGTGAGTTTTTTGTAGTTAAATAAAATTTCTATTTATATTTCTTTATACATATATCTGAACTCTAGATAGATATTTCTTTTATATCTAGAGCTCGTTTGAATTAAACAGTTAATTCAATAATTTATTTAATTTATTTCCATAATTATTTCTCCCTTTTCATTAAATATTAACAAACAAATATTCAACCCGCAATCACTTCAGCCTTCAAACAATAGATAAATGACATAATAAACTCGCATACGGCTGCCAATAACTTGGTTTAAAGTTTAATAAAATATGATCAAAGAGTAATGCATCCCATAATCAAAACAGCTGTTGTCCGTATTACCGTCCATTTGGAACGCGCAATAAAAATTTCAAACACATCAAATTACATAGTTCGTAGGCAACTCATTGATTATTCGTCAGCAAAAAGTCTAGAAAAAGGAGGAAATTGGGTTTTAATAATAATTGGGTGACTTATAGACAACATTTCACGAAACCCTTCCTACATTTTTAATACCATGTTTATAGGAAAAGTTGGTTTACTGTATTTCTTAATTTGTATGAACGTGTTTTAAAGTTCATCTTTGACTTTTTTGTTAAATAATAGTAAATCGTCGATGTACGAAGTAATTATGGTACATATTTGGCTTTATAAGAGCGTTTTGCTTTATAAAAGCTTTATCAAAGCATTATATTCCTGCATAAGATGTATGTTCTAGCCATCAATTAACAAAAATATAGAGGAGTTTACGAGATTGCAGGTATCTACTTGACAACACCATAAGAGTTTTTAATTAATAAAAGTTTACAACAATTGTTAATTAGTTAAATCATAAACACAAGCTTTTAGGGTCTAACTTCACACTTTGAACGTAGAGTGTTTGGATAAGAGAGACATAACACTAAAAAAGCCGGTAAAAGGGCAAAAAAGAGAGAAAAAGGCTGGCAGACAGAGAGAAAGGTGTGCAATATTCATAGCAAAACACGTCTACGGCAATATATAGATGTTGACTAACGGTATTTCTTGGTAATTTCTTAACTAAAAACTCATGGGCGTAGAATCCGTTGGAATTGATTTGAAAGTCCAACATTCTGGGAGGTTTGAGAAGAAAAGTCGAATGGAAATCATCAAAAGTAAGCTGAAATCGAAGAGGAAGCGTTACAAGATGGCAAAGGTCAGAGTCTAGATCTCTTTTGGACACGACCATGTAAACTTTTAGCAGAGCATGGGTTAAACTTTTTTTCCGACCAGATACATAATAAATGCGGATTATTATCTGGAAAGTGTCGTATTAGAACATATACGTATCTCCAACAACTTACTGAGTACTCCTTGATATTGTCTTAATCGAATTGGTTAATGTGGTCAGTACTAAGAGTATGATCTTATTGGCTATTTATCAATATATCTTACAATAACTTAAAGCTTAAATTTTATCTGCCAACCATAAACGTGGAACGTGTTGTTGAAGCACGGGGCAACATTCAGTATATCGTTGAAAATTTCCCATCTTTGTGACAACGTAATCGTGTTGCTCTGGGTCAAGAACCCAGATGGATTGCTATTTAATGATCTAGTCAATTAACTTAAAGGTAAAATCGTGAACATTGTTATTATGTGACACTCCACGATAATAAAAAGAGTAATAATAGAATAGTTTCAATTATAGTTATCAAACATTTAGATAAGATTATAAAAGTATAGAAAATCGATCGTAATAAACTCTTGACATCAATGATTTGTATATCGGGTATTTTGTTATCTTCGACATATTTGTATATTTTTAAATTGGTAATTGTTCGAATATGCTAATAGAAATATTACATGTTAATATAGATATAGAAATAGAAATAGGAATACCTAACATGTTTGTGGAATTCTTATTTTTATAAACATCACATTATTGTAACGTAAAGATGCAAGATGCAGATGTAAAGTGCAAACACTCCTGACCATGGAGCTGCGCGAAGGCGGAGTCAAAATTCACGTAAAGGTAGAAAGGTTCTATTGTAAACCAAATTTCGTCTACTGCGCCGTGGTCAGGAGTGTTTGCACTATCTCTAACTTCATGATAAAATCGAAGATATTGCATTAAGGGGTGTATTCTGTAACACTTCCGTTAAATTTTAGAGGCCTTTAAAATTTTAGCGCCCGCTAAAATTATTTTTGTACTCTGTAACTTATGCATCCGTTAAAATCATAACCTAAACCGTTAAAAGTACTGCTAAAACAGAATATTTTGGAGGATGTCAAAACTTGTCCTCTTATTTTTAGCAGTCCGTTAAAATCATTTGCTTATTTTTGTTTGGTTAGGTTTATATGATTATTAGTTTGTTATTTATATATTATAGTGCAGATAAACAATTAAAAAAGGCAAATGGCTTTTTATGATATATTTGGCGAAGCTTTAGTTGATGAAATAATAAATAATAATGTAAGGTAATTCTCAGTTTACTTTATAATCCATGTGTTACACCTATAACACAATTCAAATTTTTTATTCTTTTTGTAGAGCTGAATTCAGATTACATCAAAAGATAATCCGAGATCTGATCAATCCTTTCCCATAACACAAGGACGTTTCCCAATTCATTTAGGATTAATTTTAATTCCTGTTAGAATTTTATTTTCTTCTAAAAAACTTATCAAAAACCCTTTTTGAGATTTTGTTGTTCGTGGAGCACGACACATAATAAAATTTTATTAAAACGAAAATGAAACCAACGCAAACACAAATAAACTGAAATATATTTTCAATAATAATAAAATAATTAGTCAAGCAGACTGTCAATTTCTTCTTCTTTCTTAAGTTTTTGGCCTCCGACACTTAGTTTTTGGTAAATTTCTACCTTACAAGTAGTTTAAACACGATCAACGTGCGACGTTGCCGTATCTGATTGAAAACCTTTTAGAGAATTCCTCTAAAAAAATATATTTTAACGGACCTCTATTCGCTCCGTGCGTGACTGACGCGACACCTACCGCCTTCATCTGACTATTTTGGACCTACCAATTTTCAGGTTAAACATATGACATATGTTTGACATTGTTAAATACAGGCGAAATTGACAATTATTAATAATTAACTTTTTAATTATATTTTTTCAGTTTATGTACAAAATAAATGTAGTATTAAAAACTGAGTTTCTCAAAATTTTACTGTGACCAAATGCCCATCTTGGTAGTTAGTATTCGCCTCTGGTTGCGTTGAGTAACTGAGTTACCGTTGCTAACTACCCATCTTCCTTTCTTTTGTTTCTTTTTCTTTTTTGGTCTCCTGAAGAAGCTACATACAATTGTAGCGAAACGTCGAGATGAACCCACTTTTGGGTCACTCACAAATGACACGGTCCAAACCCGGAAGACGAATAAACTATAATTCTCAAAATTTATCATAATATATCTTTTCAACCCCAAACGGAAAAGAAAGGGAAAATCTAGTACTGGCAAATCAAGTTTTTCACGTGAAAGAGCATATAAATAAAAACAGTAATAGTAAATGGTATGATATAAAAGCTAAAGTCATCAGGCACTCTGCAGTTAGCTTGAAGCCTTATAAAATATCATTTAAGGTAAATTATTTAAATATTTCCTATTTCAATTGCATAAAAATGAGATTACGTGATATTTACTTTTTCATATTAATAGCACGGATCCATCTTTTTCTTTTCTCTAATTTATATGCAATCTTTGGGAACCTATAAAAACTACACTTCCTATTTTTGCTATTATTAGCACAATTAAATACGCAACATGTATTTGCACACATTTTTAATAAAATTTATGCGTAAAAAGATTCCATGATTCCAATTTTGTCATATTTCGCCGCTACGCACGCTGGCATCGTTTCAAGGTACCCCTACCATGGTCACGCACGGAGCGAATATTTCTTTATAGAATGTCAATGTTACCTAAAACTTTAAGAGGACCGTTAAAGTTAAATTTTAGAGGCCTCTTAAATTTAACGAAAATGTTACAGAATACACCCCTATGTGTTCCTAATTCTACGATTCAGTAAAAAATAATGGACGAAGCAAAATTAGCTCAATATACGACATAGGAAGGATGTAGTGCTGATAAAGGTACTGACAAACAGGACTTTTAATGTATAAGAAGAAAAATCGTTGCTAGGACGCAAGCTAAAAAAGAACAAACTAACGCTTTTGTTCTGTGGTAACGTTACAGAGGTTCCAAATGAAGGCTCAACTGATCTGATACTCTGAAGAGTAGGTGTTTAAAAAACTTATTCTTCTTCTTCTTTTTATGTAGACATAACTCTGTCTGTTTTTCAATCTGCCTTCAGTAAGTTTTCCTTCCCTCGTTTACGAGGTCTTCCTACTGATCGTCTTCCTATTGAACCGTCTTTACTACTCTATTTGTTGTCATTCGGCTTATATGATCGTTCTATTCTATTTTTCTCTTCTTTTTCTTACCAAGTCCTTGAAGTTCTCCCTCCACCTTTCATCTATGTCGTATATCTGTACTTCTAGCTCTGTCCCAGTGTTTTGCTATCAATTTTCTAGGTGTTTTCATCTCTGCTGTTTCTGCTAGGTGTTGTAAAGTTGTAAACTCCACAACTTTACAACTTTACTTACCAACTTTTAAAAACTTCATGCCAAGAACTGTCAGCCGCCTGTAAGGTTTGCGTAATGCAGCAATATTTCATTGAATGGTTTAGCATTATGGTTGAAAATAAATGTAAACAGTTGAAGTTTGTCAGAAAGTTTCCCATAGAACTATGAACTCCTTTTAGAGAAGCTTGTGACCTTAATCGGAAACCGAAAGGTATGTTAAATCTAGGGCTTTATGATGGGAGCATACAGTTTCTCTGAACAGATCCATATAACTCCTTCTAAGCAGCTCCTTTCCTTCTACGTAAGAAGCTCTTTCTTAAACAAAGAAGTGACTCTTTAACTAATTGAATGTCCTAACATCCAGAATGGACTTATGTATATCGAGTTTTACTATCTTCTGGTACATAGTAAATTTAAATATAATTGTATAAAAACTGTATTATCTCGTGTGGAAAACTGAAACCGTTTATAGAACAATAAAACACTTTGTTTTCAAAACTTCCAAAAAATTTATTATAATATATTATCACCACAACTGTTTCGGCCGAGTGCCTTTCTCAAGTGATCTATTTTTGGATGTGTTTACAATTTATAGTTTCAAGTTTGTGTTTCTTAAATATGTCAAATATGTGTTTGTCTCAAGTTGGTCATTCAGAATTATGTCTGTGTTTTTAATTTGTTAATTTCTATAGATTCTAATACAGATAGCTTAAGGCCTTTATTTTAGATGTGAAGAATTTGAAATTCGCCATCAAAGGAATGATTATGATCTAGATTCTAGAAGGTAAAGTGTCTGTTTTCCTATTAATGAAAGCCCTTTTATGTTCTACTATCCGTTTGTTAAAGGTTTTACCAGTTTGACCGATGTAAGTTTTTGGGCAGCCGAAACATTTAAGTTTGTATACACCACTTTGTAAGTGCTTTTTATTTTGGCTCTTGTTATTTTTAATATATTTGCCTAAGTTGTTGTTTGTTCCAAAAACTGGTGTTATTCCTTTCTTTTTCATGTGTTTGGCTATTTTTGTTGTTATTTTGCCTGTATATGTTATCGAGCAGAAGGTACTTAAAATTTTATTAATTGTTTGTTCGTTGTACCCATTGTTGACTGCTATTTGCTTAACCTTACCCGTGTAGTCACCTGTACCGATAAAAATTGGCGGCATAGTTTCATAGTTTCTAAAGTTTTTATTACATATTATAGTATTGATTCATGCTGAGTCAAATGATCCCTTAAAAATGTCCCATGGGCTTGCAGTCTATAAATATTTACTGATTTGAATTTTCATTGTACAAATGAGCACCCACCCTGCCATACGCGTTTCATTATTAATTAAAAAACAATGTATAAAAATAAAATAACCCAGAACTTTCATCGGGAGCTGATAGAAGACGGTTTGAACTTAAACTCAGGCACTTGATGATTTCAAAAATAATATTTTTTACTCTTGCGTTTTTGCGTTTCTTCGAAGTTTTAAATTATTTCTAACTCGAAAAAGATCAACTTTAGAGAAAACTTACACAGACCTTTTCTATTCATGGTGATTCAAAAAACATAAAAACAATTTGTCTGAGACGAAAAAATGTATTATTACTTTTCGCCTGGGCGACCACTTGAACCTTATTTTGGGATATCTCAGGAACAGGAAAGTGACTATGCAAAAAAAATCTCATGGGAATACTTTTCCGAGCGAATCCGAGCTTTTCGCCTTGTCTATTCTTAAATATAGAGTAGACTAAATATTAGAAGGGTAATGTGTTATGAGGCATACAACCAAATAGAACGAGCTGCACAAAATAGTGGTCTTAAAATCAATCAGACCAAAACAAAATATATGCAGGTAAGAAAAAACGCAGAAATAAGGCAGCCACAAAATATAACAATAGGAGAATACAACATAGAGGAGGTAAAAAACTTTATATACTTGGAATCCCTAGTCACGTCTAATAATAACGTTACGGAGGAAGTGAAGAGGCGAATATTTATTGCAAATAAATGTTAAAATGGCTTAATTAGACACCTAAGATCAGATAACGTCGCAAGAAAGACAAAATGCCAAATATATAAAACCCTAATAATACCGGTACTCACATATGGCTCAGAAACCTGGACACTTACTAAAAGAGAGGAAACGTTGTTAGCCACCTTCGAAAGAAAAATCTTGCGACACATATAAGGGCACAAAAGAAAACGGAATATGGCGAAGACGATACAACTCTTCTGAACTATACAAAATATACCAGGATCCGGATATTATAACATTCATCAAAATAGGACGGCTGCGTTGGATAGGACATGTAGAAAGAATGGAAGAAGGCGAAATACCAAACAAAATATTCAAACAGATGCCAGTAGGAAAAAGAACAAGAGGAAGACCGAAACTGAGATACTTTGAACAAATAGAAAATGATATAACAACCTTAAAAATAAAAAAGCACGAAACAGATCGGAATGGAGAAGAATCCTAGAACAGGCCAAGACCCAAAAAGGGTTGTCGAGCCAGTGATGATGATGATAAATGTGTTATGAGTGTTAAAAAAGTGCCGTTAATTTTTATTTAATTGATGTACTAATTTATCGTAGCGATTGGAATCATATCCGTCGATGTCGATACAAACACGAATCGTATTTGTTCATTTATTAACCATTAAAAGTTTGTTTACATCGTTTACGACGAAAATATCAATTATTTTATGTGGCTGTTGCCCTCATTTTCCTGTTTGGTTTTTTTTAAGAGCATAAAAGTTTTTGTTGGCAATATTATTTAGACGAGATTGATATACATCATTAGTTTCAAACACGAAAACTTAAAAAATTGTTAGAAAAAATGTAGATTTGTAGAAAATGTCAAATGCTTGTGGTACATAATTAAAGCAAAATTATTTTTTTAAATATAAACAAAATATGCAAAAGTCATTTGACGCCACTTTTTTATGCTTTTGTTTTAAATTATGCCTTTTTGAATTATTCTTGTACTTATTTGATGTTTTTATATATACAGTGTGTCCGAAAAGTATGGAATAAATTCGATATTTCCTAAATGAAAAGCCTTTTTAAAAAAATCTAAAACACGTCGATTTTTAAATTTAATGTTCTACATTTTACAATAAAATTTCATTATACGTCATCGGCTCTTTTTTTTAAATGTAACACCCTGTATTTTAGGACATTTTTAGATCGATAAAAATGAGCTGATTCCAAAAAAGTATAATACTCGGGTCTAGTGGATATAATTTGAAAGATATGCGCTTAGAAAATAAATTATTTATTATCAATTGCAAAAAAGTAGCCTACTTCTAGTTTTTGGTAAACTGTAATTATTTTTAGTAACGTTCAATAACAATTAAGTAGTACAATAATTGTATTAATTCGTGAATGTTCTGTATTATTGCTTAGAATTAATTTTAAGTAGAAATGAATTTGTGTGTAAAGCAAAGAATTGAAATACTCATGATAATTGGGTATGAAGACAAATCGCGAACTCAGATGGAAGTGTGTAATTTATTTAATGATAAATATCCAGAAATCCCATCACGCAGTCAACAATAAGTAAGATTGAAAATAAATTTAGAGAAACTGGTACGATTGAAAATGCACGCAAATCAGGTCGTCCCTCTGTAATGTTACAACATGAGATGTTCTACTTGCTTTTGAAGAAGATGCGCACACTTCTGTTCGTAAGGTTAGTAGTGATCTACTACTAACTCAAAGTACCTAAAAGTAAGTAAAGTAAGTAAAATGTACAGTTGTACAGAAATTAAACGAGGATAATCCAGATAAAAGAATACAATTTTGCGAAATAATGATGGATAACAGCCACCGAAACCCTGTCTTGGTACAAAATATTATTTTTTCTGATGAGGCTACATTCAAATTAAATGGCGAGGTCAACCGTCAGATACTGGGCCAAAGAAAACTCCAACTGGATGCGAGAACATCATACACAATATCGCCAAAAAGTTAACGTATGGGCTGGCATTGTAAGAAATAAAATCATAGGATCCTACTATTTCGAAAGTAATTTAAACGGGCCAGCATACCTTCAGTTTTTAAGTGGGTATCTCGTACCTACTTTAGTTAATTTATTCCCCAGTACAATTATTCTGGGAGATTTTGATAACAGTTTATGGTTTCTACACGATTGTGCGCCTCCGAATTATGCTTTAGATGTTCGAAGGTACCTAACCGAAATTTTTCCGAACAGGTGGATTGGAAGACGTGGACATATTGAATGGCCAGCGAGGTCGCCAGACCTCAATCCTTTGGATTATTTTATGTGGGGTCATTTAAAGAATGTTGTTTATAAAACGAAACCTGCAAATATTGGAGACTTAAAAACAAGAATTCGTAAAGAAATGAAAAATATTTCTCAAGAAAGCATAAACAAGGTTCTACAAGAATTTGTACAACGTTTGGGTTCCTGTCAAATACAACAAGGGCTACAATTCGAACATTTAAGATTAAGTCATGTATTAATTACTGGATTACTTTCAAGTTATTTATTATAATTTATTTATAATTTATTAATATTATAAATCAATAAAAATTAATTTCTAAGCGCATATCTTTCAAATTATATCCGTTAGACCCCCAGTATTATACTTTTTTGGAATCAGCTCATTTTTATCGATCTAAAAATGTCCTAAAATACAAGGTGTTCCAAGTTTCCCGAACTGCGTCGTCGCTATAACCGTTAGGCCCAATATGGTTGTCATAATATTGTTTTGCTATTCCCCATAATATATTCTATGGGATTAAACTGGCAATGATACGGTGGCAGACGTAAAACTTGATGACCGTAACTTTCAATAATCTGATCCACAACAAAGGTTTTTGGTTTTGCGTGGATATTTGCCAAGCGTAATAATTCTGATTTTAAAATATGTTGTGTAAATGGTATATGTTCCTTTGTCAACCATTCTTTAATTTTATTAACAGTCCAAGAATTCGTTGGACTTTTGTTTAATACTTCAGAATGGTAAGGTGCATTGTCTAAAATAATTACGCTGAGCTCACTTAAACCTGGGAGAAGTTTTTCATGTAACCATTTTACAAACATTTCTGTGTTCATATTATCGTGATAGTCACTTGATTTTGATTTAGATGAAAATATTAAATCAGCACCTTCTATAAAACCCTATTTCCCTCCTGCATGTAAAATTATGTGTCGCTTCCCTTCTCCATCAGTATGTTTGATAGACTTTACGTTATCATCTTGCCATATTCTCTTGGTTCCACCCCTAGAAAATATCCATGTTTCGTCTAAATATATAAAATTTGTCCTTTCTTCTTTTAATTTAGAATATTTTCTTAGAAAGTTAATTCTTTTATGCACAACAGAACTTCTTTCACAAAGGGCTTTTCTGTTATCCTCCTTTTGAAATTTGAAACCCAAAAAATTATGTATCACTTGCCATAGACTTGTTCTGCCAATTTCATCAAATTTTCTATCTTTTAATTCCGAGAGAATTGTATTTAAGGTCACATGTTCCTTGTTGGCTCGCATTCGATAAATGGTATCACGAATTTCAAATTTTTTCCATCTAGAATATCTTTCGTTTTCAATGATAGGCGAGTTTTTCGGTGATCTTCTTTCGGCCGTTCATTATTGCGATTTTGTAATACTCCTCTTAGTTTGGTTTCACTAATTCCTAATTTTAAAGGACCACCATTTTCTTTTTCATCCATAAAATACTTATGTACACTACAAATTAGACTATCTACATCTAACACACGTCTAGGCATTTTTTAATATTTCCACCAAACATACAATGTCAACACTGGCAAAGAATCAATTCAACTGCAATATTGTAACAAATTTATACCTACCCTAATGTTATTTTAATGTATTTTAAAATATGACCATTAATGCAGTTTTTACCTAATTTTCTGGGAAGTCGTTTACTGCAACTGGTTATCAATGAGTCATTAGCATAATTTTGTTAATCCGAAACCCGCGTAAATATAGCGAACCGACTATAGTTAAAAGCTTTTGAAGACGTTCATCAGCCGCCCACTAGTGATAAGTTCACAAAGTTGATATGCTTTTTATTTTATCCGGTTTTAAACGCGTCCCTACACTTAATGGTTGTCACTGGATTTGAGTAATATTCTTTCCTTTCTTGCACATGCTCTTGGTCTTAGAAAACATTTTTATAAAACGGTTCGCCTGTGCCATAAACACACCCTTTCTTGTTATTTGAAAATAATGATCGTTTAGATGGTTCAAAACGAAGTTACCAGGATCCAGCACTTTTAAGAACTTTTTGCCCTGACCTTCCCAGTCAAAAAATGTGTAATCTTCTCCCATCTTCAGCACTGTGGAATAATCGTTAAAAAAATTAATATACGTTTCTGGATCTATTATGCTGGTACATTTTTTAACTTTTATATTTGAGCAAATACTCGATCAAGGGGAAGGAAAGAGTGAGCGACTACGGGATATACGAGTTCTATACACTTTATAATAAGTGAAGCACAGCATTGCAGCTAATATTGAACCATTCCAACCATTGCGATATTATCGAAGATACGGAAACTTTGTTATATAACAGAAAGTTGGGATTTTTTACGGACAATACAGTTTGCACCCCTAAGGTAAAAACGCGCTTCGGCATAGGCTAGTTTTCAATAAAATCGATGCATGTTAATGAAATTCGGAGTTAAAAACCTTGGTACACTGTACTAATAGTATGTCTTCTTATTTGAAAACAAGAAACCTGTTTTCTAAATAAAATTAAATCAACTTAAATAAAATTAAATAAAATTAAACAAAATTAAATAAAATTAAATCAACGTAAGTCAAATTAAATTAACTTAAATAAAATTAAATATAAAATAAAATAGAATATAATAAAATACAATAAATTAAATTAAAAACCATCGCTCCGTGTGTAGACGATAAGAAAGCCATGCTTCCCCGCTTCGGTCTCTCCAGAGGACCATATCCCGTTTTTTTTAATAATTTCTCGTATGCTTCTATGTTCTTTTCTATAATGTAAATGAAAAAGACAAAAAACAGTTTCATATTCAATTTTATTTAGTACAATTTTATTACATAAAACATTTATACATAATATTCTAAAGTAATCTAATCATAAGAATATCTATTAGATATTATAAGGTAAAAATGCTCATCTTACATATTTTTAATAAATTTTTAAAATTCTATGAATATTGAACGTTGCGTTAAAAATTGATAAAATTTGATTGTTATCAAACAAATATCGGTGTTATCATTTTATCATGATTAATCTAAAAGCTAGGAAAATAAGAATTTTTCCTTTTCAGAAATATAATTTTTTATATACCTACGTATAATTATATAAGTATGGAAAAAATTATCTGACCATAGGGTATTAAGACAACGCAACAAACTGAGAAAAAATATTATATAGACTTGTATGTCCGAGAAAATAACATGTAACCACATATCTGTGATAGACCCATAAGCACTATCAGCAGTCTGGTATGTAGTCTGTACATTGTTGCCGAAAGAAAGTTTATTTTTTAGATGGTCTGGGGAATTATTTCAACGATGTGATTACAAGATTTAAAAGCAGGTTCATATCTTAGATTAAATCAACAGTTTATTTTATCTCAATTCATAAAAAATAATAAATTGTGAACGGTATAAATCAAAACAATAATGTATTCTAAAAAATACAAATTTTATAATTTTAATTAAAACTGTTTTAAACCAAATTTTTAACAAGTGTACCTCGTTCAGCCCAGCAGTGGCCCAATCCATTGTAAAATTGCCTTGGGGTGTTCGACAACATTTCGGGTGTAATGCTATGAAAGGCTTGAATGATTTTTTGATGTAATTCATCTAAATTTCCGGCACGTTCATACTCATGTCGGTAAATTTGTTGCTTCACATAACCCCATACGAAAAAGTTCAAAGGTGCAAGATCAGGAGAGCCAGGTTCCATTTTTATGATACCTTTTGTACTATAACTCTATCTTATCTAAAAACGTAATGTTTTAAAAATCTAACACCTACTGTGCATTGTGAGCTAGACATCCATATTAATAGGTAATGCTGGAACTTCTTAAATTATGTGATTTCTCAGGAGATCTGAGTATTTACGACGACACAATGTGCCCACAATGAAGAAAGGGCTAATTAGGTGGTCACCTAAAATACCAGCCCAGACTTTTTAACAGTATTGTATTTTGTAAGGGACACTTATGTGCCTATTTTCTGTAAACTACCCTACGATAACAGATGGATTGTAATATCCAGGTAAAGAAGAAGTAAACTCATCTGTAAACAAGATTTTTTTCATGCAATTTTCTTCACAATTAGTGCGTTTCATCATGTCCTCACTATTCCTTCCAGAATAATGCCTCATCTGAGCGATGTATGGCGGGTGTGCATACTCGGCTACTATTTTCATATTGAGGAGTTCATATTCCCTTTACGTTGATCATTATTCCTACACCTCCACGTATCTATCGTGTATCCCAGAGTGATACAGTGGGTCCAAACGTCAGTGTTTTCCTGCCTTTGGATCCTTACCGCTCCTGTCCTTATAATGTTCCCATTTATATATTTTATAAGTCCTTATATTTCAAAGAGATCTTCCGGGAGTGGTTTGGGTTTGGACTTGGTTTCCCTTCACGGACAGAGAGACGTTTGAAGAAAATTTGTCTAGAAAACAGATTTGCTAGCACAAAGGTAATAACATCACAATTCCGGATGCTAGCGTAAATGTTTCTGAGCGCACTGTTCGAAGAAAATTGAAAGAATTAGATTTCAAAGCCTGTCTGTCACCCAGCCAGGAAACCCAAGTTAGCAGCTGCAATTAAAGAAAAGCGCCTGAAGTGGGCCAAACAATTGCAAGACAAAGATGTGGACTTCTGGAGATCGGTAAGATACAGCAATTTAATCAAAATATAATATATTATTATCATTTTCAGTTAAATAAAACAAGTAAACATTGAAGTTTATATAGTTTTCCTGCTTTTGACAAGTCTGCTTCCGTGACGAAAGCACATTCGAAATTTTGCAGAATAAAGCTCAGTATGTGCGTCGTTGTCATGGAGAAAGGTTTCATCGTGATTGTGTCGTCCCAACGGTTAAACATCAACAGAAGTATTACAAAATCGGTTCATTCCGTAGCTTTCCAAATGGGGAACCATTCACTTTCATGCAAGATGGAGCTCCCTGCCATACTTCTCGGTCTTTTAAAGCTTTTTTAGCAGAAAAAAATACCACCTACTCTAATCATCTGCAAAGATCCTAAATAAGTATCTACTATATAACTTAAACAATAATACTAAATTATTAGTAGTAAAATGTGTATATTTTTTAAATATTCAAAATTATATAAAAATGTGGTTACCATTTTATCAAGTACTTTTTAAATGTACTTATCGTATAATAATCTTAGCTTCAATGTGTCAATTGATGGTTTATATCCTGTTGTACTAAAATTGTTATCATTAGAAGTAAATAACAAAATATGATATCATCAATAAATACATTGTTTCGAAAACGATTAAATGTATTATTTGGTTTTAATTGCCGAATTATGATGCTTTTCTAATCATAATCCAGCCGAATTATATATTAAAAACTGCTGGCTCACAAACCATTGTGAATAAAAGAAAAGGTGTTTTAATGTATACAGATAATGGAGAATTGGATGGAGATTGCTCAAGACAGGGAGTTGTCAAGTCAGCTAAAACCTACGAAGGATTGTAACTTCACGGAGTAAGTAAGTAAGGCCTGTGCGACGCCGTGTTCAGATAGACAAATTGCCGATGAAGTTGACATAAATGAAAAAACTGTGAGGAATATTTTGAAAAGAAATAACTACCCTGTTATAAAGTGCGGACCACTCAATTCATATTTTCTGATAATCATTTTAATGGATGGAATTCTGATGGAGAAATCCAATGAAAATAATAATATTTTGAAGAATATTTTGTTTACAGACGAGTCCCTCTTCACAATTCACAGAAAACATATTCCATGTAGAAAATAATCATTTGAGTGTGTCTGTGCGTACACAGTATCCACAAAATTTGAATGTTTGGATTGGAATTTTGGGAGATCATATTATTTGTCCTTTTTTTCATCGAAGGAAATCTAAATGCAGTTCAATATCTTGAATTACACCGAAATCAAATTATTCCTACACTTCAAGATCTTCAAATCAACTTAAACGAAATTTGGTTTCAAAAAGATGGCTGTCCTTCACATAATGCACAGGTCGTCAGACTATTCAGATTTAATTTTTCCTGAACGTGTCATTAGTACACAAGGTACAAAATGGCCTCCTCGGTCGCCAGACTTAATTGTTTATTATAACAAACTTATTTGTTTATTAGCTTAAAAATTGTACAGCTATTTAAAAAATTTCCTAGGCTTTCATATTCAACGGATTACAATGATTATTTGAAAGCTTGAATACCCTTTTATATACAAAAAGAAATTCAAGAATTTAAAACATTTTTTATCGATAATGCATAATTTTGAAAATTAATAATTTTTCCCAAAAATTTAAATTGAAAAATTATTTTACGTAAACTACTTGATCAATTATACTGAAATTTTATTTAGTGTTGTTTATAACGATTTTCTGGATAAATTTTAAAGGTTCTATGTGGCTTTTAAATACCTGAAAAGGATTATTGAAAAACATTTATTTTTGACCCTTTTTTAATGATTTTAAGTATTTTTATCAATTTACAATCAATTTTATCTTTAGGAAATTTAATTGCAAAACTTTTTTGTCTTCACAAAATTTTTTTAAAATGCTAGCTGCCGAAGTATAGCAACAAAAAGAAGAAACAAATTGAATGTTTCTAATTTTTTTCACAAATTGTTTAACACAAAATTTAGCCCACCTTTTGAAGTCTCTCCATCATGAAATTGTCATTTCTTATAATATTTTCAAAATATCCAGCAAAAAAATATGATCATATTGTGTTTCATTTTATCAATCAAAGATAGAATAAAAATTTTATTTTGTTATAGAACGAGGGCACATAAATTTGCAACGCCCTGTACATCGATTTGTAAATATTTGTTATAAGAGTAGTTTTAAGCAGTGGGTTTATCCATAATGAGTTTTACCCTGAAGGACTGAAAAACATTAGTAAATACTTAAATGTAAATAGACAATTGTTTCCCGGTATTTGTAGATGTTATATTTTATGCCACCAGATAATTGTATTTAGAAAGTATAAGATAAAACCATTATCATTTTCAAAAAAGTTGTTTAGAAGCGATGATTGGGTTTTTCTGATGTAAAATAAAAGGAGGGATATAGGAATTTTCTGATTCGTTAGCGAGTTTGGAATGGGGATGAAAGAGAGTGAATGTTTTGAAAGTTTGGAGTAGAAAAGATTATTATGTGATGGTCATCCGAAAGAAGCAGTTGAAGTTTTGTGTAGTCAGTTAAGAAGCAAGTGCCAGTGGTGTTAATAGTTAGAAGTGGGTGGCTGAAAGGTGGAACGAGAGATCGGTCAAAGTTGAGAAGTCGAATACCTCCTTGATTCTATAAAGTCCAAGTGAGTAAGTCACAAGAACTATAACTATTAAAAATATTTTCGACACCAAGTAAAAAAATACTTGGGTCTCAGGAGATTGTTAGTATATGAAAGAGAGGAGAGAATTTTGGAGTTTGTTGAACGAGTACTGGTAAAAGAGGCCTGCTCGTGTTTTGGAGAAAGAGTTGCTGGTATGCTGACAGGTTGATACTTAGAACGGAGAAGGCTTTGATTTTTAGCCTAACATAATCAACAAGGGGGAGCTGTTTTGGTCGAAAGGAAACATCGTCGTGTGTGAATTAAAAGATCAGTCAATAATTTTTGTGACAGAATTTTTTTGTATGTTTCAAATAAGAGACTATGCCATCAGAAGATCAAAAATTATCGCTATTTTCAGATACCATAAATTTTATAAAAGTTTTTTTTAAGAAAAATTAAATAAGTTTTCTGATTCACATTGCAAATATCAGATAGTTTTTTTAACGTCAAAGGATAATTATTAATATTGCTTAATACATTTAAAAAGTTTCTTTTTATAATATTCAGAATTTTATTTTTTTTTTAGTACAAAAACATATGAATAAAGATTCCAATATTTCAAAATTTTCATAGGAAGTGTAATTATTTTACGAATATCCAAATTTCTTATTTATGTTGTCTTATCAATGCTATAATAAAAAAAACCGATAAATAATTGGTAAATTAAAATTATTTTATGTGGTACAATTTTCACTGGGACAGTAAAGCCCATGGAATTTATTTGATAAATTTTCATATTATTTCTTTTGAAAATAAAAGATATTTGTATTTGTTTATTTATGTTATCTCTATTTATTTCCTTTTCCTATTTTATCCTGAGAAGGAACAACTAAGAGATACTGGAAGCCACGAGAAAAAATAAGTATAACGTAAGCTGATTTTTTTTTATATAATAAAATGGCACCCAGAGATTTTTTTTATGTATGATTTACGACACTTAGATAATTAATTAAAGTAATTAAATAAATAAAAAGTTAATATAAAAGCAAGAAAAAGCAGATCATAGTAATATATACGATTTACGGAAATGAGGGTGTTTTAGTGCGATACCGACTGGTCTACATGCATTTTGGCTATTAAAATAGCAAAGTAAATGGCAAAAAAATAAAGCAAATAATTTGTAAATCTAAAATATTTAGTTTTCTTTAAATACTATAACATATAAATAAAACCTTATAGATAATGTGCATACAATACGTGAAGTATAACGTGGGTATTTCTAGACAAACGGGATTTACCACTTCTTTGTCTGTTTATCCTTAGAAAATAACAATGACCTCAATTTCTTGAGATTCATTTATAAGAAACCAATACAATTCCGTACCCATGACATAATTGGTCGTCTGAAGAGTGAATCATACACTAGACACACATTATTTTAGAACATGTCACAACGTTGCTACCAAAAATTATAATCCTCAGTATCAGTATGTTATTATAGTCATAGGTCTGTGACACGTACTTGGAAAGTTAATTATCAATAATAACGTGTTTTCGGTGCATTAATTTTATACTGATAATTAATTTTATAGTATTTTTAACATAATGAAAGAGCTGAGAAAAAATATTACCACCTCTACAATAAGAAATTACAGCCAGGAAAGTGATCTACAATGTATCGTCATATAAAACTTTACTTTTCTTTATGCAAAATAACTTTTTAATCCACAACTAATCTAGATATAACAATAAAGAACGAGTTAACGATGATAAAGCGTGTATTTCATTAAAATTCTTTATCTCTATTACACTGGTCAACAAAAATCAACTATTTTTGACATGGATAGAACATGGTGTTCATTATGTACAATATCAGAAAGCCGAAAATAAACTTAAATTTTTTTTATCGCCCACTCTTTATTTGCTACGAAGAATTGTGCATTGTAGTGGAATATATCAATTTTAATAATGTTCTTAAAATATTGTGGCAGATATTTTACAGCGACACTTATTCACTGGAGCATCACAGATTAATGCCCAGCAGTAATCTGCCTGCAGACTAGGACTTTGGTAATGCTTTTCCTTGTCTATAACGTCTTGGTGGAACCGCTCTCCATATTCATCACTTAAGCAGCCTAATTTTCTGGAAATAAATTTAGATGAGCATCCAGGAGGTGAATTGTTACATCCTCTTTATCTGTAGGCAGTAAGTAATTCAGTGACAAGATCTTTGTAATTTTCAGCTTTGACGTTGAAAATGACTGTGAAATTAAATGCGGTTTGAGAAACACTCTGGTTCTTTCCATACTTTCAATCTTACATTTAAAACTTTCAATTTCTACTTCGTCCACCCTCAAAGTATTTGATGGTTTTGGGAGAGAAAAGTTTTTGTTATGATAGACGGGACGGAATAGCTGACGGTAAATAGCATTAAGTACTTAACAGTATTCTTAGACTTCGGTTCTATGCTCTAACCTTCGTGAGACAAAAGTAACAAGCTATGATATGGGCGGTTGGTTATCTCCATATCATTGGTAATGCAAAGCTCATTCGACGTTTTGTAACTTAATGTTAGACAAGTCTTATAAAATATATGAGGACTCATGACCTATATTGATGTCCTACTTTAACTCCGAAATATAGTTAGAAAGCTCTACATACAAGTGGGGTGAGAGTACGTTTTTGGATAGTTCCTCACACATATCACAAAAACTGATATCCTGATTTACACACTGCCTTGGCATTTTACTGTGTTGATAATTTACAATCAATCACAGTATACTTGTGCTTATTTAATATAATTTTGCTTATAGCAAAAGGGGGGACTGAACAATTATTGGGCTTGGAGATAGGGTAAGCAAAAAAATTGAAACGTTTGCGAACGGCTACTGTGATTTGGTTGGAGAGCAAGAACTACGAAAAAAGAAACCAAAAAATACTTATAGAGATGTCCTGGGCACATACTAAACAAGAAGGTTTCTAAACTATTTAAAATTAGGACCACATTTAAAAAAATTTCTGTCTTTCCTAAAAAATTTATGAATTTTTTTTAAACTCCTAGTTAAAAGAAAAACTTACATTTTTATTTTTATTGCACATTAACAGTTATTACAAAAAAATATTTAAATCTATCAAAGAACATGACAATGAACCTTCTAACAAAACAGACTTTGAAAACTGTGGTTATGTACCAAATGGCAGAAAAAGATGCACTAACTGTCATATGTCGAAATGAACTTCCAAACTTTTTTGAATTGTTAATTAATTGTCAAATAAAATTATTTAAAAGAAACTAAAATCTGACAATTAGCTGATAAAAAACATTTTTCACAAACTTCAAACAATTCAGATCTGACCCATGATTCTTGTTCTTTAGGTGCCGTCTTTCTTTGTCGTATTTTGGGCTTTACTTATTAAACTTTGTAAGTCTAATCCTGTCCAATCTTTGATGTTACACAGCCAGGTCATTTGTCGTCTACCCGGGCCGCGTCTGCCTTCTATTTTCCCTTCTATAATAAGCCCATCATTGGAGACACAAAATTGAGGCTGGACAAAACCTGGCAGAAATCAAACACCAAAACTGGGCTTCAGGTTATCCTAGATGACAACCTTGACACAGGATACAGCTTACAACAAACAGTGATTAACTCACTTTACAAAGAGTTTTTTTAACCCCGAGAAAGGATGGCATTCGCCACTCAAGTCCAAAAGTGAAGTTGAGGGTAAGAGGAACCTAAATCTAAATGTACACTCCAAAACAGTCATTTACAAAAGTATAAACAAAAATTTAATTTTTATTGCAATTCATTGTTCTTTGTTCATATGTATAGAATATTTAGTAAAAATATACAGGAAATAGTTGCAGGAAAATATGTCAGTGTTACATCAACGTTAGTTTTAAGAATTCCTTCTGTTGATGAAGCTAATCTTTGCTGAAATATATATATATCTCACTGTAACAAATAAATTCAGTGGAAATTAGAGTGTTTGATATTCAAATACTGCATGAACATAAATTTCTTAAAAAATTCCGGCTGATAATTGATAAAAAACAGTTTGTTGACTGATAAAATTTCATTAAATTGAATACCAATAAACCGTGACAGACATGGCGTGACAAATGGTTTTGAAAATATTTTTTCTTTGTTATCGTTGATCTCCTTTAATCACATCCATTTCTAAAGGTCAACCTTGACTGCTCTATGAATGTAGCAGAGGTGAACTCTGCTATATATTAGCGATTTGTGGCCTAATTAGTAAGGTCGGTAATAAATAAATCAGACGAAGTTTTGATTAATGAATCGTTTCCAAAGCTAGAGTGAAGGGAAGGCAGTTTGTCGTCACGTGGTGGATATATTATAAATTTAGTAAAATGAAAGGATTTTGCGATAGGCAATAATAGAAACGTGAATACATTTGTTTCTGTGGGTAACTGACACTCAGCCAATCACATGTGAATGTATGTTCAGTAAACAGTATCAGAGTCGTTGTGTTTTTTAAGGAAAGTGGTGTTCTTTGAGCAAAATGAGAATACGCAATTGGTATTTATTAACCTATTAGTTCCCAAGATTAAAAAAAACAAATTGTTTTTCTATTGCATGTTATTGCTAATAACACATCTGAATAGTTATTTGTCAAGTTAAAAACATAAAAGTCCTTAATTTTTCCATAAAAAATGTTTTTTGATGGGATTTCTCGGAACAAAAAATTTTTTATTTAATTTTTAATTACTGTGAAATTGTTCAGAGTAATTTGGATGTAGATGCAAATCAAATTTCTGCTAACAAATTGTTTCTGGATGGCCGTCCACAATCATTCTTGGAGAATTGTTTATTTGATCATTTGGAGCCGATATACCCTGCCCTTGAACGTCATCTTCGATGAGTAGTACTTCCATTTTCATAAAGGTGAATGCTAGGAAAGACTTACCAAACTGTGATATTTTGGTTTTATTTGTGACGTTATATATTTTTCATCCACTGACAATAACACTATCAATAACATTTTTATAAAAGGGGCCACCACTATTCCTTTGCTTTTATCTTGATTCTGTAGTTTTATATGCCTTCTTCTTTAAAGTGCCCTCTCCTCAATGGAGGTTGGCTACTAGAATTTTAAACTCTTCTCTATCTTCAGCTGTTCTTATTAGCTGTTCAAAATTTAGCCCTGTCCATTGTCGGATGTTTCTGAGCCACGATAGTCTTTTCCTTCCTAGGCCTCTCTTTCCCTCGATTTTTCCTTTCACTATAAGTTGGGCATATTGGTACTTATTATTTCTCAGTATGTGGCCTATTCTATGCAGCACTTCTTCGTTTGAGGTAAGCGTTTTATATGCCATTGTCATATAAATGAACACTCATATGTTGATTATATGCATCTATCACTTTTGGCTGAGGAATTAGTTGGGTTTCTCTTTTCTTTCCTGTTATATATCTTTTTACACCTGCGAGGGGTTCAATGGTACAATTATTTGTTGCAAATATCATTACAGAATTGTCATTCCATCTAACTAACAATGCATTTTGGTCAGAATCATACAAAAAATCGTAAGTACCGCGATATTTTTTGGCCGATGGTAGTACACCACAACCGGCTGGCGTCTTTCGAAGGTGACCACGACATAGATAAAGAAGTGGAAGTAAACCAAGTCCAAGATGTGTCTGACCTCACGTTTGAGGAATTCATGGGGGCCTATGGAGGTACCGGTAAAGCAAGACATGGTGTTACCACTGAAGAAAAGCAAGATCTACTCGCGCTTCCCGATGACTACTCACTGGCCCTTACCATCCCGGCCAGTATCAAAGACGCACCAGGGTTGGCATCCGTCTTTCGAAGGAAGTTCGGTCGAATTGCAAAACTTCAATGCCAAGTGCCAGCTACTGGGAAAGCCTTGAAACTACAAGATGCATCACGTTACCTTTTCTACCTGGTAACAAAAGACACTGCCCGTGACCAACCTACCTACCGAGATGTATGGGAAGCCTTACTTCAATTGAAAGAGCACGTACTAGAGTCCGACGTGCAAAAGTTAGCTATGCTAAAGTTAGAGTGCCGCCAATTAGATTGGAGGGTTATCCGAAGTATGGTGGAGGAGATCTTCAAAGACACCGAAGTCCAGGTGTTAGTCTGTTACAATCCGCATAGTTACTGGTGCGGAGAGAAAACCGTCCCTTGGCATTTTTATACAATTGAAAGTTGTAAAAGAGGGTCCAGTTGCCGATACCAGCATACCGTTCCAGTTCCAGTCCCGACAAGGTTCCAGGAGGAACCATCTTTTACAAGGGGGACAATGTTACGATAAATAGATGATTCATATTTAACTGTAAACATTATATTTCTAATTCTATTCCATTCAAGTCTTTTCTAGAACATACACGAGCCGGCAGAAACCCCAGGTAATATCTGACGGGTCTCCTACGATTCGAAGTTTCCAGAAGCAGGTCGAACAAAACCAGTCCGGGTGACCTTCTCGTCTGTTCGCAGGGAATCGCCGGAATTCTAGTCTAACGGTTGTTTAGTATAAATATAGAGAAACCTTTTATTTAAGTTACAGTTAGTTTTGAATATGAGGTCGAGTTTTTAGTCCGAAATAAATATTTTAAATAAATGATATAAATTAAAGTAGTTGAGTTCTAGTTCTAGTTTTGAATACTTACTTACTTACTTAGTCCTAAGCCTTTCTACCGTTAGGTGTAAGGCTGGTGGGGTTAAGATTTGCACTTTTGTCTCCATGCTATCCGGTCTTGTGTTAGATTTCGTGCACTTTCCCATGTCAATCCTTTCTTCTCCACTTCTTTTCTGATTTCGTCTACCCACCTAACTCTTGGTCTTCCTCGTTTGTTTTTCTCTTGCATTCTCGTTTCAAACACTCGTTTTGTTAATCTTTCATTCGACATTCTACACACGTGCCCGAACCATCTTAGTTGCCCCTCTACTATTTTTTCGTTTATTGGTTCTAGTTTTAGGTTTTGTCTGATTGTTTCGTTTCGTATTTTGTCTGTCCTCTTTCTGTTTGCTATTTTCCTCAGGGACCTCATTTCCATAGCATTGACTCGAGATTTTTGTCTCCTAGTCAATGTCCATGACTCGCTTTTATAGATGATTGTAGGTCTAACTACTGATTTAACGACTGCCACTATGAAAACAACATTTTTGGGGAAAAAAGAAATACCGGAGAAGGTAAAAACGGTAGTTTTGAATATCGAGTTTAAAATTGTAAGCCGGAAATAAATATAAATAAATATTGTGAAATAAATTAGTGAATATCGCAATAAAGACTTTAATAAACTTGTAAGTGTTATAAATGTAGAACCTTTGATAATAAATAAAGACAATAAATTAGATTAATAAAAATATTACACTATCCTTTTATTATTTGGCATTAGATTATGAATGAGAAATATATTAAATTAAAATTACACTTTACCTAAATTTCGAAATTCTTTCACATAAAAATACATTTGTTTATTAAGTAGAATACCTATTATAATTCGGACGTCTGCGCTGGGTGGGCCATGTTGAACGGATGTTGGAGACTGAAACATCAAAACATATAATGAGGCAAACACCAGTAGGGAGAAGGTCAAAGAGAAGACCCAAACTTAGATACATGGAACAAATGGAACAAGATCTGAAAACACTTAAGATTACCAACTGGAAAAACAAAGCAAGGAACAGAACAGAATGGCGGAAAATACTAGAACAAGCCAGGACCCAGGAAGGGTTGTCAAGATACTGATGATGATGATGGCCGATTATAATTAAAAGATCAATAATATATCACTTCACTGTTATTTAGTTTTTTACCCTCTAGGTACTTGGCTGACAGAAACCTTGGATGTATCTAGCAGGAATACACCATAAAAATATATAGGATTGTGTTTCAGAACACATACCATAAATCCATATCTATTTATACAATATCGGGCCAATAAACATAGTTGTAGTAACTACCAGGGCTCCCGGTAAAAACAAAATAACATCTTGACTGTTTGACGTTCAAGGAAATAAAGATGGAGGAAGATGAATTTCGCTCGGGACTCGAGATGAGTTATTGAACGCTCTCATCTATGGGAGATATTAGGAACTGCAGTAGGGTTCTTGAGGTAATTTAAATGCACTCGGCGGATAGATGGCGTGAGTAATATTTACTAGAAATTATACTAAATTTATATACTATAAATTTTTTGAAACGGTTACACCACTGCGACAGTAATGGAATGATGTGTGAATGCAACCAAAATTTTTTTCACGACACGATCACTGCACGACAACGACGAAAAATCGTCCGTCTGAACGAAGCCTATTATTTATTTAACGCCTTTATAAAAACTCAGTTTATTTGCGGCAAAATTTTAAATAGTTTTTGTTTTGTTGTCGATAGAAAACTAATGATGCAATAAATAACCCATCAACAACATGTCATTGTTATCTTTCTATTCTAATTTGCGATGATATTATTTCAAGTATTTACTTAAATTAACAAAAACAAATAATTTGTGTAACAAACAATCCAGCAGTATCGTTTGATATGATCTACAGACATTTTCAATAGCTTCTTATTCAATCATAGCTTTTCAAACCTCTGTCGTTTGGAAACTTATTTATACCTTATATTATTATCTTTAAGCTTTGCATATATGCCAAAGCATTTGTCTTCAGGACAACACTGGAGAATTACAATAGTGGCATTTCTGTCGACGGTGTTAAAATAGATATATTTTTGAGATCAGATTAACTCACAATACTGATCAAGGAAATGAGAAACCAAGAACCGGCAAGGGAAGACAAACAATAGAATGCAAGGCTTCCTCGGTCTTCAAAATGTAAAAGCCAATATGCATAAATTAAAAACTTGCTGATTTACTTATAAATTATGGATTGTCATCTCTTCCGCATGGACTGAACTGCTAAATAATAACACGGATGGTATCAAATTCGTCACAACTTTCCCTTACTCGGTCGGCAGGTAACTCGGTACCCCAAAGACGAATTTTCAAATTCGTAATCAAAAAGTAATTAACAAAGGACTGTCTTCTAGCGAGACAAAGTATTCTATGAATGTAATAGTATGGGGTGTTTTTTAAAGTATATGTAACTAAAAAAATTAATGCATAACGTGTATTTTTTCAAAAAAATCCTTATTGGTTTCAACTACTTCCGTACGGCAATGGTTTATGAGTTTATGACCTTAAGGTAACCCTTAACCTCTATTTGAAGATTTGCATTTGGAATGAGCTGCCAATTGCAACCTCATTAGGTATAGGAATAAAAGAGGAGATCGTTTACTTCAGTTTTATTAAACTGAAGATTTAGGTGTAGCAAACACCTTTTTTAAATTGCCCCCAAGACATCTATATATGTAGATATTGCGTCAACATTCAAAAGAAAAAATAATACGAAATCAAATAAACTATATCATGGTGACAAAGATTCCATCTTATAAAATTGAAATTATCCAAGAGGATTAAAAATATATGAACGTTTTCGTTCTTTCAGACCATCATCAGTGAAAATATCTTAATAGTGATTTAAACTAGACTTACTATGTGGCTGTTGTTATGTTATCGATAAAATAAACATTATAATGCTTACCTGTTATATATTCTACAAGTTGAATTATTGATCCGTTTGTCGCTGCTATGTCTTCTACGATCTTCGAACAAGTCTTTGACAGCTGTCACTCCGAGAACAAACATAACGGGTATCATAGCGATTTCCTTCCCGAACGCGTTTATAGCCGGGAACCAATTGAGCAAAACTATAAAAATAAAATACAAATTTGCAACTCTATGAAATTGTTCTAGTAGATTACGCGGTAAAAACGAAAGAAGCGTATATTTTGTAGTCCTAATACGATTGTCTGGTCTGCGGCCGTTCGGATGTTCTTTTCGCGGTGTTTTCGGGGGCACAAGGTGATTGGGAACGACTACGCGGTACCGTTCTTCGGGCTCATCGTTTTTCGGTGAGCGGCGGATGATGGTACATAGGATTCGCCTCCATAAAGGCGGTGGTGCAGATCTTCGCAAGGTGTAAATTGAATCCGATCTGGAAAAAAAAACAATACTTATTACCAAGAATTAAGAATGAAGTAATGATAATAATATGAACTGAATGTGAATTTTATTGGCTTTATTTTACATTTTTTTATGACATCGCTACAGCATTATAAATGAATTCGCCATAGACGTGTTGCAAGACGAGAAATTTAGTATTGTCTACAACATGACACAAAGCTTAATGAGGAGTTATAATGTATGATGAAACGATGTAGACTTGCCAAGATAACACTAAGTAACCTTGAAATGACCAGGAAAAACCTACGTTTGACAGTTGGTTTTTTAACTAGTCATTGTCAAATAAGCAAACACCTCCACACACTGGGACTAGCAGACACACCTCAAAGCAGGAAGTGTGAACGAGAAGACGAAACTGAAGAGCAGAGGTTCTCAACATTTGCCAAGGGAGACGTGAAACATTTAAGAAAAGTCGAACAATGTTGACGAAACATGTTGACTATTTGTACTTGTGTATTCTCGATGGCGACCGAGAAACAAACAGCCAAATTCGACCGGCGGCGCGACTGCTACCTGCATTCATTCTCCAGTTTAATTCTTGCAGCAGATCAGTGAGTTTTGTAAAAATTAGAGTTAGATTTCAAAGTGGAAGTTTTAGATATAACTACAGAAGAAAAGTGACGACGTTAGTAATTATATTCATTGGAATTAATATAAGGAAATGTAGTGAAGTCACTGAAGCATCTGAATCAATTGATTCAGTGACAACTAGCAGAGATGGAGAAGATGCAAATGTCCACGAGATCCATTCGAGTCCATTCATCCATGTTGTTCTCCCTCAATTCGTGGAAAGGAGGTTCCTTGCCAAAAAGAAATTCGGGAAAAATAAGAAGGTATGATTCTAGTTATCTTACGTTATATGGCTTTATTTAAGTTGGCAACGAACAAGAACACCAGAAGGCCAATGCGTTAATTGCCACAAAATTGTTCCTAATGGGTGCTTGGTTCCATCTAAATTAAAAAGTTATTTAAAAAGTAATCATCCTAGTTTAGCCGATAAGGGCGAAGAACCTTCAAACGTCGTGCTCTCTTCAGGCAGGGTCATGCATGATGGAAAGAGTCTGCAAAAATGAAAACGAAAACGCCCCTGAAGGATCATTTATTGTTGGTTTGCACATTGCAAGAGCTGGAAAACCCCATACCATTGCCGAGGAACTGATTAAACCTTGCGTGAAGGATGTCGTACAATGCATGTTAGGTCCAGATATGACCAAGAAGATTGATAATGTGCAGATGTCAACACTATAAGCAAGAGAATTCACACTATTTCAGACTTTGTAGAAAGAGAGCTTATAAATAGATTAAAAACTTCTTCGAATTCTTCAGTTTACAGCTTGATGAAAGTACCGACGTTGCTGGACTTGCTGTTCTGTTTGTGTTTGTGAGGTTTACATTCGGGATAAAAATAGAAGAACTCCTCATGTGTGAAGAGCTTAAAAGTTATGCCACTGGTGAAGAAACTTTCAAGGCTATCCACGAGTATATCAGAAAAAAATATATAGAGTGGAGTAAATGTGTGGATATTTGCAGTGATGGAGCGGCTGCAATGGTTGGTAAAATTAGAGGGGCTGTGTCTAGAATAAAGGTAGTGACAGAAAATGCCTCCAGCAGTCATTGTATCTTACATCGCCATTCATTGGCAACTAAAAAGATGCCGCAAGATTTGAAAGACGTATTGGATGATTCTGTGAAAATAATTAACCATGTGAAGAGCCGCCCGCTTCAAGCACGCCTTTTAAAGCTCACTGCTGAAGATATGGGTATGGATCACTTAAATCTTTTGCTCCACACAGAAGTCCGGTGGCTATCGAGGGGAACAATTTTAGGGAGACTATTTGAACTAAAAGATCCACTGACTATCACATTTACAGAGGAGTCTTTCATCCAAGAATTAAAAGACATCAATTGGCTGCTAAAATTAGGATACCTTTCAGACATCTTCGAAATAATAAATAAAACCACCACTTCGCTTCAAGGCAAATGAGGAGCATAATTAGATAAAATCAAAGCCTTGCGTAAAAAAAGCCCACATTTTTCAAAGCATGTGTTGAAAAGAGGAACCTCACAAATTTCTCTCGATTACAGAAATTTGTTAGAACAAATGAAATCAATCCTCAAACGAACTTCTTTGAAATTGTTATTGCTCATTTGTAAGGTTTGGAAGAAAGTATTGTCCTGACAATGACTCAGATGACTTAAATAGCTGGATGATGGACCTGTTTTCGTGAGACCCAAAAAATAAACCTCTCTGAATGACAAATGAAGTTTTTCAAAATCTACTTGAGATCCGCGAAGATAGGAGTTTAAAACTCAAATACCGTGAAGGAAGCCAAGAAGAGTTTTGGATGCAGGTATATTCAGAAAATAATGTTGTGGGCAAGGTTGCAGTGAAAAAACTTGTGTCTTTCACATCGACTTATCTCTGTGAGTATTCTTTCTGCGCATATGCTTACATTAAACACAAATACAGAAGCAAACTTCAAGCATCAAGGGATTTGAGGGTCAAACTTACAAAGATTCCCATAACTATAAAGGATATAATGAAAACATCATCGAAACAGTTTCATTCATCACATTAAGTAAGGATATTTGAATATCAAATGTACTGTATTTTATTGATCTGAAATAAAGTTTATATTGAAATCAAATGAGCCTCAGAATTGTATTTTTTTTATTTTTTTTTTGTCGTTTCCTAAATCGCTTCAAGGTTTGGTGTGCGGTGTTGGTGGTAGGAAATATTTTTAGCCCTACAAGGGTGCCGCGACTAAAAAAGTTCGAGAACCATGGACATGCTGTAGAGTATGTCCTATGTGAATGTCCGGAGTTAACGTCAATACGAGAGTACACGTTCGTATTGACGTTATGACGTTGTAACTGGCCTACAACTGCTCACATAAGGAAGATGTCCCCTGGTTTGTTCACCTTCCTATAAATGGTAGGATGGATAATAAGCTAAGGACGACCGCGCCCTGGCGGGATTCACAATGGGTCAATTGTGGCCTAAGTGCCCTGGGACTTGACATGTCCTCCCAATTCTAGAGATTCAAAGAGTATATGATGAAATTTCATATAGAAATGGGTAGTATTCATTGAAAGAAACAAGACTGCTCAGGTCTACATCCACAATTCTCTAGAACCCTTTGCAAAACCTTATATTCCATCCAGAAATTTAAGTTACTTAAGACTCAAGCTATCCTGCAAGGAAAAATATTTGGAAAACGAGGTCCAGGAAGAAGAAGAACATCTTGGTTAAAGAACCTCCGAATCTGGTTCAATACAACATATGTGCACCTTTCCGCGCTGCTGCAGATAAGATAAAGATTGCCATGATGATCGCCAACATTCGTAACGGATAGGCACATCAAGAAGAAAAAGACTCATTTGTCATGGTGCATACCACGAAGAGTTGAGGAATGTATTAACAAAAATACTGAGTAGTAAATTGTATGCATATGTCAAAAATACTACTTTACTTTCTTACATATACATACTCAACAAAAATAAGGCAGTATTACCAGATCTCAGATTAGACAGATCTCCAAAGGATGATCCTGAGACTAGCAAACCAAAAACGGTTAAAGATTATGATATAACTAAGAGATGTGTTGATATCTTGAACAAAAACTGAAAACCATTCTTCTAGTAGAACAACTCGTAGATGGACAATGACGATATTTTTTATGGAATGGATCGTAACTCATTCCTCAACAGTTTGGTCAAGTTTTTATGATTTCATACATTTATGACTTTTCTTGCACAATACCCATCACTCGTAGTTCTATCCATCGTATATACTGAATTCGTATTTAAATCAGTAAAACTGTTTCTTTCATTTAAATTATTCTGTAGGTACCGTCTTTGAAGAGCAAACTAATCATGTAGAGAATCTTAAAATCTGACTTGCATAATCCTCGTTCGAGTTAAGTAATTGATTCTAGGTTTTATGTCTAATTACAAAAGGTGCGGCCATTACTATTACTCTGATCTAACTTCAAATAACTTTCGTCGACCTTGTTCTTACATTACGATATTAGTTAAACGCGGAAAATGCTTATTTTGCTTTCTGTCACACCCAGAAATGCCCAGAATATATATTTAATGTTATTGTTTCAACCTTCAAAGATGTTACGGAAATATCCAAAATTAGATCTGTGAGGGAAAAAAAGTATTATTACAGTATACAAGGCGATATACGTCACTCACAATTGAAAATAATCAAATTATAATAAAAGCAGAGTTGCCAGATGTGTTTGAAAAAAAAACCAACTTTTTAATTGTTTTTTATCACTGATAGATATTAGTGAAAATGACAAAAAAATCTTAGAATCTAATTTTTTAGGTGCATTGAATGAAACTCCTTTTAAAAAAATGTTTTAGATGAATGCAGTGCAACTGGCAGTAAAAGTATTCACGGCGAGACGATTTCTTTCATCAGTCCAAACTAGGGTTGTCACCTGACTGGTTTTCCTCCGGTCTGGCCGGTTTTCCGTTAACAAAGCCGAGCGCCGGTTAGCATTGAAAAAAGGCAGGTTGCTCTATCAAGTCAACCGCACGTCATATAATTTACAAATTCTGCTCGGAGCAATAATGAAATCGACCAAGCAATAACACATAAAGCCAGCATCTCAAGGCGCTCTTCACTGGTTCACATCGGCATAGAGAAATAGAAAATAGTTAATAGCGAAAAGAAAACAGAACACGGTTGGCACCCCATGTTAGCGTGAAATTAATAAATATTTACCGTTTGATAACTACCCTAATGGAGCGTGTCTCCTCATGATCGAAGGTTTAGGTTAGTTTTGTCCATCAGAGTTGCCGGTACAAATTTTAGTAAAATGGGTAAGTTATATAATAATAAAAATTCCAACACAACTTCGTTAGACCACTCCATAGTAAAAGTATCACTAAACTGACCGTACCTGTCCCTAGTCGGGTCAGAAGGGTTGGATAGGTAAGTACGTGGTATACATCAGCCTCCAACTTCCTTTGAACCGTGTTGTTTTACCGACAAACGACGGGACAGCAAGCTCACCGTAAATAGACAGTTTTGCCCGGTCCCAGGGATCGTAAACCACAAATATTGAGGGTAAAAACGGTATTCCACGTTGTGTTAGTCCCCGTCTTTAGATTTTGTCTTTGTCTATTATGTCTTTTCTATTTCTCTTCGCCGATCAAGATCGCCGCACCACGTTCTGTCAGATCGTGGCTTAACACAATCTATTGAGGGAGGTGAGCGTGCGCAACATATTGGCACCCTGTTCATTGGAATTAGTAACTAAAAAGCTCAAAGAAAAAACAATCCCTTTTCAACAGCTACGGACGTGCGACGCCTCCAATAAATGTAATAGGCAGTTTCTTCCTCTTGCGATTCGTTTTCTTTTTTGACCGAAATGAAGGCATTCGAGACTGAATCGATTAAAAATAGCACTTTAAATGCACAGAAACAACTGCAACAAGATATTGTTAATGTCACAGCATTTAGAGCTGATAATACATCTATCTAAAGAAATAAAACCAAAGATAATCAAATCCAATTATTGTAACTACCGCATACCGCATTTTACATCGAGACACTCTCTTAAATTATTAATTTTTGAATGTATCAAAACATAAAGAGTGCCTTCAGTTTTTTTTTAACAAGAGTATCATCAGGTATTGAAGACTCATTACCTGTACGACGGTTAAGCCTATTCCTAGCTCTCGATCGACTGTTATTGAACTGGAATTCGATAAAAACATATGTCTTGCAACAAGGGGCAGAACTCTGCTATTGCATCATATGAAAGTTTATAGAAAACCAAGAAGACCAACTAGCAGATTATCTAAGTTTTGCTGATGTATTCTATTTTCTTCAGTCTAATTTGGTTAGCACTGATGTCTGTGCTGACAGAAATTAAGTCTGAAGTTAAAAAAACGAAAAGAAGATTTATTTTTGGGTTTAAAACATATCACATATTAATTGAGTTGCCTTAAGTGAAGAGAAAACACTTTACAAGTGCAGCCAAATCTATTCTGGGCGAGTACGCCGCTTTCATAAAAATATTAATAATAGTTAAAGCAGATCCAGGGTGGACAATCTTCCACATTCGATGTCCAAGCAACTTAAAGCTATATAATTGCGAAAAACTAGTTCTCTTTGATAAACATTTATTGCGGGTTTTAGTAAAATCTTCCATTTAATGGCTTGAAAGATAATCTTTTCTTGATGCCATATGGACATTCATTTCGAAACGTTTTTCACTTATTTTCTGTCAAATGATGTCCCGAACTTTCATCATTATGTTATGGAGATTATATCTGCTGTATATTTCTTTAACAACAGAATAATTTCTGCAAAATAAACCATTAAGTTATGTGTGAAATACAAGTGTAACTCATGGTAAGTAGTATTAGCTTCACTCGAAATTTTATTTTCTTGGTATAAGATAATCCAAAGAGCTATAAGACAATTACAAGAAAATCGTTCTAGGAAGTACTTTTTCAATGGCGCCAACGATAAAAGCATCCTCTCGGGGGATTTAAACAAACTAAGATACCCTGTAGAAACGTTGCGAATGACTTCCTTGAATTCGCTTTCGAAGGGATCAAAGCACACCTTCAAGTCTTATTGTTTTTTAGCGGAATAAGAGAACTCAACAAATCCTTTGACTTTTGATAACGGAAATGGATGTACTAATTTAGGACTTACAATGTGCTCTAAGTGCAATGTTTTACTGTGCTTTGCTTGCTTTACATATTTTCATTATAAATAGAGACCGTTAAACATTACTAATAGTTGTTGTTTAAATACTTGTTTAAGCTCTGCTCTAAAGCTGTACATATGCAGAGGAAGAACAAACGATGCTAGAACCGGAAACAACAGAAATTACCACAAATGAAGAACTTAATATAAATGTACAGGAAGTTCGGAAAATACTTGAAAACCTGAAGAACAGAAAAGCAGCAGGTAAAGACGTGATACCAAACGAATTACTGAAATATTGTGGAGCAGCAATGACAGAACAATTAACAACATAACTAATTCTACTATTCAAAAAAGGAGATAAAAACAGCCAGAAAACTACAGCGGTATAAACTTGTTAAATACTATTAATACTAGAGATTTAAACAAACTAAGATACCCTGTAGGAACGTATCGAATTCGCTTCCGAAGGAGGGATCAAAGCACTACTTCAAGTCTTCTTGCTTTTTTTGCGGAATTAGAGAACTCAACAAATCTCTTGACTTTTGATAAATGTTACAGTACTCTCATCTCTGCTGTTTCCAGTAGCCTTTGCGTTGTGGCTGAGTCGAGTCTTGTTTCATATGTCATATGTCATTATTGGTCTTACACTGGCTTTATAAATTCTTGACTTGCTTAATTTTTCAAGCATCAGAACAATATTGTTAAATACTACGCTAAAACTTACAACTAAAATTTTACAAGTGCTAATAAATCAGAGGATACGTTTAGCAGATGAACAACAGGGTTTTCGTAGTGGAAAATCGTGTACAGATGCAATATTCGTTATAAAGCAAATTACTGATAAATCACTAGAGTATAATAGACCAGAATTTCTGTGTCTGATTGACCTAAAGACAGCGTTTGACAGAGTAAGTCTCCAAGATGTAATCCTATCACAGAGATGCTCCCCTTAATATTATAAAAACTATCAAAAACATCTACCAAAACTACAAAATAGAAGTCAGAATAGATGGACAACTTACAGAACCTATAGAAATAGGCAGTGAAATAAGACAAGGGGATTCATTGAGCTCCATGATCTTTAATTTGATCATGGATGAAATCATCAAAACCGTTAACAAAGGAAGAGGATACAGAATGAGAAACAAAGAAATCAATATACTGTAACGCAGACGACGCAATATTGATAGCTGAAGATGAAGATAGTCAGCAAAGACTGGTCCACAGATTAAACCACAGATTTAACATAACAGCAAAAGAATTTAATATGACAATCTCATCTCACAAAACTAAAACAATAGTAGTCAGCAAAGAACCAACCAGATGTACAATAGAAATTGATGGCATCAGTATTGAACAAGTAATGGAAATAAAATACCTGGGAATTACACGGTCTAGCTATGGAGAAAGAAGTGAGAGATCAAGTACGAAAAGCAAATAGACTGACAGGATGTGTAACAGTCGTTACTTTTATTACAATTTGTATTTAAATAATAAACAATTTATATGAAAATAATTTCAGAGATGTAGTATGGGTTGCCTAACTTTAAGTGTTCATTTGCCCATTAAGTGTGTATTGTTAATAATTTAAGTTGTCACTCTGTTCTAATTTGGTACCATTGCGGACCAGAGAGATGACAGGAGATTAGGGGGGAGTGGAATTTGGCTCTTCTTGGTTAAGAAACTGTGAATTAAAATTCACTTTTGATCGGGAGTTTGAAGTGGTACATACATAAGTGGCAGTTAGCGAAAGAAAATCCAATTAATGCATAGAATTTCCTTCACTTCAAGAAGTTAAATATTCTAAGTATAACCGTAATCAATTTAATTGACGGTGTTTTCGCAAACTCGGGAAGTTGAAGTGAGATTTCTAGCACGGAATTAAGTAGCTATCTGGTAAATAATAATTTTTTTTATATTATAAACATTAGAGTATTTTATCTATATCCTATTATTCAGATTCATTATTTCATATTTTAATATAGTATTTTGTCCAAGGCCATTATATTTTTACTCTATGTGAAGCAAGGTCACGCTACATCCGATTGGATGGTTTTTTTATCTACCATAATTATCTTTTTGCTCCGGTTTCTTATGCTGAAAGAAACTTTCCTCACTTCTTCTTTGATTTCTTTTTATCAATATTGAGATTGGAAGTAACGGGGAATTGTTTTCAGCCACCTACCATGGAATTATAAATTTCCCTCAGAACATCCGAGGGAGAGTACCACTTCAACTCTATTAGAATCAGGGTCATTTGGGACAAGCCAGGGAGTATTGTCTACTCCACCCTCATTTTTTCTCCAGCCTGCACCTAGAGATAGGGCAGGACAGTCATCATCGGAACTGAGCCAATTAGCACCAGCTCCGTGCTAATTTCGGACCTCAAGGAGGACTTCGCTGGGACACCGAAGCCATTCGGGAGTATCCTTCCAGACAACTGTTTCACCTAGGAGGACAGTTGGTTTTTGATTCAGAACTATATATATATATCTTGTTTCACTAGTTATAGTTTTTTTATAACATATATATATATATATATATATATTAATTAATATAACTCCCCTTGGTGTAAGGTATCGGTAAGTTTGAGCTCAAATTCTACCCAGAGATTATCTTCCATTGTTTTTTGTATTAACCATTTATTTCTTTATTAACTTTAATTATTTCATTATTAACTTTAATTATTTCATTATTTGTCTACTTAACTAATTTTTTATATTTCATCTTGCGTTATTAACTCTGGTTATTATCCCTTCAGGATAATATACCGTTTCAATTGTTTAATTTGGCTTGTTCCCATTTATATATATTACTTATTTATTATATTTGAATTTAGAGTTATTTAACAATATTGTTGGTCATATTTTAGGTAAGTTTGATATATTTACTTGGCTATACGTTCTTCCAACGTTAGCATTATTTTGTTTAAGGTTGTTTTTTAACCTAGATGTGGGTTGTACACTCTATATCAGAGTTATTCTGTGTAATTTTCCACTTTTTATTATAGTTGTTTTCAACATTTTTTTTTTAAATATTATATTGTGAAATTTTCATATACTTTTTGGTAACTTAGAGATTGTCAGAATCTAAGAAGTTATATTTAATAAACTTGAATTTGTTTTGCATATAATTTTTTATTAATATTTCCTTACCTTTTTACATTTACAGCATTTTTGTTTATTAAATCAACTTTAATTAATATTAGCAGTATACGATACCTGGAAGAGTGACTGTTACTCTTTTTAGAGTATTATCCCTCTTCTGGCGCCCTCAATTTGTTTTCTTTGTTAATTTTCATTACATCTATTTATTTTTCATATCTTCTTTTCTATCCATCATACATATTTTCCTGATTTACTGTCTTTAAAAGGCATGCAAATTGGCCGTATCCATCCTTGAGTTTCTAGTGGTCATTCTCTTGCCTACATTGCTAGCCTAGCCACATTCCGTTCAATATTTTTTTTCATACTTCTTTACTTAATTGTTATCTATTTTATCCCATATATATAGACCACTCTTCTTATACCTCTCTCCTCCTACACACCCCAGTATTTTGCTACATCGGCGTCCCAACGCGGTGCCTTTTCCAAGTTTTTGGTTTTAAGACAGTAGCTTTTAGCTGATTTCTTTTTTTTCTTACTTGAGTTTTTGTATTTTTGCTTTTTCTTTTTTTTACTCATATTATTGCTGATTTATTCTATCTTTAAATTTTTTATTAATACTAAACAGGTATACTTATACTGCTGTATTGATTTATTAGTTTTATTTATTAGATTTATTAGTTATTAATATTTTGAGACCTCAGTGATAGGTTATAGTAGTACAACTTACATTCTAGGTTGAATTTTGTATTTTTATTGAAAACTTATATTTACTTACTTACCTACACATACTTATATCGTATATTATATAAACTTTTATTCCTACAGCCAACAGTACTATACTTATAGGTACTATTAATTGTTGCATATATATTAATATTTGGTTTAGAATAGTTATAATTTACATATAACTAGAAATTATTTTGAGTATTTTAGTAAGATAACTAAGGTATTTATTTGATTATATATATATATTATTTTTGCTGGCTATTTTGATCTTGGTAGTGTGTTGCTAATAATTTGTCCACATTTTTTTTACAACTTAGGTATAATTAATAATTAGTATTTCATATTTCTGATCTTGGTATCACTTTGTCCATATTTTTCCTCTCATCATGTGTGCTTTCAAAGTTGAGCATCTTTTGGTAAACGAATTGGATTACGAATTGAATGTTAGGGGTATAACGCCTGCAGAGTCGGCAAAGGTTGAAGACAAACGCAAGCTTTTGCGTGGAGATTTAAAGCAGAAACAGGAAAATAGGAGTTTTACTCAGATTTCTGCTACACACATCCCTTTCGATGACCAACAGAAAGGAATATCCGAAACCTTAGATGATTTGTCGACGAGAATAGGAGATTTCAGGGGAACTGTACAAGATAACTTGTATGCGCGACTAACTTCTCGTTTAGCTCATATTTCTGGCCGCGTACATTTGTTACATTGCACTACTGAAGAGCAGGAATCTTTTAAAAGGACTGTTTCTCTGAGAATACTTACATTGGAGGGTGAACTTGATTCTAGAGTTAATTACATTGTTACATCTACTCCTAATGCTCCAGTCAATGTAGTTCCTAGCTTCTCATACTCCAAACCTGTGCAAGTACACAAATGGGGTGTTTCATTTTCTGGTGAAAAACAGCACACTGATGTGATGTCATTTATAGAAAGGGTTGAATGTCTTCGTGTTTCTAGAGGTGTCTCTGAAGAGGATTTGTTTGCTGCTTCTGCTGAACTGTTCACCGGTACAGCTTTTACATGGTTCATGAATAATAGAGGTAATTTTTCTTGTTGGTCTGATCTGGTACACAAGTTGAAGTCAGATTTTCTTCCTTACTCATTCCAGGATGATCTATTGGACCAAATCAAAAACCATAAGCAGAAACCTGGAGAATCTGTCACCATGTTCATTAACACTATTTTGGGCATGTGTAGCCGTTTGGAGACTTCTTTATCAGATTCTGCTAAGATAAAAATTATTCTTAAATGTCTGTTACCTTTTTATCATCAACAGCTAGCTCTTATGGACATCCAAACTATTGATGACCTTACTGTAAAGTGTAAACGTTTAGAGGAAACGTTATCCTGGTCCTCTCAGTCTTCATCCACATCTCGACCTTCTTCTAATTTTTCTTCTCAGCCAAACTCTTTTAGTCATCGTTCTTGGCAAAATAAGGGCCCTGAACGTAATGTGTCAGTTGTAAGTTCTATCGTCTGCTGGAATTGTCGTCAGTCTGGTAATTCGTTTGTTGAATGTTCGATCCCTCGCACTCGTATTTTCTGCCATGGTTGTGGTAGGGAAAACACTCTAAAGAGAAATTGTTTTAAGTGTTCGGGAAACGAATTGTCGGAGGTCCGTCCCCTGAGCGTTTCTCCGTCCACCATACAATCAGGGAATCAAACCCAAACTTCAAACGAGACCGCTGGTCCAAGCACATCCAGCAACCCAAACCCATCTCCGAGTCGGAAAGGGAAAGGGGTAACTTTCAAAAAAGCAAAGCACACCACAAGACAAAATCAGTCCCGAAATTAACTACTAATCATGAAACGTTGAATCCGCCTGTTTTAAGTGATCACAGATGGTCAACTACCAATTCTTCTTTACCCAGTAGAGTTAAACACAATTCTAATGATTACAGTAGTGAAATAGTTCCATTATCAGTATCAACTTTTAGGTTTGTTGATGATGATGATATGTCTATGGTTGTACCATATAATATTTATAACCAATCAAATACTTTAGATTTGCGATTCTTTGTTGGCGATAGAGTTTTAAAGAGAAACTTTGTAAAATCAAGTAAAGGTGATGCTATTTCGGCAAAATTTTGCCAGAAATACATTCCGTGTACGGTTGTAAGGGTAATATCTCCTTTGGTATATGAATTAAGGGACAATTCGTCCAACAAACGAATTGGTCAATTTCATGTAAAGGATTTACTGCCTGATAACACCATCGACGAGGTTAGTTCTTCATCCTCAGAAGAAGACTAACTTAACACTTTCGTTTAAGCTAATCTCTTTCTCTGTTTGTCTTTAGCTTATTTTGATTATATTTTGCATTTTAGTCTAAGATTTTCTTAATCACCAGATAACGTAGGTACACCGCTATTTTTTGTATCTTTTGGCATTGGTTAATGACTTCTATAACTTATTAGATAATTAGTATGTATGACTTATCCATTTTTTTTTTGTATTATAAATGATGCACTTTATAATGAATTAATATTCTTAAGTACTAATCTTCCCAGGAGAATTACTCCTTTTAACCTCATATGATACGAGGGTTGTTTAGTATATATTTACATATTTAGATTTATACTTATAGTTAATCCTATTACTGATAAGGAACTATGGAACTATGTTGTTACACTACTGGATCATATATTGTGTGTTATATCTTTGATATTTGATTCCTTGGTATTTGTTTTGATATATTTGTTCAATATTTGCCAATTTGGAAAGATGTTGTGATTTTTTTTTTATCTTTGGTCTGCTTTATTCTCACTTGTCACGAAAATCTTAAATACTCTACAATAATTTATGTCCTGATTCCATATACAGGATGGTTCTGGAATTAGTTTGGAATTTTGAAGTAGGTAAGGATGACCGGTGTCCTTCTTATTTCTTCTTATTTATTCTTCTGAATTTTCTGTCAATGAATCTGTCAATACTCAGCTTTAGTGAATACGTGGGTTCGAGATTGTTGCTCAGCAACTGATCACTGCTGCTCAATTAGGTTCGTACTATATGTGTTTATTGCAGAGTAGGCAGATGTTTATGCCTCATAATATTTCTGGTCAGGAAATGCTCGCGACATGTCCTAACCATTCTTGTGTGATTGTCCAAATATTCCAGTTACCTTTTCACAACTTGATAGGGAAGTTTAATTAGTCCATATTAGTTATCTTACTTCAGGTTATGTTTTTTTTCTTTAACTATCCCTACACATGTCAAGTTAGTCATTTTCATTATTTAAGAGTTTAGACAAATGAGTTGTTCTTTTAGTGTAATCCCACTTCTTTCCTTAGGCATAAATTGCTGTTTAGATTTAGGACTATTCCCGGATAATTCCATGCTGCGAGAACTTGTTATAAATCTACAGTTTTGTTCAAAATTGGTTGCTTGTTCTCGACATATTTTTTTTTTATCGTTAGTAATGGTATTATAGGAAAAGTCCACCACTTATATTTTCTTAGGATTTCTATTGGGATTCTATCGGTGTCTGGTTATTCTCATACATCTGTTGTAGCCACATGCGAATACCAGCACACTCAAAATTTATTTAGCCTCTGAATTCCTTTAGTCCATTTTAGACTTTAGGTATTTATTTTTATCTTTGGTTTAGTTCAGTTACATATTACATTACTTAGTCTGAATAAGTGTGACAATGTTGCTTCACACTTTAGGAAATTTTGCTTTATTGTAATTACTTAGTTGGTATTGGCTCATATTACCGGATGAGGGTAAGAGCTAATTTAGTTATTAGCATTAGTGAGAATTGGCCCTTTCCTGATCGTTCTTCTTTGGATATGCTTTAACGAATCTGGTGTCCATTGATAGTCTGACTTTGGATTAAGCGTCCTATTTCACATTTATTTTGGTTATTACGTCTTTGATATACTTTGGTATGTTTACGATTTAGATTACTATTTGTGTTATTTGGTTTGGTGAGAATTGCTCCATAAATCTTCCTGATTGTTCTTCTCTGGATATATTACTATGAATCTGGTGTCCATTGTTAGTTCAATTTTGGATTAAGTGTTCAGTTCTTAACCTATTTAGTTTATGATTTCTTTGATCTTAGTTTAGTATATCTCCAGGTGAGATATTGTTTGAATTGGCTCATACATTTGCCTGGTTGTTCGTCCTTGGATATACTTAGTCTTATAGATCTGATGTCCATGGATAGTTCAAGTTGTCGATTGAGATTTTGATTCGACTTTCGAGTCATCTGAGTTTGTGGTGTCTGGCGCCATGACCATTTTTTTTTCCCGTGATCTTTAGTTCGTGGTTATTTTTTTTGTGTAAACTTGCAGATCAACGTGGAATGTTAGGCCAGTACACTTAGTTATTGATACTTTAATTTTATGAAAAAAAATTTTGACTAAAATTTTTTTTTTCCCGACTAGTAGGGGAATGTAACAGTCGTTACTTTTATTACAATTTGTATTTAAATAATAAACAATTTATATGAAAATAATTTCAGAGATGTAGTATGGGTTGCCTAACTTTAAGTGTTCATTTGCCCATTAAGTGTGTATTGTTAATAATTTAAGTTGTCACTCTGTTCTAATTTGGTACCATTGCGGACCAGAGAGATGACAGGAGATTAGGGGGGAGTGGAATTTGGCTCTTCTTGGTTAAGAAACTGTGAATTAAAATTCACTTTTGATCGGGAGTTTGAAGTGGTACATACATAAGTGGCAGTTAGCGAAAGAAAATCCAATTAATGCATAGAATTTCCTTCACTTCAAGAAGTTAAATATTCTAAGTATAACCGTAATCAATTTAATTGACGGTGTTTTCGCAAACTCGGGAAGTTGAAGTGAGATTTCTAGCACAGAATTAAGTAGCTATCTGGTAAATAATAATTTTTTTTATATTATAAACATTAGAGTATTTTATCTATATCCTATTATTCAGATTCATTATTTCATATTTTAATATAGTATTTTGTCCAAGGCCATTATATTTTTACTCTATGTGAAGCAAGGTCACGCTACATCCGATTGGATGGTTTTTTTATCTACCATAATTATCTTTTTGCTCCGGTTTCTTATGCTGAAAGAAACTTTCCTCACTTCTTCTTTGATTTCTTTTTATCAATATTGAGATTGGAAGTAACGGGGAATTGTTTTCAGCCACCTACCATGGAATTATAAATTTCCCTCAGAACATCCGAGGGAGAGTACCACTTCAACTCTATTAGAATCAGGGTCATTTGGGACAAGCCAGGGAGTATTGTCTACTCCACCCTCATTTTTTCTCCAGCCTGCACCTAGAGATAGGGCAGGACAGTCATCATCGGAACTGAGCCAATTAGCACCAGCTCCGTGCTAATTTCGGACCTCAAGGAGGACTTCGCTGGGACACCGAAGCCATTCGGGAGTATCCTTCCAGACAACTGTTTCACCTAGGAGGACAGTTGGTTTTTGATTCAGAACTATATATATATATCTTGTTTCACTAGTTATAGTTTTTTTATAACATATATATATATATATATATATTAATTAATATAACTCCCCTTGGTGTAAGGTATCGGTAAGTTTGAGCTCAAATTCTACCCAGAGATTATCTTCCATTGTTTTTTGTATTAACCATTTATTTCTTTATTAACTTTAATTATTTCATTATTAACTTTAATTATTTCATTATTTGTCTACTTAACTAATTTTTTATATTTCATCTTGCGTTATTAACTCTGGTTATTATCCCTTCAGGATAATATACCGTTTTAATTGTTTAATTTGGCTTGTTCCCATTTATATATATTACTTATTTATTATATTTGAATTTAGAGTTATTTAACAATATTGTTGGTCATATTTTAGGTAAGTTTGATATATTTACTTGGCTATACGTTCTTCCAACGTTAGCATTATTTTGTTTAAGGTTGTTTTTTAACCTAGATGTGGGTTGTACACTCTATATCAGAGTTATTCTGTGTAATTTTCCACTTTTTATTATAGTTGTTTTCAACATTTTTTTTTAAATATTATATTGTGAAATTTTCATATACTTTTTGGTAACTTAGAGATTGTCAGAATCTAAGAAGTTATATTTAATAAACTTGAATTTGTTTTGCATATAATTTTTTATTAATATTTCCTTACCTTTTTACATTTACAGCATTTTTGTTTATTAAATCAACTTTAATTAATATTAGCAGTATACGATACCTGGAAGAGTGACTGTTACTCTTTTTAGAGTATTATCCCTCTTCTGGCGCCCTCAATTTGTTTTCTTTGTTAATTTTCATTACATCTATTTATTTTTCATATCTTCTTTTCTATCCATCATACATATTTTCCTGATTTACTGTCTTTAAAAGGCATGCAAATTGGCCGTATCCATCCTTGAGTTTCTAGTGGTCATTCTCTTGCCTACATTGCTAGCCTAGCCACATTCCGTTCAATATTTTTTTTCATACTTCTTTACTTAATTGTTATCTATTTTATCCCATATATATAGACCACTCTTCTTATACCTCTCTCCTCCTACACACCCCAGTATTTTGCTACAGATGCCTTAATAACACTATATGGGGAAACAGACACATTAACACTGAGATGAAATCAAGAATTTATAAAGCCAGCGTAAGACCAATAATGACATATGCCTCAGCAACAAGACCCGACACCGCCACAACGCAAAGGCTACTGGAAACAGCAGAGATGAGAGTACTGTAATTACAGGAAATACGCTGAGAGATCGAAAAAGAAGTGAAGACATTAGAAGAAAATGTAACGTACGGTGTGTAAATGAATGGACACAAAATAAAAAAAAGAATGGAATAACCCCATAAGCAGAATGGAGGAGACCCGTGTCGTTAAAATAGCATAGCTTTGCTTTGTGCCCTCCAATTATAAAAACTGGCAGGACCCTGGTCTACCTGGCCTTTCGGCATACGACCGTTAGCGCCTCCACTGTCCCTACGAGTTTGACACCAAAATGAGGGTGGCGTGTTGCATACGCATCGCGGGGCTCCACCCTCCCCGTAGTACCTGTGTTGCGATTACCTCACCCATTCGTTATCCCCTCCCACGGGCGGATAGGTGACGCAGGCAGAGGGATTTCCACCTCGCACGTACACAGGTCGCCGACGAGGATCTCTCCTCTACCACTCTTAAATTTCCAGGTGGTTACGTGCCGAGACATTGGCGCCCCTAATGGTGGTATAAGGCCAAAAGAGGTGCGTTCGGGCTCAGCTCGTTCAACCTCACCTTGTTCTTTTGGAATGATAGTAGAGTGGTCCCACAAGAGTCTCGTCTCGGATACTAGGAGTGTAGACCGGTGACCGCGACGCCTAAGTGCCTCAAGTGCGTTTCTACAGACCCGACACCTCAAGCGACGGCTAACCACCTCTCGATTACTACCCATTAGTCGCCTCTTACGACAGGCAGGGCCTTCTGACCTCGGCCGTATTCTTATCTCCGCGAGCCGAACGGAGCGTCAAAATAGCAAGAGATAAGTCACCAATCGGCAGAAGAAGTATCGGACGACCGCTCAAAAAATGGAGTGACAACCTTCCATAGAGGTATTAATCCGCCAATGAACAAGCAGAATTGCTTATAAAGAGGAAGAAGAAGAAGTTCTACTCTATATTCCTGTCTTCTGAATCATATTAGAAAATAATGGTTGCAATAGTTGCAATGTGCAATAATGCAAATGTCCAGCGCTACCATATAGTAATGGCTTATATATCAGAAAATAAGACATATGAAGAGTAGACACTCTTTCAAGGCCATTTTAACATGTTTTCGAAATGTCATAAATGATCACCTAAAAAAAGTTCTGCGCACTAATGGGTTAAGACACTCAAGAAATATTGCAATTTATAAATCATATAAAGATATCATGATACCAATGACTTTTCGAATATCAAGCTAATCGTTTATTTCCTTAAATGATTAATTGCCAACTATTAGTAATTGTATCATTATCGTAATTATTTGCTACATTAAGTCTCTTTTCTAATATATAAATTCCATGGCAATTGAACCAGAAAAAAATATGAAGGACAATGGTTTATTGCCCTAGATTTATGGTATTTTATATAATGAAAAAAAAAGATAATCAGATTAAAATAATTCCACGATTATGAGTTTATCCCCTTAAAGCATTTAGATAATGAATGGATTGAATAAAAATAGAAAAATACATTAACTGATATTAATTTTTTATTATTGAATGTGCGAAAGTGCGAATTTAAAATTATTTTTTTATTCGTAATTCCAGAATAAATAAAAAACGATTGAAGGCTCATAAAAAACTTTTTTAAGTGGCAACATACTACAGTACCTGTCAAATTACTTTTTCGTTCTATTTTAATGTACAAAATAATGTTAGATTTGAAGATACCTTCACTTGATTGAATTTCATTATTAGAACAGACATTATTTATATTTTTAGCCAATAATAAATGGTATTTATCATTGAAAATGATTCAATTGTTTTTAAAAAATTCTCTTTCATGATCTATAACTTTTGCATGCGTTCGAAGCACTTGCCAAGAGACTCCACAAAACAGGGTTTTTAAATACATCAACTGATTCTTCTGCCAATGGAAATAGTTGTCCACGCAATTTATTCTCGAGTTTCGAAAATAATGAGATCTTATTTGGTAGCAAATTAGGACTTGGACTCCTTAATTCGATTTTTAAAGTTTTTGACATGTTTGACAACTGTCTTGAATTATCTGAAAGCGCTTGTTTGTTTTCACCGAGGTAAACACATGATTTTGTACCATTCAGAATTGACAGCTCTAGATTATGCTAAAAGCTTTGTTGCAACATGACTGCTTCTTCATCATTTGCTCATCTTTGTTATGCACCAAAATTAAATAACGAAGTTGACAACTGATCTTAGCAAAGTTTTGTATATAATTTTAGTTTCTCTGATAACTCTTTCAAAGTAAAAAATCTCCGGTAAGGAAAGAGTTTCGTCTAGATTGATCAACAGATATTCCCAAGTATTTAAGTTTCTGGTTTATTTTTTAAGATAATCGATTACTCTTTCCTTTAATATCAAAAGGCATTTTCTTTAGCGATAAAAGGTCTGTCGTCTGCGTTTTTACTTACTTACAACCGTTTCATTTAGCCTCAGTTCGTTTACTGTCACCACAAAGAAAATCCCCTGCCGCCCTCCCGTGTGTACCAAAAATGGTCTAACTGACTGTCCCACGTACTTCCCCTGAGAACCTTCCAAAGTAACCGCCACAAGTCTTATGAGTTTCATGACTATCCCAAAACAATTTGCATTACGCCTACCAGTTTGGTTCTTAACATGCAGTCAAATACTTTATGGATATCTATAAACAACATGCTCAGGTCTGCATCATATTTCAAGCACGTTGCCATTACTCGACGCATAAGAAAGATTTGATCTGTAGAATATTTATCAAAAAATGTCCATATTGACATATACAAGCTTCTTTGTAGTATACGATACTGTAAGTTATAATTCACGTATTTCAAATTCCAATCTGTATAAGGTTTTAACTCGGCGTCTTGTATATTCGAACGTTAGTTTATCATAAGCATCTCAAAATCTTCGAAGAACACTTTAAGTGTCTCTTAGAATACAATAAACAAAAATTTTAATCTTTATTTCATTCAGCCCAAATTGCCTTTTATTGAAGTTTCAATCAAGACAGGCATGAGAATCTAAGTAAATGAAGCACCGATCAAAGGATTCAGCATTGAGTGTCTTAGCCCGTGGGGGAATTTTTGCAACTGAAATGGTCGTGATGTGTAAGTGTAATCATGTAAGATGTCAGGTAATAGGGTTTGTCCCCTAGTACCATCAATTTGCAGTTTAGTCCATTAAAAGTCAAGTAAGAATTTGCATTTGTTTACATCTGGTACATTACACCACCGCCTATCACACACTACATACTTAAGTTATTGCTCAGAATGTCTCAAATCCTTACTTTATGTTGTTTAGTTCTTCTATCGTAGGCGTCTCTGATGTAATAGCCCATTCTTTTCCATGGTGGTGTTGGTACTTTCTTTGGCTCTGATTAAAAGGTGGTCACTTCTCATACTGACTTTTTAATACAACTGACATTCTTGACGATGTGTTTATATTCGATATTATGTAGTCTACTTCGCTTTTTGTTTAGCCAATTAGAGTTGTCCATGTCCAACTTTTATTTTTTAGTTTTTTTAAAGAAAGTGACTACTTGTGAAACATTACTACTTGTTTCGAAGTATTTTAAGCGTGAATAACTTTTGTTGGTTAAGGTTATCTAGATACGAGAATAAACAGCTGATACACTCCTATTTAAGTATGTATATTACAGGACTCTGTAGTGAAGATATAAAATGGTCTTAATTATTTATTTGCAACAATCGACGTCAGTCTATTTTGAATATTTCGTCAGATTATATAGGATCTAAACTTTTATCAATTTGACAGAAAACCAATTCAATAACCGGGTAACAGCAATGGTCAATAACAAACAAGGAAGTTGCTAAAGTACTTCCAAAGGTGATACCTACCACTTGGACCAGGTGATACCTCCTGCAAAATGTAAACAGAGTTGGGATAAATTAGAACAAGTTGAGTAACAGGTTTTTTTGATAGAATTGTGGAAGTGACAAATGCCAGACCAATGGGGAAGCAGTACATTGCTACCTATTTGCAAAAACAAAGGAGATGTTCAACAATGCAATGCCCAAACTACTTCATGAATACATAATGAAATAGAAATATCCGAATACAGATTGGATTTTGATCAAGAACAGATGCTATTTTCATTGTAAGGCAGCTTATCGAACAATATAGTAATACAAAAACAAACGCTCATATGGTATGGTAATTTTCAGGAAATATAATTTCTTGTAGTAGGTTACAAGTGACAAGGTTGCAACGTGAAAGTAACTTTGGCCTTAGTATCATACTTTTTGCTTACCTGGAAGCCTGACGAGAATGACCGGACTTAATCGAACCTCTAGGTGCTGGTGTCGCATCGGTTTCCTTATGACCGGGAGGCAAGATGAAATCTGTCTTGGATCCAACCCTACTATGCCCTGGTTTGTGAGGCGGGCCACTCGAATCGAACATTTGTCCTTGAGATAGCGCCCTTTGGTGGCCACGAGCTCCTTTCAGGGCGGATCGGCCTACTACAACTGCCGAGTTGCTACCCACAGACGTGCCACCTCCGTGGCTGACGCTACGAAGGTGGCCTCTCGTTTCGGGAGACCGCTTCGGCTCCGGAAAGGTGTATGTTGAACATTGTGCGTTCAAAGGAGGCACTAGCGTGTCTGATTGAGAGTTGCTAGTCGATTTTTCCCCGGTGTTGTTGGCAGTCGACATTTTAAATCTGAAACAAAAGAAAAATATAAAGAAAAGCCGATTATTAAAAATAGAAAAAGATTAATGTATGAATACCACTGGAACGATATTTCCGATGTCTTTTTCTTATCTTTTGAAGATCATGACACGAATGTAACAATACATATATATGAGGAATGGGTAGCAGTCAAAATTGTTTGTATTTAACTGATGCATATTCTCATTCATGCACACATTCATATTGATTATGTACTTTAGAAACAAACTACAACGTTAAAGGGGTTTTATTGTTTCATATGGTCAATGGACCCTAAATATAAAAAAACCGCAAAGTGCTACCATTTAAAGGGGTGCGTTTTTGAATAATTAGGAGTTTGAGTGATTACGAGTGAATTTGTATCTATGCACTACCTACGATGCATTTGAGTAAATTCTATGCACTTTTCGTACATATACATCTACAGAAAAATTGTTCAAAATTAAATTTCCTACCGAAATGTCACCTTTTAAAGTTAAAAATATTTTTTTTTGAAAACAATATATTAAAAAAACGAAGCAAAAAAAAACAAGAACACACGCGATTTTTCTTTTATGCCACATAACTTTAATCCACGAGGGTATAAATATAAGAATTGTCTTACAGAAAAAACCTTTATCCTTCCTCTTCATAATGACATTTGGTAGATGTCGTTAGGACTTACAGTATCCGCGATACAAGTTTTCAAAGTTTGCCACTCACACCATTTTTGGACCATTTTCCCTAGTTTTTCGCCAAAATTGTTCTATAACTCTTTTCTACGCAGTTTTAGGTATATGCAATGGCCCGTTTAATTGAAAGAAAAAATAATTACCTTTAAACTGATCTGCTGTAGAAGACTCTAGGACTAATTTAAGCATGATACGGTTATTCGAAGTTTTCTACTTTTAATGATTTTTGCTATTTACGACAAAATGTAAAAATTGCATACGAAAGCTGTACTCTTCATCTTTAAAAGCCATTTAGTACGACACTGATCAAAATCTATCGAATTTTTACCGTTGTTTAATTTAATTTATTTTTATTTAAATATTATAAATAATTTCGCACGCGTAACACATTTAAAATCACCGGTCGCTTCAAGCGTTGTTTCTGAGAGAACGATTCATTCTACAGCAACAGTGCTAATAAACATTTTTGTTCAATATTATCTCAGCTACATTTTTTATTTGAAACATTTTTTTCTACGGCGTACAGATTCTTGGTAAATCGATTTTTTCCGTTTCCCCTTCATCCTAGGAGGGGTGGTTTTAGGAGAAAGCCCTGGGCAAACTTGTTTGCATCTTTGTTGGGGTCCCAAAGTTCTTTCTCAAAAACGCACCCCTTTAAATGGTAGCATTCCGCGGTTTTTTCATATTCGGGGTTTTATTGACCTTTAACTCTGTAGTTTCTTTTGGCCCTATTTTTTTGAACATAATCAATAGCCTATTATGTCAATCTGCTTCAATCCTGCCGCGCACAGCTTTAATGTTTCCGGGAACAACAGCTGTGGCAGGACAGCCTTCACGAAAATCGTCACTGAGACTGATTGAATTCCTAAAATTATCTGTGAACTGTAAACAAGAACTGTGAGCACTGAGCATGAGCAGTCTGTTGGTTTATCACGAAAACCAAGAACGAAGTCGATCGACGCATAGTCGTTTAGTTAGACCAATTTTAAAACCGTACAAAATCATCGTACGATAATTTTAAAGAGGGATTTCCCTTTTTTCATGAAATTTATTATATTGAAAATTTTTTGCTACTAAACCACGTGATCAATTTTCAATCTGTCAATATTGTCTAACATAAATGTCAAATACCATGAGAAATGTCAAAAGGATAGTTTTTAATCGTTATATGATTTTTTTTATTAAGTAAACCGCGTCAACCATGAAAGGGTATTGGCGGGGAAGAGTTGTACATAAAATCAGATGTTTGCTTATAACAACTAATTACAATTGAGAACTTAAGTCTATTTTTATATTAGATTGTACAATTTCGTTAGTCACTTTATCAAATTTACTAGAGTTCACAGCACTTTTCAGATTACTTGGTAAATCACTTTGAAGTCGTTCCAGGTGTTAGAGTGGGCAACTAACAATAATGTGTTCGATTGTCAGAGGAATATCACAAACATAGCACAGTTTTTGTTGTTCTTTCTTCTTGTGGATGTGTTTTTTTAATTAAAGGCTGTAGCATTTCTATATGTGTAAATACGGATTGAATGTTCCACTGATTATATATCGTTGGAATAAGTATTTTTCTGTGATGCGTCAGTATCTTCAGAGGTGTCATCCTAAATACTAAAATCTTGGTTTATTTTACTAAGTAGTTTTTTCTTGACTCTTGTACTTCTAGATTTAATTGCTCTTTCGTTCAACATGGGATATATTTCAGTTAGCATATGTCCCAACCCGTGTATATCCTGTGTGTATTCTAGGGCCAGTTCTACTGGGGTGGAAGAACCGTGAACTTGTTGTAATAACGACTCAATATTAGTAGTTTCTGAAGTGGATTTGTCTTTGATAATTTTTTTCTTCTCTTTAATTTGCACTGGTTTTGGTTTCGTGAATTCTGTTGGTATAGTTTCAGTAGGAGTGGAGCAAGTTGAGGGATGACACTTCCGAGTAAGATCGTTTATTTTTATTATCGGTATTAGTGCTGACTTGAGCATCCATTTATTTTCGATATTCGTCATTTACATGTGTAATTTGATTTTGTTCGGAGCTAGTGGATGGTATTTGTGGAAGAAAATTTTCCTCCGTTTGGGGCTTTTGAGTATTTTGTGGATAAAAGGGATTTGAGGTACAGTCCGAGGAAACGTGACCAGCTTGGTGGCATTTGTAACAAGTTAGTTTATGGGAAAGAAAAATTCGGTACGAAATATTTTCACAATCAATTAGGACGGAGTCGGGTGCAGTAAAATTGTCTGTAGGTGCAAAGTAAACTTGTCTTCGAAAACTAAGTACATGGCTGTATTGCGGGTCTTGTATTCCAGCTCTAAGGAATGAAATCGGAGACATTAATTTAAAACCAAGATTTATTAAAGACTGTTCGATTATGTCATGGGGTATTATATGGACATACGTTGAATAAAACTAATCTATTAGCGGGTGTAATTAGTTTACGTGCTTTGATTGTATGTTCTCCAATTTTAATTTCACCATGTTGACTTAGAAAATCATCTACGACTTGTATGCTTGAAAGGTAGATGCATATTCTTCCGTTTGACATTTTGGATGAGAACAGTACATTTTTTGGATGGACTATAGTTCCTAATGCAATGGTGTACTCTTCTGTTCTTATTTCATCTACTGACGGTAAAATGATGGCCTGGTTTTTTGTTGGGAATTTTGTTAATGGTTGTTGCTTAGTGATGGTAGAATAAGTAATGTTTTGCTGATCGGGATTAATTGATGGACACCTGTAGTCAGAAGTACTACCTGTCATTTTGTCAAATTTAACCTTCTACCTTTTTTTAAATTTAAATTGAACTTTCATTACAATAATTTTAATTTGGGTAGGTCCGACTCTGTTTATTTAAAAGTAAATAGTCGATCTAGCAATTAGCAAGATAATGCCAAGAGTTGAAACTAGTTTTTTAAATAATTAATAAATACGAATATAATATAAATAATGTTCTTCGTATGTATATAAAAACAATGTTTGTAATCAAACTGCTGCCAATTTGGAAACTGTACTTACAGCTATTAACAGACCCACTGTACACTGCTTCTATATATTTCGGTTTATTGTTTAAATTTACACTGTTTCTTCTCAAAAACTGTAAAAAGTTGTGGAGCTCAAAGTATTTCGACTTGTCTACCTCAAATCACTCATGTTGTTTCCCGTTATATGATTTAATTTCATATAGTAAGCCTTTTTCTTTAATCTGGTGCTTTCAGTATTCGTAGACCTAATAGCATTTACGCATAATAACGTTGTAGATAAAAGCTTTTTGGGATAAACAATTTAAATTTTGCAATAACTATTAAGTGAAACTTATTGGAGTTTTTTAAGCTGAATAATTGTTCTTATTCTCAATCAAAATCAAGGTTTTTTGTGCATTTTTAGAAAATGTATTAATAATTTTCAAAAAATCAACTTTTGAAGTTATTTTTTGCAATAACTAAGCAACGAACTAACAAAAATAACTTTGCAAAATGGTGTCAATTTTCTATATTTTACTGGTCTTCAGCTTAAGTATTTAAAATCAAATATTTCCTGGGCGACCTCTTGATCCTTATTTTGGGGTATCTCATCATAAAAGTGATTACGCAAAAAAATCTCATGGGAATATTTTTCCGAACGAACCCGAGCTTTTCGCCTTGTATAGATCTCGACCACTTACTTTTTTAAGTGCGAGTATTTAATAAAAGAGAAGCCAGAGTCGTTTCAAGAACAGTCAAAAGGTCAGTAAAACAATTAAATAACTCATAAAAATGATTGGCATTTCGTAAATCTAAAAATAAAGAAACTGGTTTAACAGATATTTTAAAGTAAGGCGGAACTGTTTGAAAACAAAAAATTCGAGGTCAGTTATTGCTGATCCGTAAAAACGAGTTTTATAAATAGAAGCTTAACGATCACTGATTTATTGTAATAGTTGCGATTTGTTTATTTATTATAGGAATGAATAAGGTTCATTTTTAATCTGTGCAATATGGTTTTCAACAAAAATTTAAATATTTATACCTCATACTCACTCAGTCGTTAAAGAATACAATATAATCTGTAGACAAAAATGACAAAATATAAAAAAATATCAATAATTCTAAAAAACATTGCATTTAAATTTAAAATATTTTATTGCAATAAATTTTTAAACTCTTTCGAATGATCAATTTGGCAAGAGAAAAATACGTTTTCGAAATTAAAATACACGTTTTTAAAAATAAGTTATGTAGAAATCCTCAATTTAGAAGAGTGATTTCATAGTTTTAACGCCGAATATCCTCAAATTTAAATGTATACAGCGGCCCTCGAAAACTACCCGTTTTCTCAATTGCAATTTGCGTTTTCTCATAAGAAATTATAGAATATATAAAGTAGTATATTTATTTGTGCTTCTCTATAGAAGACCAGACCACGAGTTGTCGTACAGTGTAGCCAATTCTTGTTCACAAGTAGTAATTATGGTCATACAAAACCTGTATTCTTCCACGCAGCGATTATTACCGTCATAAAAATACCAAAAAACATGAATTTTTCAATAGTAAAAATTAAGCACAAAATTGTAATGAAATAAATTTTATTTATATGTTCCGTTTCATTACATATTTAAATTTATAAAATAAAAATCGATATTTTAAAACATTATTTTTCAATCGTTTGGCAACGTTGAAATTAGCGAGGAAACTCCGATTTAGAATTCCGACCCAGACATAGCTGTAAAACTAGTTTTTATTATTTTTTCGCCGAAGAAATGCCCATCAAGATATAACCGATGGTTCATTTACATTGGCGTTTCTATGGGTAGTGCATGTGTTGCATTTTGTGAGTATATTTTATGTGATAAGTTTGTAAACTTATTGTTGTCAATACTGTTTTATCAATACTGTATTGTAGTATTGATAAAACGTGTTATTGATAATAAGAGTGTTATAGTTTGTCGTTTTATAGTAAATTTTTAGTTATATTCTGTGATTATTGAAATACAATGGACGAAAAACCGAGTTGTTCCAAGAGAAGACAGCAAAATTCTAATGTTGATTCCAAAAATGAAAAGCCGCAAAAGAGACGGAAAATGTTAACGTCCGAAGAGAAGGTAATGATACGAAACGTTTATGAAGGAATTGTCGGCAGAAAAATGGCATTAAATGTTAGCCAAGCGGTCGACATTTGTAGCAGTTTAACAAAAGTATCCGTTAGCTGTATTTATCGTGTACTTAAAAATACATCGGAATACATAAAAGCAAGAAAAAGGTAAAACTAGAGGTAGGAAAAGCATTGTTTTGGATGACAATGGAGGAATATTATACGTCGAAAAATTCATTCCTTTTATTTTCGGAGTGAAATTCCAACACTGAAAAAAATTTCTCAAGAGCTCGAAAACGATGAGTCCTTACCCAAGATATCTCTTAATCTAGAGTCTTAATCAGGACCATGCGCGAAATGAAAAATGTCAATCACTGCTCAAAATTCAGCTACTTGACATTGCACGGTTAAGGAAAAGTGAATATCTTAAATATGCTGCGGATGAAACTGCAAAATGTTATGGTCTCAAAGTTCTGCGTCTACCACCTTATCATTGCGAACTTAATCCCATTGAACTTATCTGGGCGCAAGTGAAAGGAGAAGTAGCACGCAATAACAAAACATTCAAATCAAACGAAGTTAAGGAACTTTTAATTCAAGCAATCCTCCATGTAACTCCAGAGAAATGGGCTAAATGTATAGGCCACATAATTAAAGAAGAACATCGTATGTGGGAACTTGACACTCATGTCGAAGTTTTACTAGAGCCAATTATAATTACACCAGGTGAAGATAATGACAGCGAATAATATTTTCTAATAGCTTAGTAGGAACATCAGCATAAAAAAAACCAAAAACAAAAAAAAACGAGAACATAGTAAGTGTGTATAGTGTTTGTGTTTAAATAGAATAGTACAATGTTTTGTTACATCAAAAATTATTTTTATTTTGTTTTTATAGAATTTTATTTTGTTTTATAGGATTTTATTTTGTTTCATACTGTTTAAGTGTTTTGTTCATTTTATTTAATGGGACAATATGACTCTTGGCGAACACCCATTTAAAAAAAAGTAACGCGCCACAAGAGATACCTTTGGGGTGGTGTGGACTCTGTCTTAAAATTTGTTTTAAAAAAATTTCATTGTGTAACTCTTTAAGGACGGGTCAAGTCAAAAGACGTTTTAGCGTAACTTCCGCGACAGTCGGGTGGCAACAGTAAGCTTTCTGCAAAATTACTTGTTTTTTTATAGCTTTTTGTTTGTGGCATTCTGTATTTTTAGGAGACTGTAGGGAATAAGCCACAAAATATTTATTTATAGGTTTAATTTACTGATGTTTTGATCTCTATATAAAGAGATCGTTTTCAAATATACAAGTAATAGTAATATTTATTTTTCTATGGCTTTTTGCTTGCCGTTCTGTACATTTAGAAATAATGTTGGGAATAAGTAACAATATATTTAATTGAAATGTTTAATTTACTGACGTTTCGATCTCTATATAAAGAGATCGTTTTCAAATATGCAAATTATAGTAATATTTATTTTTCTGTGGCTTTTTGCTTGTGGCATCCCGTATTTTTAGAGAGAATGTTGGAAATAAGCCACAATACATCTATTTACATGTTTATTTTACTGACGTTTCGATCTCTATTCCAGAGACCGTTTTTAAAGTTAAGAAAAAAAAAAGAAAATAAATAATATAAGATTATATAAATATATAATAATAAACAAATAAAATAAATATAACTATAATTTATATCTTTGAAAACGGTCTTTGGATATAGAGATCGAAACGTTAGTAAAAACCTGCAGATAAATATATTGTGGTCCATTTTGCTCCTATAATGGCTCCTTGAGCCATTCTTGCAATATGATTGTCTCTTGACTTTCTAATGCGGTTTGTTCTTCTTTAGATTCACTATCAATGAAGGATTTATCATCGTCAGAAATGCTGCCAAACTCCGCCCATAAACGATTTAACCTTTCCTGCTTTTGTTCGTAAGACATAAATATTCTATAATTCAGTATCGCTGAAAGAAAAATTAAACTCATAGTACATCTCGAAAAAATATCAAAAATATCATGTAAATTTACCTCTAAAACACAAAACAACTAAAAGTTACAACAGTAGTGTCCCGGGGTATCACACACCCCAATCGTCTTTGAGCAACTCCTAATTCAAACTGAAATTGTATGTACATCTGGTAACAAGGTCATCGTGAGAAAACATGTATAAACTACAGCTACTAGGAGGTAGAAGGCGCTATTTCATCTACTTTCGATTTTATAGAAATAAAAGGAGTACCTGGGGTATGGTATACACTATGGTATGGTAACACTAACTGAGGGTTAGAAAGAAACCTTTTGTGTGTTAAGTCCGTTTTACAGCTTGCAATTATACCTGCAAGACGCAAGAAAGTTGCCTAAAGGCACGAGAAGTAAGTCGTTAGCTGATTATTTCCTGCAACTTCTAGATAATCGGTCTGGTGCCATTTTCTCTACAAGCTTTCATGCAAGTCTAGGGGAATTTGTAGGAAGTTTGATTTTTCCACTGCTACTGTTTTTTTCCTTTATAGTTGGCTATTTTTAATAGTCTTGGCATTTCGAAATTTACTAAATAGTGTTATAAACAGCAATAAGTAATTAAAACAAAAACAAAAGTTTATAATTTAGGTTAAGGGTAAAAATTTCAATATTAATTGCATAATTGCATTGCAAGACGAGTTGCAAACTGAGAATCCCACATAAAAACCTTGCAATAGACTTGCATGCAAGTTAGTCGTGCAAGAAATTGCAGCAAGTTTTCTTTCGAGATGTAAAGCGGTCTTTATAAACCATGCTTCACTTTGTGCCATTGTCACATTTTTTTATTTTTTTATTAATTCTCCAACATACGGCGCTACTGGGTGCCCAGGGCACCCTGAAGGCGCTACTGAATTTAGCCCAAGGTTAAGGACTTATACAAATTGCATCTTAGCCTGAAGGCACGGGAGGTAACAACTGTGGCAAGAAAAGGAACATAATATATACTTTCATCATCATTCTGGCTTTACAACCCAACGTGGGTCCTAGCCTCCTCAAGAATTTCTCTCTAGTCGTACCTATCCATCCGCCTTTCTCTGCCAAGCACGTATTCCCATATTTCTCATATCTTCATCGATGTTATTGTTATGTCTTTATTAATTTATAATTTATTAATTTGTTCTTATTTTAATTTATTAAAAAACACGATAATTTATATCAATTTATTAAACCACTGTACAACAATTTATTTGACTAATAATACATAATTTATCTATACGAACGTTATAATTAAATCGCGAGAGCGAGTCTTCAAAATTAACTGTTCTCTTCCCAACACAATTTCTCTTTTTATATAAAACTCCGTTAGTTTCGGAATTCCCTATAGCAGACATGAATTTACTCGAACATTGTTGGTGGTGTTGACAAGAATAACGGGAACGCCATCGAATAAACTAGAAGGCGGTCAACGGCTAAAACTAGTTTTTCAACTGCTTGGAACCCTCGAGATGGATGACTCATCATAATTCGGGTCTAGAGGCTTCTGGTAAACAAACGCCGAAATGACTACAACAAAAACAGAATTAGTCATAATATATTTACAGTTTTATAGGCCATGATATTTATTATCGTAACATTATCAAGGAACCTTGTTCTAGATTTTCCTCTTCTTCTCTGACCAATGGGTCTATCAAGAAGCATTTTTCTAGCTGGGTCATTTTGTTCCATCCGCATACATGCCCTATCCACCTCAGACGTCCTATCTTAATTTGTTTTACGATATTAGCTTCCTGGTATATTCTATAAAGTTCGAAGTTGTATCGTCTTCTCCACACTCCATTGTCATTCACTGCTCCATAGATTCGCCTTAGTAGTTTTCCTTCGAAACATCCTAACATGTTTTCATTATTTTTTGTTAGAGTCAAGGTCTCTGAACCACATGTTAGGACTGGGCCTATTATTGTTTTGTAGAGTTTTATTTTTGTATTTCTCAATATAATTGTGGATTTAAGGGGGAGATTGAGCCCACAATAGCATCTGTTGGCCGTGCAAATTCTGCGGTTTATCTCTGCGGTACTATTATTTTCAGTGTTAATAAGCGCTCCCAGGTATAAAAATCCGTTCACTGCTTCGATGACGTCGTTTTCTATAACAAGTGGTCGTAGTATTTGTGGTTGCGTGCTTATTTTCATATACTTCGATTTGTTGATGTTTATTATTAAACCCATATACATCTATAGCTTTTTCCGCAAATTAGTGCCTTTTTTAAATAATGAGTTTCGATTAACTAAAAAGTTTGACATAGGTTCCAACTGGTACCTTTCCGAAGAAAGAAAAAATGGACTTCTAGGTGGTTTGTTGAGCAAGACTTTTGTACCTTGGCGATTTGTTGAAACAGGTATTTACTGATCAAATAAGGTAATATTTAATTTTGAATTTCTTTGTATGAAAAATGCAACATGACAAATTATTTGAAAAACAAGACGTTTGACCAATGTGTGCTTGAGACCAGTGGCGGCTTTTGGGAGTAGGCAGGATAGGCCGGGCCTACCCAATAATTTTAAGAGCTTTAAAATGGAAAAACATATTTTCAAAAATTATGTTAATGCATGTAAATAACTTTTAAATGTACTAAATCACTCAATACATTAGTGTCCGTTAAAACAACTATGTTATTATATTACCACAGAAAGCATCGAATCGTATTCAGGCATTTTAAATATCATTAATAGGCCCGAGCGTAACTGGCCGACCCAGCTCACATAAGATACCCGTACAAAAAGCGTTTGAAGTTAAGCAATTTGCCGAACAACGATTTATATCGTCGTGTTATGCTTGCTGTTTAGGCACCAGACGATCGGGCCTACGTCGACCACCGTTGTCACTTGTAACGTAATTATCGAATTGTAATATAATTTTTTTTTTAATTATGGTAAAAAAATATGTAAAATAATCTATAATTGTAACATATTTTTAAACAAACAACACAATTGCAAACAAGTGCACGGTTGCCCAAATAAATTTTAAAAAATTCGTAAGATTCCAAAAAAAAAATCACATTTGCATGATTTCTATATCTCCTGATTGTATGCAAATTATATATGGCAATACTGTCGCCGAGCATTAGTTCAATTTTCACTGTTATCTGTTATTACTAGTTGCACTAATTGTTTGGCCGATCGAGGTTGATTTTTTAAAATTGTTCTTGGAATAGTGAGATCGTTTTATAACTGATAGGTACATAAAAATGAGTTCTTCTGACGCTTTACCAGGTTGCAGTAATAGTAATGTTGATAGTGAGTGTTTGGACATTGTTGTTTCACTATTGGAATCGCCATTATCTAGAAGAACTGAAGTTGATAGAAAAAAAATTATTATGAATGAAAGGCCTACTCCAACATTGCGTATTGACCAAAAAGATGAAAAAACGTACTTTTAATTGTTCTTGGTATGATGTCTATAAATGGTTATCTGGAAGTATTACGAAAAACAGACTATATTGTTGGCCGTGTTTGTTATTTTCTAATAAGAAATGTGTATGGAATTGTGAAGGATACTTTGATTTAAAAAATATGTCTGCCTCCTTAAAAAAACATTCCAGTTGCAAGGAACATTTAAGTAATTTCCTGTCCTTCAAGGATTTACAGAAGAGGGCGTTTTCTGTTCGCGATCTGCTAGATGAAAAATCAAAAATCGCAAAAATTAGATACAATGCAGAAGTTAAAATGAACAGAGAAATCATTAAAAAATTGGTTTCTTTAACTTGTACTTTAGCGAAACAGGAACTGGCTTTCCGTGGCCACGACGAATCCGATGATTCTCTAAATCCTGGAAATTTTAAAGCGATTTGGGAATTAATATTAAAATCAACTCCAGAACTAAATGATCACTGGCAGAAAAAAATATATTTCAGAGGTATCTCAAAAACGATACAAAACGAACTAATCGATCTAGTGAAAGACGAAATTCATATTTTTATCGAGAACGCCATAAATAACTCCACATTTTTTGCATGCATTCTTGATGAAACAACCGATATTACTGAAAGGGCACAATGTTCAATTGTATGCAGATTAGTGGACACAAAAGGCGTTGTTCAAGAATATTTCTTAGGTTTTTTTGATCTAGGGGAAGACCGAAGTGCTCCAGCGTTACGTGACTTACTGTTTAGTGTAATCGGTAAATTTGACTGTAAAGCTAAATTAATTGCTCAAACCTACGATGGAGCTAGTGTTATGTCGGGACAACTTAATGGACTTCAAAAATTAGTGAGAGATTCTGCACCATTAGCAATATTTACCCATTGTTTTGCTCACCGCCTCAACTTAGTTTTACAGCAAAGTTGCTCCAACATTACAACAGTCAAAATATTTTTCTCAACGCTCAAATGACCTTACATTTTCTAACCATTTCAACATTGCTGTTAGCGAAACCAATTCTAAACCCAGCTTAAGTCGTAGTGAACTTGATATTTTACCTGGTAGTTTATCTAATAACGGAGATCAAAGTTTTTTTGAGAAAGCTAAAACTAAATTTAGAAGGATCTTTTTTGAGATTTTGGACAATATTATCACTCAATTAGAGCAACGTTTCTCTGATTACAAAAAGTTTCAATTTCTGGAATTGGGCGATAATAAAAGATTCACAGAATATGGCGCTAAATTTCCACAAAAAGCTTTGGACTCATTGATGGATACATATGCACCACTTTTTAATAAATCTTTATTAAAACCAGAACTGGAAATGATTTTTTCTGCTATTAATCGTGAAAATTTTCACGATAAGAGTTTGTTAGAACTAATTAAAAGTATGTTTGATAACGAAACCAATGAAATTCTTCCTGAAAGCTATAAGTTATTTTGTTTACTTGCTCCAATACCTGCAACAAGCACTTCAGTTGAAAGAACTTTCTCCACTTTAAAGCGAATAAAGTCATCTCTTCGAAATACAATGACGCAAAATCGGCTTTCATCACTGTCTACTGTATCAATCCAGAAAGACATTCTTGCTCAGTTAATGGAAACGGGCGACACATTTTATGAACGAGTAATTGACAAATTTGCACAAAGCAAAGAGAGAAGAATAAACCTGCTCTATAAATAATAAAATATGTTTGTAATCTATGTGTATATTTTAGTTCATAATTTTATTTAGTTTACAAATAACATAATTAAATGTAAGTCTGAACATCTTAGTCAGTTACCTTATAATTTTAAGTATTTTTATAAATAAAAATAAATTTATATTTGCATATTATGTAAAATAAAAGAGATTATAGAAAGAGAGAGACAACAGGGGTAAACAAGAGCAATATAAGCAACAGAGAGAAAAAGAAACGAACAGAAAAAGAGAGGCTGCGCGCGCGAGATAACGGTCTAGAAAAACCGAGAGTGGGTTTAGTTGGTAGGCATTGTAACACGGATTCATCCGGAGGCAAGGCCCCCAGGGGTAACTGCGTTCAGATGTACTCCGTTTACTCTGAATCGAACACACGCCAGTTACGATTCATCTGATACGGTCTTTAGAAGATTCCCACTCTCAGACAAAAAAAAATGTATTACACACACTGGCGGCTACAGAAATTTTTTTGGAGAGATCATGGAACTTGAGGGTGATTACTTTTCTCTGATGCACTTTTAGTCTTACCACCAATAGGATAAGTAGGTTTTCAAATATTTTTAAGGGGGGGGATCACGACCCCGTGACCCTTCCTCTGGATCCGCCACTGATTAGACACAGCTATATGTAATTTGCTGGCTTGGCCTACCCAAAATTTTACCACACCAGCCGCCACTGCTTGAGACTCTCAGAGACAGAGTTAGAAACGAAGAAATAAGAATGACAGGCTTCACAGATGTCATAGAGCGCATAGCATGATTGAAGTGGAACTGGAGTGAATGACGGGCGGTGAACCATCCTTGAGTTCTTTGATAAACAAAGAAGAGATGCGTTGTTCTTTCGGTAAACAGGCAAAGTCCCCTCCCAAGAGGACAGAATATCGACGACGTCCGCGAGTATATGAGATTCATTTTCTACTAAAGGAATCCAGTCCACAGGAAAGCCGCCTTCTATAAGCGGGTACAACTATAATAATAATTGCAACAAGCGGATGAGTGGTTATTTAAATCAATTCCTTATGCTGATAATTATGTTGAGTTCGGCCAATTGCTATCTTTATGTCAATCATATACATTTTATTAGATTATTTATTACTTTAATTAATTAACCAGATATTTTCAATACATCCTACTTTAAAGAGTTTGTCTTATATCGATTTTGCTCTTCGATTTTCAAATCATTCAGAATCTTCCTAATAATCCCCTACCAGATAATAATTATTGACAATCTCCTTTGGTTTTAGACATCTACAAATCTGCCCGTATTAGATATTTGTTTAGATATGTAACAATAAAGGAAAGAAAGAGATACCTATATTTTAAATATTTCGTCAACACAGATAAAAAATTCATTGTTCACAATTAATTGAACCCATAATTCTAATTTAAAAAGACAGCAGTCTTCGAGCTTATTGAATATTATTTTCGTTTAACGGCCCTGAGATGTCAAAATCAGACTAGGGAATGATTTAGTTAAAGAAACGTTATGTAACAACAAAAAACATAAAAAAAATTGTCTCATTACTGTGTTTCTCAAGGACATGTCAATGCATTTATATATACAATAGAAATAATATTGTACTAAATATAAAATTAGTCTATTCTCATTGAGAATACTTCAGTCCATCATGTCTAATAGTTAAGTATATATTTTTTCATAGTTTTTTCCCTGCTAATCATAATTTTCAAATTATGATTGGCAGGTATAATCAGAGAAATTAACTGAAGAGAAAAATCGGTCTTGGGTTTTCAGCATAAGGAAAACTGAGAGAAACTTTCGAGAAACGGAAAACATCAACAAAAGGCTAAGGAATCAAAATGTAAATGAAGAAGGCCAGACAGACATAGACTCCTACTGGACCATAATAAAGGAAGACACTGAAGCAGCAGCGAAAGATGAAATAGGAAAAGAAATTTGTGCCTGTAAAAAGCATTAGTTTGACGATACATGCAAGAATGAAACAAAATGAAGCATGAAATGAAAAATGAAGCTTACAGAATTACCAGACAAAGAGAAGTATGGGAATACGTACTTGGCGAGAAAGGCGATTAACAGGGACGACTGGAGAGAAATTCTTGAGGAGGCTAGGACCCATGCGAGGTTGTAAAGCCAGAATGATGATGATGATGAGAGAAACTTTTAAAAGTGAGCTGCCCACATGCCTGAAGAGAAAAGTATGTGATCAATGCCTCGGCTAGCAAACTAAGAGTCACACAGAGAAGAATGGAACGATCCATGTTAAGAATAACTCTGTGAGACAAAATATAAAACGAAGAGATCGAGAGAAGAACCAAGATGACTGACGTCATCAAAAGGATTCTTCTTCTTCAAGTGCCATCTTCGTTCCGAAGGTTGGCGATCATCAGGGCTATACGTATTTTCGAAACTGCTGACCGAAACAATTCGTTGCTGCTACAGCTATACCATTCCCGTAGATTCTTTAGCCAGGAGTTTCGTCTTCTTCCTATGGACCTTTTTCCTGCTATTTTCCCTTGCATAATTATTCGAAGCAGTTCATATCTTTCGCCTCTTGTAATGTGTCCCAAGTATTGCAGTTTTCGTTTTTTGATCGTAAATATGACTTCCTTTTCTTTATTCATTCTTCTCAAGACCTCGACATCAAAAGGATACCCAGACTAAAATGGAGGTGGGCAGGACACATTGCTAGAATGACGGATGGGCGATGGACAAAGAGGTTATTGAAATGGAGACAAAGGGAAGACAAGAGACATCGTCGATCGACCGTCTACAGGATGGGAATCAATTTTACAATTTGTTAAACTGTTTGTTCTGACTGTTAGGCCGTTGTCTTCTGAGATTAGTTCTCGACGTTTCGCCAACTCTAGGGGTTGGCATTTTCTAGAGATGTTACTGCTTCGCTTGTAAGCTGATACTGACGCGGCGTTGTCCTGCGGAGGCCATATTTATATTTTCTACTCGCCTTCCCTCCACTGGTTTCGGCGTGAGGGGGCGAGTCGTCGTTTGTAGTAGCTTTTCTTTCTTCGTGTTTTGCGGGAAGGGTTTTTGTTGAGGGAGAGACAACCTTCAAGAAAACCTTCAAAACCTCCAAAAGCTAATGAACAAGATAGTTGAGTATGGAGAAGAATATGGATTATCAACAAACATCAAGAAAACTAAATTTATAAGGATATCAAAAACCCAAAATAATGATGAAAGCCTGACAATTAACGGTAAAACTCTGGAACAAGTTGGAAACTACAATTATCTTGGCATAATAACTAATCACACTAACGATTACTCCAAAGAAATCAAAGTTCGAATAGAGAAAGCACGAGCAAACTTCAATAAAATGAGAAAAGTACTTTGAGCAAGAGAAATGAAATTATCACTTGAGCATGTAACAAACAACGAAGTCATGAGAAGAGTCAACAAAAGAATGGAAATATTGGAAACCATCGAAACACGAAAGCTGCAATACAACATACTTCAATTAATTATACAAGGGAAAATCCAGGGCAAGAGAAGTGTATGAAGGAGAAGAATCTCATGGTCGCGTAACTTAAGGGAATGGTACGGATGCACATCAATCGAACTATTCAGAGCGGCAGCATCTAAGATCAGAATAACCATGATGATTGCCAACCTCCGTCGCGGAGACGGCACGTAAAGAAGAAGAAGCAGACGATATAGACGCTGTAAGAGCAATATCACCAAAACAAAGGAAATTTAAAAAAAATGAAAAAAAAACTCAATAAAGAAAAAACTAAATACATGTACCTTAACCATAAAGCAGATTCAGACAGAATAAGCAAAATATAACTATGAGCATATACAATTTTGAACGTGTAAGAGAATTCCAGTATCTCGGGCCACTATAACTCACGAAAACAACATTTTCATTAGATGTTACTATCTCAAATTACCACACTATTTGTAGTTGTAATTTCATATTAGATCAATATCTAATGATATTCTGGTTTTGTCCTTCTAAATTTCTTTTCTTGAAGAACATGTCTCCACTATTGTTGCTGTTGACAACTTCAGATATATTCACAAGATATTTCGAGGATTGTTTCCTTGAAATATCTCTGTTGTAACTTTTAACCAAAGGAATATCAGAACTGTCAATTAACTGAGAACTACAATTTAATGTTACAAATTTATTACAGGGACCTGAATTATTTGCATATCTAGAAAATCAACAGTTTTTTTAGTTTTCCGGAATCATATAGATGTTTACATTCAGCTCTTCCGCCTAAACATTTCTCATTTACAAAAACTCTCGGCACAGTATTGGCTCCGGTAAGATCCCCCAATATTTTCTGAATTTCTTCTCCGTCATCTCTACTATCTAACACGTATTCGGTGTATTGTGCATCACATTTGTCGAACAGTTCTTTGACCATCTTGCAGTATATACAATACGATTTTGAAAATATTACGATTTTGTCACTTTTGATCATTTGTTTCACCAAAGCGAGTTTTGGAGAGTTTATCGTGTCTCCTTTTGAGGAAATGCTAGAGTCACGCTTAAAGAAAAAGTAATTTGAAAATTTGAACATGATTTTTGATGATTTTTAAAATGTCATATTTTTAATTTGACATTGACAAATTGTATAAGGTTTCCATTGACGTCAAATGTAATTTCAGACAGTAAAATAAAGTAAGACCACACAAAGGGTGGAAGTTATCTGGTTATTAGCATCACAATTAAGACAACCGGTTAGGACGTAAAAGATAGAGACGAGTGTAGTACAACTTCTTGGAAAAACTGTTTAGCAGCATCAAATCAAGTTGCACTAACGGAGAAAAGAGAGGGAGATAAAAAGACTGATACTAGCAAGACAAAAATAAGAAAAAAGTCAGAATGACAACGTTAAAAAATATTTTATATAGGGAGAAGAGGTAAATATGACTGGGAAGAGGTAAATATGACTGGGGAATGGTAAACGGAAAACTTACAGCATCTTAAAGAATTTAAATAAAAAATGATAAACAGAAAAGACCCAGCCGTAGCTCTGTTGAGTTGTAGTTAATCTATCGATAATAGCTGAAGCTATTTCTTCTTCTTTTAGTACCCTGTCCGGTTATCGAACGTTGGCGATCATAGTGGCAATAATAACTTTGTTTACGGCAACTCGAAAGTAGCTGATATCTCTTGATACCACTCTCGGAGATTTTGGAGCCAGGATGTTCTTCTTCGGCCTGGGCCTCTTCTTCCGGTGTTCTTGCCCTGTATTATGAGGTGTAGAGGGTTATACCTCTCTGAATGTCTCATTACATGGCCGAAATATTGTAATTACTATTTTAATGGGAATACACTTCGGAAATCGTTCTCCGAGAACTTTCATAACATGTTCCAATAAATCAGCAGATCAAAGTGCACAGTAGTCGTCAATTAATTGAGGTTATGCCCTGAACAGAGATTTACATATTAATGACATACTTTATATTGAGTATTCCCAGAGATTACGTGATCAAAATACCAAACTGATTTAAGCAAATAAAAAGTCCAAATTGTAAGATAAAATATTTTATTAAAACAATATAATTTTGCTAATGTGGGAAAGGGGGGTTATACCGGACTAAAAATTATTTCATGTAATGTTAATGATGTAATTTGTACTGATTTGCTGGCATTAACATTGATCTTTCATCGTTTAAACCAGTTTTGTAATTGGACTAAATGATTTTGTACTTTTTGTGATGCTACATTAGGGTCGATATCCACTGCCAAGATTCCTGTGTCATCGGCAAAAGTAACTAAGAAGGTATCATTGCTGGTTGGAACGTCAGCTGTAAATATCAGATACAGAAATGGGCCCAGAACGAGACCTTTATGCCATACTTTATCAAATGCCTGTTGTATATCCAGGAAAAGTCCAGCGCAAAGTCACGTCTAAATCCAAATTGGTGTCGTATAATTTCGTTTATGGGAACATTTGCTCGATTTTATGTAATAGTAGCCTTTCTAATACACTTTCGATACTATTTGGAGTAGGCTTATAGGGCGATAAGAATTTGCTTGTGTTGCGGGCTTAGCAGGTTTCGGAATCATATTAACTTAAGCAAATTTCCATTGTATTGGAAAGTAGCGAAGACGGAGTATGCTGTTGTATATTATTTTTAATAACACCACTGCTTTTCTCGGTAGCTTCTGAAGTAATTCTCCAGTTATCAAATCATACACAGGAGCTTTCTTAGGATTTAACATTTTTATTTGTTGTCGAACCTCTGTCGGAGTAAATGTTGTCAGAGGAAGAGATAGTTGACATGGAGCTTTGAGGTACATTCTTATATCATCATCTTCATCGTTATTAGTATCTGGGGCTGCGAATACACTTGCAAGATGCTCGGCGAATACTGTTGTTTTTTCTGCATTTGTGCGGGCCCAGGTGATATCAGTTTTTCTTAAAGGTGAATTTGTTATTGTCGGTCGTTTAAATTTTTTTGTAGCTTTCCATATGGAGTGGTCTTCATGCGAGAGGTTCGAAACATAAAACTGGAAAGAGTCGTTTTTTTCTTCAAGTAATGCTAGATTTAGTCTATGACTTATCCTGTTAAGGTACGTTTTAGTTAGTGAATTTCTCGTTTGTTGCCATATGCGTCGAACTCTTCTTTTTTCTGCTACAAGTTCTCTTATATGGAGGGGGATATAATGGTTCTCTTGCACACTTCTTTGGAGGTATGGTGTTGCTTCCCATCCTGTTGTTTGTAAAACTGTTGTTAACGAGTTTACCGCTTTCTCTGCATCTTGGGTTTCTCTAATCCTAATATCTAGTCTAATCTTTGTATTTACAGAATTTTGGAAAACATTCCAGTTTGTTTTTTTAGTTGTGAGTTTGGGTGGTAGTGTTCTCCATATTATGTGTGCGTTTAAAGTTATTATTATTGTGCTGTGATCTGATGTTAAATCGAAGTTTGACTCTATTGCACTATGGATTTCAGCTTTCCCTTTTGTTACAGCAAAATCTACCAAATCTGGGATTTTGTTGGGTCCATAGGCCAGTATGTGGATTCTCCAGTTGATTTTAAGTTATTTTGTTGAATGATATTCATTGATGCTCGACCTTTAGGAGTGAATAATCTGGAACCCCATGTGGTATGTTTGGCATTCCAGTCTACTACTACTATGAATTTGGATCCAAGAGTTTGTATATGATACTCTTCGCTTGAAATGGGATGTCAAGGTGGTCTGTAGACTGATGCTACACTGAGAGAGGTTTGTTTTTGATTTAATAATAACGGCAGGGCCAGCATGAGCTCCTGCATAACCGTTCTTTGTGTGGTATGGTTTTCAAATATTAATAGAATGTCTATATTATGTGGAAGTCCACACAGATATTCTAGGTTACGGTAGGGCTGCCTTAAGACTGATAGGTACATTAGGAAATGTCTCGAAGAATATGTGGTGCCTTACATGTACTTTGTAGGTGAAAATTTTCTCCTAATGCAGGATAATGCACGGCCGCACGCAGCCAGGGTAACAAAGTAAAACTTTACAGATGTTGGTATTCGGGTATTAGCCTAACCTTCTAGAAGTCCAGACCTTAATTACATATAATTTGTTGAGCAACTCGGGAAGAGTAGTTAGGCAAAATTATGGTGACTTAATAAGTAGGAACGAATAGCGCAAAACAAAATTGCTGATTCGAGCTAGTGTATGCCAGAAAGGATGAGAGCTGTTATTGGAGCTCGAGGATGAAATACTCGATTTTAATATCCACATTTTTTTATGATTTTGATTTGAAAAATATCTTACTCCGGAATAAAAAAAACTTGTACAATATTTATTTGTTATTAAATTAATCAATATTTTCTAAATTGTTTTTTATTTTAAGGGTTGTTATTGAACATACAATAAAAAAATTTATTGAAATTAAAATTTTTTGAAAAATTTTTACATTACAGGTAAAATAAATTTGAGTCAGATTAATTTTGCGGAGCAGTGTATAAACGTGACAGAACTTGGAAAAACGTCCAACGTACCAACATTAAATAACTTTTAAGTCCGATATAACCCCCCTTTCCCACATTAGCAAAATTATATTGTTTTAATAAAATATTTTATCTTACAATTTGGACTTTTTATTTGCTTAAATCAGTTTGGGATTTTGATCATGTAATCTCTGGGAATACTCAATATAAACTATGTTATTAATATGATAAATCTCTGTTCAGGGCATAACCTCAATTAATCGGGCGACACTTTTGACGACTACTGTGTGCACTTTGACCTGCTGTTTTATTGGAACATGTTATGAAAGTTGTTTATTATTGTTGTCTTAGTGTTTGCTATTTAAAATTTGCAAAGAACTAATCTAGAGCAGTGCGCCAAACGAAAACGCCAAAGTTATCTATTAGTTATATTGCGTACAAACATTTCGGAGATTCATTTTTATTTATATAGATTTCCTGAAAAAGTAACTTTGGGTTTTCAGTTATGATTTCTTTTGTGATCTTCATATTGTCATCATCATCACTTTTTTCGTCTACCTTTGCTTCTGTAGGTCTAATTCGCGATAGCCAATTCCGACAGGGGGCGCTCAAGATTTCAAAGATGGACGATAACTTCGGGAAAACAAATCATTTTGTCATTTGATCTCGAAGCTATAAAACGTTTAATATAAATCATTTACACGTGTGTTTTGCCAAAGTAAAAGTTGGAGTGTGTTCTTCAAAGTTTATTTGTTTGTGATTCGTGTTTATACATGCGGTAATTGACTCCCAAACCTGAATAAAAATAAAATTAAATGTTTTTTTACAGTATGTCTGAAACACGGAAAGTAAAATTTACATTATCTCAATTATTTTTGTGGTTGCAAGGTCGGCAGAGATCTTTAGTTGAGGGTGAGGCAGTTTTTGGAGCTGGCCGCGTTATATTTTGTAAATTCCGCCTTACGTTTTCTACTAATAACTTCATGAGACCTTTGGGGCAATTTAGCTGATGGAACAGTATTTTTCAGTCTTCTCAATTTAGTTTCAGGTGTTACTATAAAGTAAATTAGATATAATTATATTAAAATATAAATAATATTTTAATCAACACTTATTTGGAAAGTGATCGTTCTCAGTAAAATGTAAACTGTACAGTCATGTACTTGGTTATAGGTCTGCCAAATTTTTCTCATATTCTCGTCCAGCGGAAACTTATGTATGGAAATTTTTTTGTGAATTATAATAGGATGAACATTGAGGAACACTGCAATAGTTTTTTGAAGTCAAAGTCATTGTTAATTACAATATAAACCGGTCGCTAATATGTATACAAATTAATGACAAAATTTCAATGTTTTGCCGAAGTGGATGCTTTTGAAATCTACCACCAGGCGTCGCCCACTTTGCGGTTCCTCGCGAATACTGCCTCCATTGTAAAGTTCTTTAGTATAATACATGCATTGTTATGTATCTATGTTGTTTACTTTTTTATATTTATTGTAAAAAAATAGTAGATCGATGATTTAAAAAAAAATCTGATTACTTATCAAATTTTATCTAGAACAGATGGTAAATAACACGGAAGTAGGCTAAAAATTGCACACAATGATGTTTTCATGCAACTGCGGCGCTTAAGTTACGAATTCCACTTAGTGAACGCAGAAAATAATTTATTAATCAAACCTCTTAGAAGTTATCTAAATTATTTACCATATTTTTATCAAATGTTGACGGTTTTTTACGGAAACCCAGTTTACGTTGCTTCCTTTATCGTTTGTTTAAATTTACATAACAATATTTAACGTATACAATAATTTAGGATATCGTTAGATAGATTCTACCATATCAATCATCCTGCCTACTACGAACCGAACTGTAAAAAATAGTATGCGTCTTCTAATTATAATAATATACGATGATAGGACGCATCTAAAAATATAAACCATAAAAACAGTTATATAAGTACCATGCTTCCCAGTTGTTTATTACAATCAACAATTACTTAGGTTATACGTGTTCTGGCTATAAAAACAGAACCGTATTAGCTTTTTTACAGTAGATAAACAGGTAAAGTAAAACAACATTATACTAACCCTTTTGCTACTGTTTTTTATGAATGTGTTTGGAAGAAAAATATGAAATACTTTTTGTATTAGTACTCGTGATGAAATACAAATATTTTTCCATTAAAAAAGCAGTTCAGCATTCCTTGAAGGTGTATTTGGTATCCTATTGAGCTGTCGGGAATGATAGGAAGCACTATTACACTATTGGGAGCAGTGAGTTTTCAAACCAATCTTCAAAAATATCAGCAACTGACAATTCTGTTATTTACACTTCACCTTACAAGGACCCTCCCTCTTCCCGCATGCTTGCATTGATAACTGATGTAGAATAGTAAGTACTTTTGTTATTGTTAGAATTATTGATACTAAAAGATCTTTATAAAAACAGAGTTAAATCTAAAATTAATGTTAAGTATACAGTTCAAAATTTTTAAAATTCGACAAAAAATGAAACCATGTGCCCGCTCTTTTTTATTTATTTCATAAATATAAAACCTAAAGATATAATAACTTTTTTGAAACGGGAGTCTTTTCATTATTAAACTTGTAATTTGTCGGAATATTAATTGCACAACACAACGATTATAAAGGTTTTTATTTAAAATACCTTAATTTAATTCATTTTCTTCTTCTTTCACATTTTCTTCGTCACTATTATCATTAAATTCAATAATGAATTGATTTCCACCATAATGTAGAAGTACCCAATCTTCTTATAGTATTTTTAAATTTTGAATTGTCCCCCAATTAACCCTATACGATTAAACACACAAAAATATATTTGTTTTTCTATAAAAATCTTCGAAATACAAATTATTTTTCATTTCAGCTTTATTTGATATCTTAGTAAGCTGTCAAGAATGATGGGAAGCGTTGTCAAGCACTATTACACTATTTGACTCCCATTATGTCCGTTCTCGTTGAAAACATTTTATCACAAAGTCAGTTCGGCTTTTTATCTAATAAATTTACCAGTAATGCTATGTTTTCTGTACTACATGAGGCCTATCAAGCACTAAACAATAATCTTTACACTGCCACTGTTTTTCTGACAATGCCAAAGCTTTTAATTGTGTATCACGACATTTTGATAAAAAAACTAAATTCTTACGGAAGGAAAAAATAATCCAACTTAGCGAAAACATATCGGCAGATGAACTCAAAGCCATGAGAAATGCGTTAATAGATTTGTGGTCTGTGGTGGTCTGATCTTGATCATTTAATTACCTAAGAATTTTATTTGGTTTAGAATTTCTAATTGTTTGGAATTATTTTTAATTTAAACAGTAGTGTTGGAATTATTTTTTATTTGATTTCATTTTTATAGAACTGATTTTTATTTTCACACCTACTACCTCCAAATAATCTAAACGAAAATATGGTTTCAAGAATATTATTTGGAAAATACCAAATAATATTTTATTTTTAATTAAAAGACGTAATTTTTCGTCCAGTTTAAATTTAATATAATACACCCACTCCTTCCTAATGCTTTACTAGTACTGTCTTTATTTAGTATGCTTTATGAAAGACCAACCCACGAACCTATGCAATACGCATGGCATACCAAACTAGTTTTGTTCTGCTCGTTACCACAGTATTAAAATCAAAATGTCGTTACCTTGACGACGCGACGCTGCCAAATAATTTTGTATGAAGCTTTTTTATTGTGGCATCATAATGCAGTTTATTATTTTTATTGGAAATAAGGCACAATGTGACTTTAAAATAAGGCTATTTTTATGTTTAGATTTCCAATTCGGAAATGGTACTTGAAATACGAAACATTAATAAATTTTATTTATATAAAACGATTTCCGAAGTGGAAATCAAAATGTTAAATTAAACTTATTGTAAAGTAAAATTGTGGCATATTCAGAATAAAAAACAGTAAGCTGCTATTTAAATCAATTCGACCACATTTGATTATCTTAGAACATTGTTCAAATGCTAAAAAGACAACAAGTCAAATAAAACCAATAAGTTTGGCCTCGTTGAACTTCCCCTCTTCTGTTGAATTTATTATTTCCACTTATGCATTTTCGACGAGATAAATGGCGGACCTAATATACCTCTCTCTTTTTAAAGAGTTGTTTCTCACTCCATCTTACGTAAGGTTCATACTGACGATAGATTATTACACAGGTTATATATTACCGCGACTATACCTTGTCGGATATTGTCGTTAAATCGTACATAAAAAACAAACACGTTTCTTTTTGGCCTTTACAAAAATGTGAATGGGGTTGTATGCTTTGTTTATATGTGTCTACAATGTCATTTCTTACCTTTATTTTCCTCATTTTCTCTGTTTCTCTATCCCTTCAAATAATGCCTGTCATATTGATATTAGATGTATTAAGTATATATCCATCACATCTGATATCCCACCGTTCTTGGTATTATCTCTGAATTTCTGATCATTTCTGCATATTTTGCGATTTTGTTGAGATGCAAATTTAATGTTTTACACAACTGGCATCATGTATTAAATTGTCAATCTTATCTTTTCTGAGTCTGGGGTTAAAAATATGTTTTTATATTTTGTAATAGATGTCTCAATATGTACTTTAAAATATTACAATTTTTTGGGGTTCCTAAATGACGATGAACTGAGCTTTGTATTTGTCTTTTGCTGCATTTTATAACCAAATATTATTCAACTCTTGGAAGGAAAATCAAATTCCTTCTATTTAAACAATGCAGTATGCGATTCGTTTTATTTTAGTATAGCGAAATTGGTTGATTAATTTGAGTTTTAACACAAAGTTTAAATTGATTCGGAGTCGCGTTGTTCTCAAACACTATGACATCACTACACGGATATCATTAATTACTGTTACCAGTAACTACTAGTTCTTTTGATTGTGAAAATATTAAAAACGTTCGTATAAATTAGAAGTAACGACTATCTACTAAATAAAAAAAATTAGCCGGAAATGCAACTTTTTTCGATCCAAAAATATTAATTTGAAATAAATTCCAGTGAATACAGGAAACAGAATTCATTTTCAAACAAAAATGGAAATTTATGGTGAAATAAATGATCAGTACTTTTTATACCAAAAATCTACCAACTCAAAAGTTTCGTATATTTTCCATCAAATTTTTCTTTCCATCTCTTTCCATCAAACACATCTTGACTGATTTGCATGTTAGATTAAGGTAGTAGATATCTTATCTACGTAAGGTATATGTAAATATCACCATATTCTTTGCATTCTATATTATATTATATTAATATTATTACAAAAATTTATTTCAAACTCACCAGGCCTACGGGTTAAACCATGTCGATTGTCACTACACCGAGCTTTCGACATTCTCTCTGACGTCTTCTTCAGGGCTTCCGTTGTCTCGGCTTCTGAGTCCCCAGAACTCTTCACTAGACTGTTCACTAGTCACGCACTACTGCAGACTGAATTTGCTGTTCTGACTCCACATATTTTGTTTATTAATGGTTCCGTTTAAACAAAATTGTGCTTCGTCAGGAAACATAATACAGTTTCTTACGTTGGGATCTCTTCTCAGTAAATTTGCAATCGTTTCGTAAAACTGCAGTCTTCTGTCGGTGTCATCTGCCCACAGTTCTTGCGTGACTTTGAAGGGAGACTAATTTTCAATTTTGAGAGTTTGGTGAACAGCAGATTGTGACACTTCAAAATTGTTACCTAAAAGGCGAACCCAGCGGATTTTCCCATGAGGATTTTCAACAACATACAACATGACAGTATGAAGACCATTTTCGCTCATCGCCCATGCAATACACGTTGGCTGTCCTGATCTAAGAAAATCTCTGACGCTCACAATGTATCAAATTTCCTGATTACTCTACCAAGAGTTGTTTCATTAATTCTATTTCTATTTTGATTTAAATACATCTCATTTAAAGGCACAACTATTTTTTGAAAATTACTTCACTGCAGATAGTTTATTTCAAATAACACGATTGTCACATTTTTATATTTTGTCGCATCATGGTTTCTTTACTTAAGGCTGATTTATGTTAAGACGGGACGTGTATGACATGGGACGTGGAACAACCGGGCTCCGCACGGGGTTTCGATATATATTACGAGTGGTCGCTTCCGGCTTTTGTATGGGTTTTTGTAAACTGTTTTTATTTGCGAGTGTCTTTAGTGGGTTTAAAAAATGTATTTTACAAACATTGAATTGCTAGCAAAAGCTGTACCTTTGGATGAAGATAAAAGAGGGAAAACGCGATGGGCAGTCCACCCAGATTTTTTTCTTCCACAAGTAACTTTTGTGGTTGCTGTCCAGGTATTTCGGATGAGCCATATTATAAATAGATGGGTACTTCCTCACATACTCAATTAAATTTTCGTCATTCATTGTAGAATGTAACTATAATATAATAATATATAAACACAGACGGACTGGTCTAAAACAAATAAAATAGTTTCCCGTGAATAGTACGTTGCGACCGCTGGCAAGTAGGTTATGTTAGGACAGAGTGGGGCGGGCACGGGACGGCTACGGGAAAAGAATCGGAAAGAGTTTAGGAAAAGAAAAGAATTTAAACAAATCCTTGAGGTTTTAGTATTAAATTTATCTTCACGACAACAAGGAATAACCCCTAGTTTTTCCACTAACCAGTCCTTGGGAAAACCATGAAAAACGTAAAACAGATTTATCGGCACTTCTTGTATTATCACTCAATCAACCAGCTGCTGCACAACGCATTTTATGTTTAGCTTATAAACTATTCCTAGCGAAAGTCTCTAAAATATACAGGAGTGGTATGAGTATGGTTCAATATTAAGTACTGACTCAATAATAATTAAACATATCTTATTTATAACTTCTAAAACACCAAAATATTGTTCTTATAAACTAGGTATACCTAGAAAGCCACTATCACTTATAAAATAAAAAAGACTACTCACAAAAACACTATGAAATCTACAACAAGCTTACCAAAGACGCCAAAAGCTAAAAAATCGATAAAATCCCCGTTATAAACAGATGTATTACAATGACGGTCACTCTCATTGTGACGTCAACAGAAGTGGATCTGCAATTCACGAAATCCGAAGATTGGCATGCGCAATATCATACCAGTTTGTTTTTTTTATTTTGAGTCCCGCCGGTAGACGGCGTCCGTTTACTCGGTCAGGCGACGTTCGCTCACGAGGCGGCGACTGTCACCTGTCACGGTATTCTTGAGTCAAGGGCACGGAATAACATTTCGTTGCGTTGTGCCGTTCGTCGGTTTCGCTGTTACCTGAAAGAATGAATGAAGGCTGAAACCTGTCAAAGAATAACGCAGGTGTCCTAAGGCCAGCTCAGGGAGGACAGAAACCTCGCATAGAGCAAAAGGGCAACAACTGGCTTGATCCTGATGTTCAATATACATAGGGACTGTGAAAATACGGTCTAACGATCAGTTTAGCTTGAAGAGTTTTCAGCAAAAGGTGTCAGAAAAGTTACCACAGGGATAGATTGTGGGGGCCAAGCGATCATAGCGACGTCGCTTTTTGATCCTTCGATATCGGCTCTAGTTTACTCTACTGATGACTCATCGTTGCTATATTAATAATGTTCAGGACGAGAGAAACCGCAGGTTCGGACATTTGATTGACTCACTTACTCGAAAGGGTAATGGTGTGAAGCTACCATATGTGAAATTATGCCTGAACAGATTTAAAGCTGTATTCTTTCTAGTCCAATGCAACGATATCTCTTAGAGTTCGGAGAGTCGAAAGGCTCAAAACAGTGTGACTTTACTACGCAATAGTAGTTCGCTACGATGGTACCACGAGCCCTTATTTCCGTGGGATTAACGGTTTACGGTGTGATTGTTCCTTGCCAGTAGACCAGTAGATCTTTAGACATGGGTATTACAATATTTTCGATGTTGGAAAGGCTCAGCCCTCAGTTTGGAGGATTCGTCTTGTCGGTTAGACGAAACCTCTAACATATATTATTGTAATGTAAAAAATTGGGTGATAAACGAGAACTACAAAAACTGATATACTCAGTTGCAAAACGTCGAATTGGTTTAACGGCAATTTTTACATATTTCCTCGAATATTTCATAAACTAATTAAAGGATAGCTACACCCTATATCATTGAATTTGTCTCTGAAAGTACTATTCATTTCTTCTATTAAATAAAGAATTAAAAACTTCAACCACTATAATCCAAAAAAATGCCAACTTGAAAATAAAAATCGATCTGTTTTTGTGTTTTTTCCAAACTATCAGGAACAAAATTACGAATTGTATGCGTTACTTTTGGGACACACTGTAATTTTAGTTCGTTAGCGACAAGCTTATGCAAAATGATTAAATATGTTCACATGTGACGTCCAAATTACACAGTAAAAATTCTGGAAATATCCAATTTTGATAACTAATATATTTAACCTTTATTAACTATTGATAAAAATAATCGTTTTCGAGATAAGTGTACACTGCTAGTTGGAAATGTATGTAATGACGCATTCCGGTACAAATATTCGTATTATTTAAACTGAAGAAACAAATACAATTCAACTGAATAAAAGAGCAAAAATAAATGTAGCATGTTAGTTTCATGTTAGTTTGTTAGTTAGTTAGTTAGTTATTGTTAGTTAGTTTGTATATTGTTATTTCCGGGTGTTCAAAATTTGGTTTACTTTGGACACAAAAAAAAATTGTAAATGTTTCAACGAACTCTCACTTGCCAATTGCCAGACCATTGTCGATACATTGAACTTTCAAATAAAACAGAATAAATTTTATATTGTCAATGACGTTAAAGTATTTTTGTTATTTTCTCGGTCGGAGAGCATAAACACAGCACGATGAGGGGTGGGTAGTAGGTGGGTATGACCGGACCTTGCGTTGAATTTGGGGAATATAAATTTTCATTTTTTTTTAATATGTACTTATTTTGGTTTTTTGACTAGTGACTTCCACAATGGATACAAATTTAGTTTGTTTTACATTTCTATTGTTGGCGCTTTATCGTGGTTTTATTTCTATGCCTTCTGTTATTGTCTTGTAGTGTGGAAGAACTGTAATATGTTTACAATAACTGAGTTATTTTTGTGTTCCGTTGTGTGCTCCTGTGTAAATAAATCTGTTTCACAACTACCTATTCTAAATATTAGAAGGTTGACCCCTTGTTCCAACCATGACATAGTTCCAATTTAGTCAGAACTAAATTTATACTTACTAAAAAGCTACAAGCGTATTTTGGTCACTCCTAGAAGTCCCAGTTTGCATAAGTGATATCACAGCACGCACGCGCTTCAGCCGAGGTAGTGTGCGTCAGTGTTAAAATGGAGGCGAAATATCAAAGATGATTGCTGAAAAGCAGACAAGCAGATAATCTTACGACAAGTAGTGAAAAGGCGGCACGTAGGTACATGGCGGAGGTCCTTCATTCCCCGTCACAACCGAAGAAAATGTCAGGAAAGTAAACGATATCATTATAAAAGATCATACGGTATCTTTGCATCAAATCATGGAGGAAACAGGCTTTTCGTTTCATGTAGTTTAAAACATTTGATTTGTGTAAAACTTCGCTGGTTAAGTGAAATTAAAATAATAATGAAGAAAATATGCAATATTTTTACTGTAAATAAAAGTAGCGAAAATAGCATTAACTGGCTTTACTCATTACTGTTATCTGTACAAAGAATAAACTTACCTTTTGAAATATTGGTATATTAATCGCTGTAGCAGTGTGAGGATAAAAATCTGCAACTACAACTTCTAAGGGGTGGTCAACGGTTCGTGAGGCAAGTGCATAACAATAAATCACTATTGTATTGCGATTTTGAATGGCAATAATTTTAACTAAATGGTCACAGGAATATGATACTTTAGAGCGGTTTCTGTGTTTACGCGACGTAATTTCCAAAAATAACAAAAGAGAAAGTCAAATTCTCCGAACTTAAAAAGATACATGTGTTTAAGCAAGTTTAACAATGAGATTTTAGTGAATAGAAGAAAATAATATATTTTAAAGTAAATAACTAGTTAGAATAGATCATTAAATAAGACCATATTATAGTACAGTAAGTAAAAGAAAAATATTAAATGTAAAATATGATAATAAATACTACATACTTTCCCAAACAACATTACATCTAATGTTTTATCTATGAAGAAACTAACGGCAATGTGGGTTGCCCGTATGGTTTCAGCTAATCAACTAATACCAGAGATAACAAATGTCTAAGGGCTATTGGACACTTTTCGCAGGGATAAGAAGAACTTTATTGATTAGTAAGTGACACTGGAAGAAACATTAATACACCATTATATCACCATCATCATCATTCTGGGTTTACAACCCTGCGTGGGTCCTAGCCTCCTCAAGAATTTCTCTCCAGTCGTCCCTATCCATCGCCTTTCTTCGCCAAGCACGTATTCCCATATTTTTCATGTCTTCATCGATGTTATCAAGGAACCTTGTTCTAGGTCTTCCTCTTCTTCTCTGACCAATGGGTATATCAAGGAGCGTTTCTCTAGCTGGATCATTCTGTTCCATCCGCAATACATGCCCTATCCACCTCAGACGTCCTATCTTAATATGTTTTACGATATCTGGTTCCTGGTATATTCCATAAAGTTCGAAGTTGTATCGTCTTCTCCATATTCCATTGTCATTCACTTCTCCATAGATTCGCCTTAGTACTTTTCTGTCGACACATCCTAAGATGTTTTTATTACTTTTTGTTAGAGTCCATGTCTCTGAACCATATGTTAGGAGTGGGCGTATTATTGTTTTATAGAGTTTTATTTTTGTATTTCTCGATATATTTGTGGATTTAAGGAGATTGAGCTCAAAATAGCATCTGTTGACCGTGCAAATTTTGCGGTAGTATTATTTTCAGTGTTACAAATTCGTTCACTGCTTCGAGACATCGTTTTCTATAACAAGTGGTCGTAGGATTTGTGGTTGCGTGCTTATTTTCATATACTTCATTTTGTTGGTGTTTATTATTAAACCCATTTTTGTAGCTGATTCTTTTAATGCTACATACGCCTCTCGTAGGTGCAGCGTTTTCAGTTCTCCGAACAATATTGATATCATCAGCATAGGCAAGGATTTGCACTGATTTATTATATATTGAACCAATGGTTGTGACTTGTGACATACGTATTACTTTTTCCAGAGCCAGATTGAACAGTATACAGGAGAGAGGGTCTCCCTGGCGCAGCCTGTTATTTGTTTTAAAAGGTTCAGACAGTTTCCTCTGAATTCGTACTATACATTCAACTTTTTCCAGAGTTAGTTTTGTTAAATTTACTAACTGAATTGATATTCCTAGCTCTTTCATTGCTTTGAATATTTCTCTTCTATTTACAGAGTCGTACGCTGCTTTGTAGTCTATAAATATGTGATAGTATCTATGCCATATTCCAGTGCTTTTCTTAAAATTTGTCTCAGGGTTGCAATCTAATGAATTGTCGATTTACCACCTTTGAAACCAGCCTGGTATTTTCCTGCCATCCGTTCTGCATATGGTGCCATACGGTGACATAGTACTATGGAAAATATTTTATACGCTGCATTTAGAATTTATGTGATTAGAGCATTCAAAGATATCTCCCTTTTTGTGTATAATGCAAAGTATTCCAATATTCCAATCATTGGGGAGGGATTTCTGTGTTCATATTTCTTTTATGAGCTGCTGTAATGCCATTATGGTATCGTGGCCACTTTCTTTATATAGTTCAGCTGAGAGATTATCTATACCGGGTGATTTGTTTCTGTCTAGTTTTTTAACTACATCTTTAACTTCAAGAATTGTTGGTGGTTCCTCTTCCCTCTCGTCTGTTACACTATTATATCATAAGATAAAAATTCAGAGCAAAGAGTGGAAGCATGGGTGTCACCCCCGCCTAGTAAGTTAAGAGCTGTGGCGCCAGTCAACAAGGTTATGGTCTCCGCCACTCATACCAAAATTGCGGGAAGCTATAAAAAGAAAAAGAATAAGGAAAATTAAGGAAAGGCGTGCTCTTAGAGAAAGCATACGATAGCGTGCCCAGGAAACAACTATGGGAAGCAATGAGAAGAATGCGCGTTAGAGAGAAATGGGTGAATATAACACAAATACTGTATAAAGAAACACAAGTGCAAATAAAGTTAGGTAATGAAATAACAAAAACAATCACCACAACAAAAGGCCTCAAACAGGGATGTGGTCTCTCACCTACACTTTTTAACATGATGGCCGAGATGGTACTTGTATGAAAGATATAGAAATGAAAATAGCACGGGGAAAACAAGCCACAAGAGCACTTCATGGAGTGATGGAACAACACTCTAACCAAAGAAAACAAAAAGAGGATCTTTCAAAGCATAGTGATGAATATTATCCTATATGGAGCGGAAGTATGGCCAATGATAACAACAATACGAAATAAAATAATAACAGTTGAACTGGACTTTATGAGAAGATGTCTACAAATCACAAGAGCGGATAGAATAAGAACGGAGGAAATATGGAACAGAATGGAAGTAAAATGCTCAATTACAAAAAAGTTGGAAAACAGAGCCCTGCAGTGGTACGGGCATGTACAAAGAATGCCAGAGCATAGGTGGCCGAAAAGAATATTAAACTGGGACCCGCCGGGAAGAAGACGGAGAGGAAGATCTGCTACAAGATGGAAAACATACGTCGGAAATGCTATGATAGATAGAGAACTCAGAGAAGGTGACTGGGAGAATAGAGTGCTGTGGAGGACGAAAACGGCGAACTTATAATGGGAAAAGCCGAAGAAGAAGAAGAAGAAGAAAATACCGCATAAGCAATTGGAAGAAAAACTAAGGTAAAAAATCCACTGAGGATTATCTTAAATCAAAATCATGTTGAAGTTTTAGAAAAAAGTACTTTCATTTGATAAAGTGCTTGTGTACCACTCCGAATTCATTATACTATATTATAAAATTCTAAAATATCGCTACATTATACGACACAATAGCAGAATAGTTAAGTCCATACCTGTGAAAACCCCGTTCAGCTCACGGCAAGCATTTCAAGTAGAATCTGTTCTGTCGCTCATTAGTAATAGTCACACAACACGAATTTAACAATGCAAAATAAAGTTTTAGGTCAAATCGGCTTCACGATACACGACGTAAGTAGTTAACAGTACCAAGTACAAGACAGAATTAATAGGGGAATTAAACCAGATGATTGGTCTCAATCGAACATTTTAAAACTTTGAAATAAACTTAAATCATGTTGTAATGTTTTCGGTATCGGCACTTCTCAGAAATTTAATTTTAAACTTGAAAGTAGATCGAAATCAAACTTTTATGACCGATTTCATTTATGTTAAGGTAATTGGATGCATCCTATAAAAACGGGAAATACTCGAAAGAATTTAAATTTCGAGGACAGATGTGAGATTTAATCTCTAATATCTACAAAAATATCTGCAATTTGACTTTGGAGGTAATAAAAGGTGATGAAAGGTCAGAAACAAAAACATCCATTCATCCATTGTTTTACATTCTGAAGAGTTTTCATCGATACGAGTCCACAATTTACGAACGATAGTTCTGCTGCTTTAATGTATCAAATAGGGTAACTGTCTTTCCATCACTCTTTACCAAGGAATATACGAGATTCCATGCGGGGACTGTGACAAATCATACATCGGACAGACCAATCGAAGAATCCATGTTAGACAAAAAGAACATCGAAATGTCATCGAAAGGGGGGAAAACGTCGTCCCTTGCACAACATGTCTCAAATATAGGACGTACAACAAAACTAAATCAAACGACGATGCTAACCAACATTGGGATGAAAAGAAAACGTCAGATCACAAAAACAATAGAAATAGAAAAAAATGCAAAACAGTCTAAACCAAAGAGATGATGCCCAAAGGGTTCCAACAACAACCGACGATACGACCGACTATATAAGTAGCTGCTTGACAATGTCAAGTGCGGCCGTGCCGAAACTTCGTCAAAACAATGGTTTTCCCTAAAACCATATTTATTCATATATATGTATATGTATATATATATATATATATATATATATATATATATATATATATATATATATATATCGGGTGGGTCAAAAGAAGCGGGTCAGTCGAATATTTCGCGAAATATATTTACAGATTTGACATAATACAGATATGACTGATAAAATTGTGCAAAAAATACGCATGGCACCTTCATGCATTCCTTATTGTAGAAATTACTTATACATACTTGGAGGTTTTTCTTACATTCTTAACCAATCGGAATAATACAGTACTGATATGATTTATCTTTTACTTTATTTAGACAGCACATTTCCTGTTAGAGTTAAGTAAAGTGAGATTATAATATTCTGTGTTGGATTGGGTGTGTAACTAACTCACAATTTACATTTGTTTACAATTATTTATCATTTAAAAATAAATAGAGGCAAATATTTATCAGATATTTCGCAAAATAAGTAAAGAAAATAATGAATCCCTGTGTTGCAATTTATTTTGGAAATAATAATAGATTGCAGACGTTTGAATTTATTGATAACAACTATACGTTCATAAACGCGTGTATGCGGCAATAAATTCCTGGAAAATAAGATTTCATTCTCTTTTCTTATTCATTTGTTTCTTTACGAACTCAAAAATCAAGGGTTACATCTCTTAAGTTGCGCAATATAAGGCGTGTATGGATTTTCATTAATTAATGGATTTAGCAACACAAAACTCAATTATGCGAGGGTTGTTGATCTAACTTCAGGATATACACTTTACACAATGTTACACACTTTTGCTTAGGAAAAGGTTGTGTTTTACACAGATTTAACACTTTTACTTAGGAATATGTTTGTAAACCATTTGTAAAAATATTTTTTCCAGTCAGAAGAAAATATAAGCAAATTTTCCTTTTTAAATGTTTCAATAGCTTTTTTAAAAAGCCGAATAACTGATTGAATTGCCACCAATTGGCGTATTGTACATCTTCCATTCTTGTAACTTTTTGGCTCAGGTTTTAACGTTAATGGCTATTTACATATTCGGGAACGACGGCTTTGCGTGCCCTCGAAGCACGATGGCGGCTCAGTGAAATAATAAATTAAAAAATTTCTAAATTCTGTTCCAGGATCTCGAACCTGTTCTGTAAGCTAATCTAACAGCTTTGTCTAACTGTTGAAAATCAAATCCGCAATTGATTTTTGACTTTTGGAATTCCATCAAACTTAAGTTAGGACTCTACAAAGAATAAGATATCAATTCCATAGATATGCCAGTTTTCGACACAAATAATGCAATCAATATTCTTGAAACACTGGGATAGTGTGTGGTTTTTGTTAATTTTTCTTTGTCTTAGAACACTCAAATAGGTGACTATTGTTGGTTGTCAAGTTTTTGCACAAATCTAATGATAATTGCCACTAACAATGTATGAAATGTAATGTTCTTGATTTGAATTGTTTAAGTGTTTATTTGCACCATGTGACACAAGTTTCTTTTTATCTTCAGTTAAATTGTACAGAATCCAACACAAACATAATTTGTCACACCTAAGTGATCTAAAATTTCTTTCATGTCGATATCTAAACATTACCGAATGTTTCTGTATATTACATGTCGATATGTCTTATCATTTCTCACATCGCATCAATGTTGTCTGCTGTTTATTAGATTGTTTTTTCTGATCAAATTTAAATTCTTGATACTACCAGAAGACAGTTGATATTGAGGGTGCCTCATCACTAGATATAGTTTTGATATTGTTTATATTTAAAAAAATATCAAAAATATAGTTTATTTTGTGAAAAAATTCTCATTTCTCCCACAAGGAATGTTGTACATTCAAAACCATATTCCATTACGGAATAGTTAGCCAATCTCAACATCTGTGAGAGAGAGGAGTGACCATAATTTGTTCTATGAAAAGGTAAATGTAACAAAGCTTTAGATTTGGTATTCTTGGTGGGAACAATATATTTCAATTTTCTTAAAGTTGACCAGGGCAATCAACTCTATTATTAAGAATTTTATAAATATATATACATATATATATATATATATATATATATATATATATATATATATATATATATATATATATATATATATCAAATTTCTACAGTGACATTCAGTTTCAAGAGAAAGTACATTGAGGAAGGTCTTAACAATAGAATATTTAAAAGGCAGATTGGCCTTAAACAAAATGTAGTGAATAAATTGATCCTGTACCTTTTTAATATTGTGTATATGAGTATCATAAGGAAGTGAACACACACATGAACAATATTACAGAATTGGTTTAACCAATGCACAATATAGCAGATTTTAATAGAATCGATACTGTTGTTTTTCTGTGAGTTCAGAGATTAAATAAAGCAAATGTGGTATAACTAACCTTATATTAACTCCAAAAACACAGTTAATTACAAATATGACAAATTCTAATTACATTAATAATTATGCTTACAATTCGAACTAACATCGCTTATAAAACAATTTGCTAATTCTAATCTTCAAAGGCTGTTTGGCAGCTTATATAATTAGAACAAAAATGTTCTTGAAATATCTAGAAGAGGCAGCACAGGGACTGCTGACTAATCCATGCGATAATCTGAAATTCCAGATGATTACTGATAAATAGGAAAATTCAGTCTCTCAGATTCGTCTATGCCATGGTCACAATTAGGGTTAAGTATGTGACAACACTTTGGAAATTTCTCATTCAAGTCAATTTCATTAATAAGGAATGGATTAAAGATAACTCTTATAAACCCTTCGTTATACAGCAGGATTGAAGTCAGAAACACTAAATGGACTTTATAGAAGATTTTGTATCCTATTTCTTTTTCTCATCATTTTTAAGAATTTCACATTAGCAAGAGATAAACAGATTAAAGATTTTGATGTCCAATGTGGACTTGCAGTACATGTGAGCACCAAACATGGCAAAATTTACTTTTTTAATCTGTTATATTCCTAAACAAAACTTAATAGAGTGGTGGCAGTTCCAATCAGTTATTATATGCAACTATGTACAAAGTTCAAATGGCTAAGATAATATCAAAACTTTGAAATAGAGAAAGCATTTTAACAAAAAGTAGTAGGTCTGAAAAATAGAAAAAATGTATCTTCAAAGGAATACTAATAGAGATGAAAGAAGAAAAGTGTTAATTCTTGATAGTTATAGGCCCTTAAGTACTTTTGACACAATTTGAAGATATTAGAAGGCAAATTTTAACTAACTGGTAAAAACCAACCCATGAGAGCAGCCCAAAATCGCAAGAGATGGAGAGAATTGACAGCCCGCATTGTAGGAAATCACGATCCTCAGCAATGAGGAAACGACAAGAGAGAGAAAAACCAACCACACTGATAATAATAGTCTCCCTTTATACTGCTAGCATGGCTTTGGGATAATAGCAGGGTAGTCTGCTATCTCTTGGGCCTACAGCAGGGCCACTGCTATGCTTCAACTGCCTATTATTACCCCCTGGTTTCACCCAAGGTACTCATTTTATTCAGGCTAAGTTGACCAAATAACTATTATTATGAGACATTTTAGGAAAACCAGGAATTGAATGTGAGTGATTGAAGAATTTAAAATTTACAATAGAATTAAACTAAGTGATGGTTTTGGTATTACTATTATACAAATAAGTAAGACAATAAAAAAGAACAAACTATTCAGGTTAGTCTTAGTCAAAAAACATGGCAAAATAAAAAAGATTAAATCCCAAATAAAAAAATATTGAGAAAGTAATATTTATACAACTTACAGAAGAAAAAAATGTATGGTTAAATAATAAACAGGAGGACCCTTATCTTAAAAAATATTTCAAGACATAAGTACATAGTAAAGAATCAGAAATGGGGAAAATACACAAAAAATAAAAGTACTAAATTCATTTAACAAAACATAAATAATATACTAAATTAACAAAGATGAAGGGAACAATTAGAAGAATTTATTTACATCAATTAAAATATAATCCATCAAATAATCATATTTTAAATTAAAAACATGATATTGTGTTACAGCATAATTTGAATATAGTTTACAAAATAGCCTGTTATTTGATAACAACAAAAACATAGAAATTAGTTAATTATCTTAATTGATACTGTTAAATTCAGCTAGATTGAACACAATTTAACAAAAAAAAATTAAAAAAACTTCCCTGGGAATTCAGTAATGTTTTGATGATTTTATATTTGTTATTGAGGATTGAGGATTAATCAAAAATATATTTTGGCAAAATTTAAGTTTTTATTTTTATTACTTAAATAAACTTAAATTTCTTAAATAAACAACTCTGTAAATTAACATTGAATACTATGTCCATTTAATTGGTTTTTCCATAGACAGAATAAACAAACAGGATAATAAACAAATTTGGACACATTTCTCAAACCTGTATTTTTGTATTGTTTATTTCTTGAAAATAATTGATTTTACATGGTTTTTTTTTGTTTGGAAAATATATTGTTAGGTAAAACTAAAAGCAGCTTAATAGAGCATTATTATATATATCTTGAAATGTAGGAATTTCAGGTTCTTTGGTTATTTTAATTTATACAAATAACCTGCCTTATTAAACTTTGTGTATTCACTACAGGTATGGCCTACATACAACATCTATATTTAGATAAAGATGTAGTAAATTATTATTACAAATGTATTCAATCTATATTAAAACGATAGAAAAAAAATGTCCAAAACATAAGCTAATAATGCACAAAATTCACCTAATCACTTAAGCTATTATAAGAATGAAATTATTGTTGTTTCGCAATGGAAATATCCCTCATGGATAAAAACTATTTGTGTTCTTTAATTAAATAAAACAACTTATTACATGACATATTTAAGTGAAAAATAAACACAGAGAACGCAAATACAAGAAGCAAAGGTTAACGTCTTACCTCTATTTATCATATCTTGTAAAAAACTTCCATCAGCTGTTGTTTTTCCATAAAAAGTATTGTCACAAACTAAACAAATTAAAACTATAAATTGCCACGCGTAGTAGAAACTTTCAATGAACACGAGAATTAAACACCCGTTCACTCAATTTCACTTCGACAACTATTGTTTCTTATTCAAGTTATTTTCCAACTCGTGTAATTAACCAGCGCAAACGCTTTGCCAACACGTCGTGAAAGTTTAATAATGTTAGGTTTAAACGTCACTGTCATTCACGGTCCGGCAGCTGTCAGTTTCATTTTTGTTAGGGATATATTTGAATGAGCAACTGCAACTACAATGAATGGTGGTATTGACAGTGACGTCAAGTATAAAAGATTAGTAGATAAAAATAAAATAAGAATGCAATGTTGGGTAGATTAGTTGTATCTTAGAATAAAAGTGGTTTTAATTTAAGAAACAAATAAAGATTTTTGTTAAGTAAAAGTTTTAATTAACACTAATTGTTTGTTGAGTATTTGTACTTTTAAAAATAGGGAGTGAGAGTAATATAATGCGTGAGGTTCATGAATAAAATTAGCTTCAAGAGGACTTGAAACGTAAATTTTTTTAACTATGGGCCCTGATAACAATTGAGAAGAAAAATATATAAATGACATTAAATATTTTTTTCCTAAATTTTTCAGAAAGCAGTACCCATTTTTTTTTAAATAATAGTAGATAATTTAAAAACAATGAAATATTGTTTTTCCATTAGATTTGATCCTTTAAAGTTTATAATTTGATTTTAAGTTTCTTTTTATTGGGAAATGTGGCAAAAGCATTTGTTAGTTCACGTAAAAATGCCTAGTACTAATAAACAGTTTAGGGGTTTTCACTGTCAGTTTTTAGAAGGATACACTGGCAATCTGGCATAGTGACGTATCAATTTCTTCAATAAAAGTGGGCCGTATCGGTATTGGTTTTGCCGTCAATTAGGTTTCTTTATTAATTTATATAGTTACTTCACAATAATGGATGAAGAATATGATTGCATTGTCTTGGGCACTGGCCTAAAAGAATGTATTCTCAGTGGAATGTTGTCGGTGTCGGGAAAAAAGGTATTACACGTCGATCGAAACAAGTACTACGGTGGAGAGTCTGCTTCAATTTGCCCTTTGGAAGAACTTTTCTCGAAATTTGGAGTTCCTCCTCCAGATGAGTCTTACGGCAGAGGTAGAGATTGGAATGTTGATCTGATTCCAAAGTTCCTTATGGCCAACGGAATGTTAGTTAAACTACTCATTCATACGGGCGTTACACGATATTTGGAATTCAAATCCGTAGAAGGAAGTTACGTCTACAAAGGGGGCAAAATAGCTAAGGTAAGTTAAATTATGGTTATAGTTCTAAGTTTACAAGTAAATCCAAGTAATAGGTATCACAAGGATGCATGAGGATGTGTAAATTTGATTACATATTAATTAAACACATTTTTGCTTTATTGTTAAAGATACATATTTTATTGATTGATAAAGATTTATTTATTTTATTTAATAAAATGTAATTATAAAAAATTGTATAATAATTGATAGTAGGGTTCTAATTAAAAATTATTTAAAAATCTTAATAAGCTGCATAGGAAATATATACAAAATTTTAAGATGTATTTGTTAGGATCATATTAAGAAATTACACAATAATCAGTGTTGAGACATAAACAATATATTACTACAATATCTGATCACAACTTGCACTAATTAGCAGGTGGATAGACAGCATAAACTTCTGAATAGATCATTAGATGCTAGAATTTTGGAGGTTGTTGTTGAGAGTATTTTGTGGATGTAAATGAATTATAACTATAGTTTCCTTCTATTATTTATTGACCCATTAAAATTGCAATATGGAACTAATGTTGGATAACAAATGTTTAAATGCAATGTTTTACCTCCTTTTTTAGTATAAGTGATAGGGGATTGAGATTTCAATTTAATTAATAGTTAAAAATCCTTTTGGTATTTTGGTATTATACCTAACAAAAGCCTTATACAAGACTTTCTTTGGTACTTTTATTTTTAATTTTTTTATTCTTGCAAGCAGACTATTCCCACTATATAACTCTTATTCTTTATTAGTGCTCATGACACTGTTACGTTCTGCCAGTCTATCAAATTCCGCTCAGCATTCCCACATTAGCTAATAGTCCACATTAGGGTTGATAAGAGATTACCAATCTCTGACTGAAATGAGTTTCTCCTAGTGGAATAGAAATGGTTAAATTTCTATCACTTCTGAATATTCCTGCACCTGACCCTTCTGCAGTTCTAGACCTACCTGTATACCAGATATAAACCTGCAGTCATCAGTATTTTCTTTGTCCCATGCCTTTAGGACAGGTGTGGGGGAAACTGGTAAATTTTATGGGAAAGTAGGATTGCATCAGGGGTCAGTGCTTAGACCTGATTTATTCCCATGAGTATTAGATTAGGTAACAGGGAAACTATGTAATAACATTAGCTGCTGCATCAATTATACTGATGATGTAATGTTGACAGGAAGTACTGAAAGACTGGAATAGTGGAAACAACAAGAAAAAGTGTGTAAACTTGATAATAAAGAGTATCTAAAATGCCCATTTAAAGATCGAGTTACTACTACAACTAAAATGAAACTAAAATTGCCATAAGACCTGCTCTGATTATGGAAATGAATGTTGGGCAGTGAAAAAGAAAGAAGAATAAATGTGGGAGAAATGAGAATGCTTAGATTGATGAGTGGTATGACAAAAAAGGAAAAAATTGGGAATGAATATATTATGCCAAAATGTGAGATGATAGGCTAATGTAGTTAGGGTGTTTAGACAGGACATGTCTATGCATATAGTGCTTTGTCAAACCAGGATGCACATTTACAATATTTCTTTCCCACTAGATACCTGATTTCTATGTATATTTTAGACCATGGACCTACTAAACAATATTCTAATTCTGCATTCATAGCTTCTGCATCTGATTCTTCTTCTCTGTTAATTTATAAAGTTTCTTCTGTTCCGGACTTAGTCTTCAAGATAATTTGTTGAAAGTTGTTATTCAAGTTTTGATTGCTCTCATACTCAATTTTACAATTAGATTCATCATCTAAATTCAAGGTATTGACAATTATTTCAAGTTACTTTTGTGTTAAAGACCATTGCTTTTTCCAAGAATTCAGTTTAAATGGAAACTAAATCAGAAATAACTTTTATTAACAAAAAATTTGGTACACAATAATACCTGGATGGGGTCTTTACCAAAGAATTACCAAAGTAATAAATGATTCAAACTAGTCACACCGAAATGTCTCGCCATATTGGAATAATCCAACATATGTGACCTTTAACACATAACTAAAAGCAATGTTACCAGCAGCTTTTAACACTTTCACTGCCATGAGAAGCATAACGTGATGCACGGGTAATATGACTTTACAGCCACGAGAATCAAATATCGATTCTCACGCATCACAAATTATAAAAGCTGCGAGAAGCAGTTTTGGTCTCTCATATCAATGTATCGTTAATATATAATAAAAATAGACGGCTGTAAGCAACAGAAACTCTATTTGGCCTCTGAAATATGTTAACCAATGTTTGATTCTCACAGCCTGAAAAGTGGGTTACTGATAAAAACTGTATACTCAAGTCAACTATTATTTATTTATTTTTTAACGAAAATTATCATTTTCATACATTGTTATTTTAATAAGAAATTAACAAAAATTTTATTTATTAATAAAAATTGCAAAATTTTAAAAGTTATGTTTATTTTGTACATTTGTGTATTTCAAAAAAAACAACTCAAACAGTAATGCTTATTACATTGTGTACAAAGATATCTTGACTGAGGAGTTTTCAATTGAGCGTTTTTTCGTCCAGTTTTAGCAATATTTTCATAACAAACAACACACCTTCGACGATTACTGGAACCTACGTCTTCCAACAAATGACTGTCGTTAGGATTAGGGTTTTGTTGAATGGACTTTACTAGGCTTACTACAAGGTTCTCTTTGAATTTTGTTATAGTCATTTTCTCATTTGAAACTTCTTGGTGTAATATATACGAATTTACTAACGTAGTACCCACAAGCAGTTCAATTGCTAACTTTCTATACCACTTTACTCCCTTTCTCAATGAGGTGGTGTATGTTTTCATTTGGTCAGACATATCGATGTATATTTTATGTTTATTGTAGTCAGTTACAACTTTTGGCTTTTGGCTGTCTTCTGTGAGTTCGGCAGTGTGTTTTGTACTTAGAGTATAAACATCGCGTTTGTCTTTCCATTTTTGAATCACCACTCCTGTATTACTTTCAGCTGCAACTGTTTGTCCTTTTTGCAATTTTGTATCAATTATATGTTTGGGATTTAATTTTCGGTTGATTCTTAGAGTTCCAACTAAATGAGTGTTTCTGTTCTGTAATTTATGGGCTAGAGAAATACTGGTGTAATAATTATCTGTATAAATTGTACGTCCCTTATCCAGTAGGTTATTAGACAAAGTCAGTACTACATTTTCAGAGGACGATTGATTTGGTAGTTTATCCTTGCCACAATAAATTTGGAAGTTATAGGTGTATCCTTTTTCAATGCATAATTTGTACAGTTTTATACCAAATTTATGTCTTTTATTACTAATATATTGCCGAAAACTCAACCGTCCTCTAAATGGTATTAATGATTCGTCTATACATATATTCTCTTTGGGAACAACATGTTTTTGAAAAATTTTTATCAACAGGTTTGTCAAAGGAGAAATTTTTTGTAATCTATCATGTGTTACTATTTCGTTGTTATGAAAATGCCATGTCTTGAGTAATAATTGGAAACGGTTGCAAGGCATCAAATTTTTCATTTTATTATCGTACAGACTACTTTTAGACCGATAACTTTCAATTGTAGGAAAACGACATAAGCCCATCCAAATCAAGATCCCAATAAAACATTTTATTTCCTCAACATTTGTATCACGCCATTCAGAAATTCTGGCATGGGGTAATTTTACAGTACTTTTTAGCTGATTTGCATACCTGTTTGTTTCCGTCACCATTAATTCCAATACCTCGTCAGTAAGAAATAACTCATAAAAATTTAAAGGACCTTTATCAAAATATTCACCGTGTAGGTCTGCTTTTACACCAACATCTATTTCAGTGAAATCAAATAATTTCATATACTGTCCACTCACGTCTTTCCACGATAAATTCGTACTATTATCAATGTGTTCACTTTCTTTATCCTTATCTTCACTTTCTTCTAAATTGTTTTCAATAACATTATTTATTGTTTCCATTACACTATCAGATATATTTCTTGATGTGCCAGAAGTACTTGGTTGATTTATTAATTTTACTTTTTTTTTAATTGGTTCATTATCTAAAGAACTATCAGAATTACTAGGGAGAAACTCATCATCAGAATCTTCAAATGGTTCATTATCTTTATCTGAAAGATATTCCTGCCACAGACGATTTAATTTTTCTTGTTCTTTTTCGTAATTCATTTTCACAGTATAAAGTTTTACACAAAATACTCAGAGAAATCGACTAACACCTACGGACTAACGCTTGGAAATGAATAATATCCATTTATAGCGAAATTTGCGAAATTGCATTTTTGCAAGAAATGACTCATCTTTTGGGAATGGGCATAAAATTGTAATAAACGATATTAGATAACAAGACCGCGTGAATTATATGGACTTGTTTTTGTGTGAATCGGTATATGATGCACACGGCTGTAATAAACAATATCAGCCAACAAGGCCGCGTGAATCATATGGTGATTCTCATCTCTAACAAACGCAAATTAACGTTTTTTTGAAAAGAAACGTGTAAATATATGCTTAGTTTTTAATTGTGTATGTATATAGAGGGGAAAATATTTACGGCCAGAAGGACCCTCTTTTTCTCACTATGGTGGCAGTGTAAGTGTTAATAATCAAAATATCATATGATTAACAAGTCTGAGGTCTCTGAGAGACCCCACATGGAGGTTTAAAGGTTAATGTAATTCAGTGTGTTTGTCAGTTAATGTAATATTAAAAAGTAAATTAAAACTTAAGATTTCTTTATACAATATATTTTGTCTGATCAATTTTAAATTATTTAGTTCAATAAATTACTAAGTTTTTCCAAGAAAGCATGAATTAAACTATCTGTTGTAAATTATCCAAACATCAAATGCTGTCACTTTATGAACAGAAAATTTGCTAGGTACTATTTATTATCAGCTACATCAAAAAACTCAAACATTATAGTGCAGATTATTAAAGATAACATATTAGCAAACAATATTAATGTTATTTGTGGCAACAAGATTGATTATGATATAAACCTTGTTTAGCTTACTAATATTTAATTATTTTAGCTTAATTATCTAGGGGAAACTAAGGATTTAGCAAAATGTTACATATTTATACAGTTTCATTAATATTCACTATGCTATAAATCTCCACACAACATGAAATGTATTCATTTTTGTCACTTTTAATTAATTATCCCATTTATAAGCTGGTATTCTGTTCTTTGTTGTTTTATGCAGTCATCAAATAGCATTCTGAGTTGGTTTGTCTTATTAAAATATACTTGGATTTCTCTGTATAGAAAATAATAACTGAAGCATGTAATTACTTCAGTCTGTCAAGCTCTAATGGATAGCCAAGTCTTTTTTATGTTATATTGAAATTCAACTATAAGTCATAACAGTATTTTTTGTCTTTATGAACCATTTTATTGTGGAATTAAAAAATATATAAGAGACTATAAAATGTATTGTATTTAGATCATATTGGTTTCTACTTTTACTGAAAAATAAAAGTGTATATATATATATATATATATACAATCACATGGAACTTCGCAGTTCACACTGCTAGACAAAAAGACCAATGATGATGAAACACAACCAAGAGGAAGGCCACAGATGAGATGACTAGATGACATAAAAAGAATAGGCGGAATAAAGTATGTTGCTCAGGATAGGGATAACGATAGTATGAACGAAGGAGTTGGGAGAGGTCTATGTCCAAAAATGGTTGATAGAAGGCTGAAAAAATATATACAATATATACAGTCCCTAAGAAGCTGAAGTTGTTTTCACTTGAAGATCCACATATTGCTCTTCTTTCTCTCTTTCTATTATGTGGGTCCATACCATCTAATTCTCTGTGTTTTGATTGCTCTAACTATGTTCTCTTGACCCATCCATGCTTGTATTTCGTGATTCATCCATTGTCTTGCATCCTCTTCAGTTTATCTCTGAAGGTCCCAGTATTTTTCTCATAATCTTCCTCTCAAAAACAAGGCTGATTAATTTTACTGACAACCATCACCTTGTCTTTGTGGTGTTTAACTTCAGTCCATATTCATCACGTGGTAATCCTATTATCAGATGTTGAAGTTTTTCATAACTATTTTCAATTAACATTGTCATCCAGGTAGGAAGGCCCATTACAATAATTTCTAATCCTTCTTGATTTTGGTGCCTTGAAAAATGTGTTTCAATTAAATTGAAGATTATAATATCGTTTACAATATTCATAGCCCAAAGCCTGAATGAAACCCGAAGGTGGACGAATTTGCCACCTGTGAAGAGAAGATATTCACTGACTCGGGTTGCTCCTGTGTGATCGTAAGACAGAGAGACATAGACTTTTTTCCCTTTTAAGGCGAAAATTTTTAGAGAATTTAACTACTATGAGGAGTGAAAAATATTTATTTTGGAAAGAATGAACTAAAACTACAGAGCAGGGGCGGATGGGCAAGTAAAATTCTACCGGGAGAATAAACGACGGCGGCCCAAAATTTAAATATATATATATATATATATATATATATATATATATATATATATATATATATATATATATATATATAATATATACACATGGGAGTTTTTTTGATTTTTTTAAACTATAGAAACTTGAAACTTGGAATATAAAATACAAAGTTTGCTCTAGAAAATTCTATATTAAGATATTTAAGATATATAAATAACAAATTAATGTGTTATAAGCTATAGGTGAATGAAATATCGTTTTACATATATAGCTATCACTAAATGGTAACCTATTATTTATTATATTAATACATTAAAGCGTCCTTCATTAATTTGGTTGTTTGACCCAAACGATTAATAATTTCATCATTGTTGATATCGCTCAGTATATCATTTTCAATATTCATCAGCATGAACGACTCGAGTCTATTATCAGACAAGGAGTTTCTTAATCTATTTTTGATAAATTTTAAAGTTGAAAACGATCGTTCACATGCCACTTGCGAGATGGGCAATGAAAGTATATATTGATAAGCCAATACCAGCGTGGAATAAGCCCCCTTAAACAAATTATATTTTAAAATTGAACCGTAGCAACAAATGACACAGTTCTGACATTTGTTAGATTCGATGCACACCCTTGATTTTGTACTCTGTTTTGTTATACAGTCATCTTCGTCTACATCTGACTGTGCAGAAGAAGAGTCGTCTAACCCCACATCAAGTCTAGCATAATTTACTTCATATGAATCTTCAATTGTTAATTTAATATGTTTCCAGTTGCTTGCAAAGCTTGCTAACTCTTCTTTCAACTTTGCAGGAGTTGCAGAAGAATCAAACTGTATTAATTTTTCTGACAATATTTTTAGAGAATTCTCAGGTAGCTCACCTTTGGCGATTTCTTCAAAATTATTTGGATCTAAAATGCTCAGATCCCTACATAATTCAGCGTTGTTTGCAAATCTTCTACTGATTGATTCTACTGCAGTATCCGCAATAACGTTAAAAAAAACAATTCTAAAATTTTCTTTTGGGCTTACTGGGATTTCATCAGAAGTTTTCTCATCAAAGAATTTCTTTTTCTTTTTTGATCGAAACTCGGGCAATTGTTCTTCAATAAAAAATTCGAAGTCTCTCCTTTCAAAAGAGAGTTTAGCCCACCCTACAAATTTATCTGCAGATGCTTCAATGTCTGGAAAATTTCGTTGCATTTTTTTTAAACTCAGTATAGAATCATTAACCATAAAGTTACATTTTAATAAATCTAACCCTGTTGTCTGAATATATCTTGATAAAGGGCCTGTTATAGAGAACAGTTTTAAGAATATGTGCCCAATTAAAATATTTTCGTATTTCAGTAATTGTGCTTTGTAATTTGCAGCAGTCGCTCTTGCATCTGGCTTAATTTTTTGTGAATTTTCAATTGTATTAAGAATGTCAATTAAATCAACGTACAGTGCTTTATTAGGTTCATTAAAATTACCAAAAATTTTACTGAGCGCTGCTTCCTTTGACCACCAACGAGTTTCTCCTATCAACTGAAGTTTCTGTGATCTAGCATTGTTGCCAATGTCCAACCAGTAACCCATGCGTTGATGAGATTCTTTAAAAAATGCTGCTATACAATTCAGTAATGAAAAAAATGATGCGGCCTTAATGTGGGATTTAAAAATGTCTGTCAGAACAAGATTTAAAATATGCGCATAACACCAAACATGAACATGATTTGAATTTTCCTGGACCATGAAACTGGAGAATCCCGAATATCTCCCTTGCATATTAGCCGCCCCATCAGTAGAGTCAGCAATACAATTTTTTTCATCCAAACCATTTTTTACCAGTATGTCATGAATCATGGTATGGAATCCCTTCCCTGTTGAATTGTGACAAGGAACAACTGCAAGAAGGCGTTCGTGAATTGTTCCGTTGTAAACATACCTGAAATAAAATAAAATAAGCAAAGGTGAAGATTTTATTATACTTACAATTTAACATACCTTGTTACAACTGAACATTGGTCTGTTACTGAAATATCTTGAGTGCTGTCTATTTCTATAGAGAACATAGTGGCAGTCTGTATCTCTGAAGAAATCTTCTTTTGAATAATTTCTGTGATTATGACAATGATTGAATTTACAGTAGTTTTTGACAAAAATGTGTAGAAATTTCCAGCTCGACGTTTGATTTTTCTATTGTGATAACTTTTGCTTTTTTTAACAATGGCGTCCAAATGTTTCTTCAAAATAACATCAAATTTCGATAAAAGTAAGATTATTTCCAAAAAATTACCATGATCTAGGTTTTCATTTTCTAGATTGTATGCAGCTTCATTTGCTGTGCCCCGATAAGAAAGTCCTCGTTTGCCAATTAGTTTTATAACATCAATAATAACATCCAAAACGTGCCGATTGCTTGCAACTTTTTTATTTCTCATTTCAACAACGTTTCCAAAAAGTATTTTTTCAATTGTTTGATTTTTAATATACATGAAATATGTTTCGCAGTTTTTTCCATGACTGATTGAACTTTCATGCTCATTTATTCGCTGATATACATGTTTCCAATCAGACATACCCCTTGCAAAAGCAGAACTTTGATCTTTATTACTCTCAACTGAATAAGCAAGACAAATTGTGCAGAAAAGTGCCTTTCTTTCTTCACTATAGCTCAACCATTTCCTTTTTGTTTTATTATTACGTGTAAACGCTTTTTCCACATTGAAAGGTATATCTTTTTGGGCGACAGGTACCTTTGGATGGAATTCAAAAAATAGCTGTAATTTATTGGGATCCGGACGGTCGAAGAAATTGCCAGATTCTGTCTCTTCCGGCTGTCCCAGCTTTAGTAGCGCCTCTTCGTCTTTAAGTGCCTTTTTTACATTAGCTTCACTATCGCTTTCATCACTTGTCTCTATGTCGTCGTCCGAGTCCTCTGACAGCTTTAACTCAGTTTCAAATTTAGTTTCTGAAACCGGTAAATTTTCTTCGGATTTTTGCTCTTGCTCTTGTTTTTCCGTGTTAATATCACTTTCTACCCCTGAAGTTGAAGGAACAGAATAACTGTTGAGCAAATTATCCAAAGAGTGACATTTTTTTGCTATTTCACATCTTTTTTTCTTCTCCCTTTCTAGTTTTTTTTCTTGTCCTCCTTTTCGTTTTGGTGGCATTGGTATTTGATTTTTTATTCACTTAGTATATTGGTTCTGACGGCTATCATACAAGCAGTTTTCGTCCTAACGTAACAAATTTCATAATTATTGAACAGCTAGAATAGGCGCTTTTTGAGCATGTTTATACAGAGTATTTCATAACTATACCTACAAACCTTTAAACGTGGTAGGAGACATCACAACCAACATTCTTGCTTTATAAACAAACGCCCAAAAACGATTTGTTTGCGAATTAGACGTAAAAAAACACTTGAAAGCAATAGATTTTTACAAAATTTTATAGTTTTTTACAGAACTTAACAATACTACAAAACACTAAAAGTAACTAAATTTTTTGTTTGGGAAAGAAGATGAAACAGGATGTACGAGAATTTATTTTAATCGAATGATTTAAACAGAAAGCTTGCACCTGCCTAATTTATTAATGTGTTTATTTAAAAAAAATACGAACTTTTAGTACAGAATAACACCTTGTACTGTTTATCCGCGACTTTCTGGACACGGTGTATAGTGTTGAAACACCCTGTATAGTAAAAATTATTTTAAATAATTATTTCCTACCTTAAACTTCCACTCTAATAAATCGGCTTAAGTAATATATAACGTTATTGGTTAATTTAGAAGTAGGTAAATGTTTATTATTATCCTTCTACGCCACTATTCAACTAATCCCGAAGTAAAAGCGCACGTCACATAATAATTCGTGTCTTTTGGAACCGGAATAACTTCAGTGAAACAGTCAGAATTCGTGGCAAACAGTTGGTCAGTGAGAGAACAATAATACAGTCATCAGTATTATCCTCTTTACTCGTGCTGATCGACTTTCGCTGAGAGTTTCTGACGGTTCGTCGGCTGGAACAAACCCTATAATAAATACCACCTACATACTTTGTGATTTAAACCATTGGCGTACCAGAAAAATAAAATAAAAAGTTTTTCTACAGACAAAAATTGAAATAAACGATTAATTTATAAAAATATGTTATGTACATAATAATGAAGAAAATAAAATAAAGAATAATGGTTTATTGGCCTTTACTAATGCTAATAATTCGGCTCTAACCATATCTTCTGTAAAGACTATGCCAGAATTCATGCAGTTGAAAAATTAAGGGTTTAGGTCCGCGCGTGGCAGCCCACAAACGACGGCCCACCGGGAAAATTCCCGGTATCCCGGTGGGCCCATCCGCCCCTGCTACAGAGAGAATATAAACGGAAGCTTTTTTATTTTAAATAGGTATTATGTCAAAATTTATAAATCACAATTTTGAAATAAGTAATTTATAGTAATAAATAATTTATTATTGTATGTTTGAAGAGGTTAGGCAGCGCCTACCTTGCCTACCCCGACGGCCGCCTCTGCATTAAGGTCACCCATCAAAATGATAAGATCTTTAGTCTTGAGTTGGTCAGTAACAGTAACTTATTTTGATATCAAATTTGGCCAAGCTGGAGGTTCTTCACACACCTGTCTCATTTATTGAAAACCATCTTGCTTTACTGAAATCTACACCTTAAGAACTATTCAAAGTTCTAATCATAGCTCAGAATGTTCTTAAAACTTCTTTGTCATCTCAGGACATAATCTTCATAGAGAACTGAAAAAGGGTCACTTCTTCACATAAAATTACGGAATTCTTAGAGCTCAGAACCTCCAGGCGAGTATTTCGATGTCCTAAATTCCACTAATCCAATATCGCCTTTAATAAGCAATTAGTAATTCGTTACACAACAGGCAAGAATTAAAAATTACTCAAAAATTTTTGAAAAGAACTGTCTAAAATTAACAGTTCATAAAAGCAAAAAATCGTCCCCCAAACACCAAGTCAAGTTACAGCTTTATAACCACAACCAAAAACCAATTCTGCAACACTATATCTTTTAAAGTCTGAGCAATGAATATTTTGTTGTCCTTGACTATGGTCTGTCCAATACATATATTGGTATATTAACTTCGCCATTTGTTTTAATTAATTCGCCAGTTGCTGTACTAAGATGGTATCTTATTATTTCTGGTCATGAAATAGTTCTTGTTGCACCTGTATCTATCAAAAACGACCTTTCTTTGTTATCGATATTACCAAAAATGTACAAGCTAGAAACTTTATTAGAAAATGTTATGTTAACAGTGTCTACAGGTGCTTTACTTCTCAACGTCGGCGATTGCCCCTTTATGTCCACCCTTTGACTGTTGTGTCGTTTTCTTACAATATTAAGATCACCACAATTCCAACATCTGAGCTCACGTTTGTTTGACATTGTGTCACGGATTATTTTCCGAACCATTTCTTCCAGACGTTCATCGTTCTGTTCTCCAAAGCGTTTTTTTGTATGACTTTTGCTTTTTTGTTAATTTCGTTTTTTATGCAGTGCTTTTTCGAATGTTTGGGTAATTTTTGTTCCTTGCCTGTTGTATAACTAATTCTTCTTTAAGTTCCATCTTCTATCGAAGGTTGGAAATCATCATGGCTATGCGGACTCTGTTGACTGCCGCTCTAAAAAGTTCTGCACTACTGCATTCAAACCATTCCCTTAAGTTCCTAAGCCAGGATATTCTTTGTCTTCCCACATTTCGCTTTCCTCGGATTTTGCATAATAAGTTGTAATAATGCGTATTTTTGCCCTCTCATCACACGCCCAAAGTACTCAAGTTTTCGACATTTGATAGTTAATATTATTTCCGCCTCATTTCCTATCCTTCTAGTTACTTCCACGTTTGACATTCTTTGAATCCATGATATTCGTAGGATTCTTCTGTAACACCAAAATTCAAAGGCGGCCAACTTATTCAGATGGACTTGTTTTAGTTTCCATGCTTCCAAGCCTAAAGAAGAGTAGAGAACATGTAACATTGAAGCATTCTCAGGCGTAGATCTAACCTTATATCCCGACAACAAAGAAACTTTTTAAGTTTAATGAATGATGCACATGCTATTTCAATGCGTGTCCTAATTTCTTTGGTGTGGTCTACATCTGATGTTATCCATGTTCCTAAGTATTTATAGTTATTAACACGCTCAATTGCAGTATCTTCAATAGTCAATTGGATATTTGCATGTGCAGATTTAGTCATGTTCATGCATTTAGTTTTCTTTAAATTTATCTTCAATCTGTACTCATGACAGCGTTCATTAAGGCGTTGCATTACATTCTGTAAATCATTGTTGTTATCCGTCATTATTACTGTATCGTCTGCAAAACGAAAGTTATTCAAAACTTCTCCATTGATAGATATACCTTCTATTGAGTCTGAGAGCGCTTTTTGAAATACCGCTTCACTGTATACATTGAAAAGTAGTGGGGACAGCACGCAACCCTGGCGGACTCCTCTCTGCATTTTGATATTTTGGGTGTACTGGTTGTCAACTCTTACCTTGGCAGTTTGATTCCAATATAAATTAGATATAATTTTCATATCACGACTGTCAATATAGCGATATCGCATTAGCGGTATTTAGGAGGTCGAAATATGTCTGGAAGCTCTTAACCGCAAGAATTTCGTAATTTCATGGGAAGAAAAAATACTTTTTTCAGTTTTCTAAGAAGATTATGCCGTATAATAGGCTATGTGATAAATAGGAGGTACCTATACCGGCCGTGTTATAAAATTGTAGTTCCTAACGTTTCTTCTGCAAGTACGGCAGACATTAAATGCGAAGTGGACGTTGACATGACCTCGTATCTTTCCCCTCAATCACTGATGCTTCTTTGAGAATCTGCTCTATATGCAACGAGTTTTTTTAGAGTTAATATTTCGGTTGTTAGGAAACTGTCAGTTTGTCTTTTAAAAGGGTATAGAGATTTGCGCACTATTCTATGATTGGTCTGATTAATCTTTTAATATGTGATTAGTTTTGGGATGGATTCAGCTGAGTCTACCACAATGTCTGTGCTCCCAATAGAGGAGATCTTCTTTTTACTCTAGAATATTTCTCGACATTTATGAAATGTTGCCTTTATTCACTACTTATTTATTACAATGGTTACACAAAAGTATCTGATACAATATAATTAAAACCTATATATTTGGTTATCTGTGTAACACGAGTGTTACGAGGCCTCGATCGATGATAGAAAAAGAATACACAGGGACTATAATAATTGGGACATATGCTTCAAGGCCCAAACAACATAAATTGATTATTTTCATTATCTGGCGTTATGGCGCAAAAGCATCCAAATAATTCCATATCTATCTCAATAATAATTTGATTTCTAGCAAATTTCGATATCTCTTAATACATTGAGACTACTTAATGTGGATTGTATTGTAACTATGACTATATTTATTACAGGTTCCAGTTGACCAGAAAGAAGCTTTAGCCTCTGATTTGATGGGAATGTTTGAAAAACGTAGATTCCGCAATTTCCTCATATACGTTCAAGATTTCCAAGCTGATGATCCAAAGACATGGAAAGACTTCGATCCCAATACTCAAAATATGCAGGCTCTGTATGAAAAATTTGGCCTAGGTAATATTTGTTTATGTATTTATATTAATAATAATGTAAAGGAAGGTTTCCTTATACTTGCACTGACATTACGTGTCATCCATGATTGCAGTTTTTCTTTTTTTATATACTGAAATCTCGCAAATAGCAGAAAGACTCCTGTGTGTGCTTCTAGAAGTTTCAAGTTTCATATAAATTTCAAATCGTACACTCAAATCAACGATACGAGGCCTGTTTTTTAAGTAAGTACCGTTTTGAAATTCCGCCGCTATAATTCTGCGGTTGATGTTCCGCAAACTGTGAACCTACGTCTGTTGGCAAGCGTCAGAGCCATTGCAGTAACAATCGATCGTTTATACATTTGCGTTCGCAAATTGAAAAACGGCCGATTGAAAATCTCGCCGACCTTATTATTCATTTTGTTAGTTTAAAAGGCGTGAAAGCAGTTGAAATTCATCGTTAATTGTGAAGTTTATGGACAAACCATTATGAGTAATGGAATGGTGTGCAAATGGAGGAGAGCTATCAAAGACGACTGAAAGAATTTTCATAATGAGGAACGGAGTGGGCAACCCTTATTGGTCACTAACGAATTGATCCCAAAATGATGTTCCTAGAAATAATTTAGTCATTTTCCATTCAACCCTAATGTAGCAGTGATTATCAGGTGTTTCTGAAGAAAACTGAAACTAAATAAACATCTTAGAGGTGGCTCCCAAACCAAAAAGCAAATTTCTACGACAGAATACAAGAGAGAATTACATATATGGAAAATGAGATAAAGTGTGGTCTTTAATGTAAAAATAAACTTGTTAAAAACACACTTCGTAGTTACAAACAGTCAAATCTACATCTAATATTAAATTTGATAATTGACATTAGTGCCTTAAATTCACTGTGGCTTTGATTTCAAGTTAAAGTAGCAAAAGTACATAATGTTTAGGGGTTTATATGACGTCTGTAATTGTTATGTTTCATGTGCAATTGTGGCAGACATTTAAAGACGATAGGGCAGCGTTCATAACCTCCTGTTGCTCATCGATGAGTTATGGGAAGTTTCCGCTTTCGCGTTCGTTTGATACGTGCCGCAGTTGAGACGAAACGTTAGGGACAAGCAATTCCATACGACGATCTATATATAAACCTTGAAACCAATGTACCATTACAAAATATCGACCGCGAGAGTCTACGTTCCTTGATAAGATTTCATTACTGCCTCTTATATTTATGAGATTATTTGATGAATTTTATTTGTCTTATTTGATTTGCCTATTAAATTATTGTGCCGGCAGCCTGAGAGCACGTATATGAAATGTCTGGAACGATACAACTAAGCCATATTGTACTGTCGTTGTAAATAGCTTTCAAATATGCTTAGATAGTAAACTAGCAGAACCCTCCAGAAGTTAGGCAGGTACCACTGAGCTCAACACAAACTGCTCATGTGACAGCAGGGGAAGTGTTGGATGATAGATGTTACAAACAGCTAATTACAATGAGGAAATCATAAAAAGAGCTTTCGACAGAAAAATAGTGGAATAAAATCAATAGAACACCGATTAACAACATTAGACATGTACAATTTTCAACTCTATAAACCATTTGGTGATGCAGACATCGTTAGAACCATCAAAAATAAACCTCCTAATATGGACGGACCATATGATACGGATAGAAGGTGATCCTACTGAAATAACTATTCTAAACAAACCGGTCGTAAGGCAACGAGCTAAACTCAAATATCTGGATAATGTGCAGGAATATTTGAGCGATTGGAATGAGGGGATGCAGAAGACAGGTACTCAATAAAGAAGGATGGAAGAATGTCTTGAGGCAGGCTAAAGCTCACGGAAGTCTGTAGCGGCATTTGATTATGATGATCCTCCTAAACTAGAAAAATAATTTTATTGAGTGCAAAATATCAATTGCAGCTTAAACTTTATGAGATGCTTTAAAAACGTTACTGTAAAATTTAGATAATCACAATCAAATCTCATTATATATTTTTAATTATCCCTTTTTATTTATTATTGAATCCGTTGATTCATGAAATTGTTATATCTCACTATTTCGTTACTTTTGGAAATGTAATGCTGTGTATTAAATAATTTAGAGCTTTTGCTACTTAATATTTCTTCTCAAAACTATATTATTTTTATGAACTTTACTTTAATATTTACCTTCATATAGGTATAAGAAATAAGGACAATATGTTTCGTGACTGCTAAATGTGCGTGCTCCGTTTGAAAGAGATCTGCATACAAGATGATAAATGAGACATGCAGAATAGTAAAGGGATACATGAAACTGACGGCACTGAAATATATGTAAAGCGGGTAGAAATGCACCAGAACATGTAGATAAAGCCAAATAAATCGCAGACGAGCAGCATTCCCTATAAATAGCTCGAACAAGAAGAAAACGACTGTACTACAGGAAAAACAGGTTGAAGCCCGAATATTTCAGTCTCCCTTAGGTTTGATGAACCAGGTAAACTTTATAACATAAACAACCATGAACAGGTTAAGAACGGGAGTCGCTCCGTAAAAGCAAATTGTAAATGGGTAGAAATAGATCAAAACAGTGTAAACTGTGACTGTGATGAAATACAAAATATGGAACCATGGTGCTCTCGAAAATTTGTGGATTGCGAGTGAAAATGGAACCGACGTAATCCGGTACTGAGTCGAAATCCGAAATAATAAGATGTCCAGCCATAATTAAGGAAAGTGTAAAGGATTTTCTTTTTAATTATTAAAAAAAAAATGGGTGTGGCAGTCCAGTGGGACTGCCGGTGGAAGTTACACTTCTATACATGCATTCGCCGTTACAAATTTATTTGGGAGTCAATCTGCACAATCATTACATATGTAATTCTTTAGGTAAGACATAGCAGAAAGAGAAACAGAATTAATAACAACTTACTAACAATGAAGGATTGAATCAATATTTTGATGAAAATGTATATTTTTATTTTCATATATGTATCAAAAAAAGGAGTTGAATGCAAAATTTTTTACACAAACTCTGCAGTAAATTCATTGTTTATTTTGTTATTACTTAATAGAATAATACAATACAAATTAAACTACAATATTCATAAGTATTTAAAAATGACAATAATATACATAAAAAAATACACTACAATACAGTGCAACATAATTCCATAATATAATAATACAATACAAATTAAAATGCAATATCCATAAGTATTTAAAAATGACAAAAATGTAATAATATTAATAAAAAAGTCCTCCCCGACTAGGAATCGAACCCCGGTCTCCTGCGTGACAGGCGGGGATACTGACTACTACACTACCGAGGACATGACACAGATATATTTCAAAATTGACAGTTCTGGATCATACAGTGATTTATTGAGATTATTATTTTGAAATACAAAAGAATAATATAATTATGAACATTTAATAAATAATACAAAACATATCACATTAATAATAATATTAAGAAATATTTTATTATATGTATAATATTGTGTGTATATATATCTTTATATAATATATATAGTATTAAATTATATATACAAAAGGATCATTTTTATATTCGAGAGAGGAAGAGAGAGAAAATATATCTTCTGTCTCTCTCTTACTCATTATCTTACATATGTAATGGTTTCACAGATTCACTCCCATACAAATTTCCAACGGGGAGCGCGCGTATAGAAGTATAACTTCAAAAAAACTATATTTTTGAGAATAAACCACAATTCTAGTTAAGAATACTGTTGGAAACCCTGTAGAGCGGGATTATTGTTCCAGGGCCGTAAAATTATAGTAAATTTGAAAAAATTATAATAGATGAGAAAAAATAATCGTCCAAATAATGGCTAATGGTTATTGTTTTTAGAAAACTGTCGAGTTGAAAGTTCAGTTTAAAATCAACAGATTATTGAAAGTATGATTACTGACTCGTGATTTCTTTAGATAAAGGAGCTTGTATAATTCGTATTTCAAATCTCTATAGTATAAAAACTTAAGAGTTAAATAATAAAGTTTAAGTTTATAAAAATATGGTTTATGAAAATCATAGTAGTTTAGGGATTATTGTAAAGGTATGATAGTACAATATTATATATTTGACGTTTGGATTATCACCTCGGAAATTAGAAATTAGAGAACCGTGTTAAAAAAAGTTAGCTGACATATTTTTTCATAAACGGCTTTAACTCTCCACTTTCTTTTGAACTTAGTATAAGTAATGTCACTAACACATTAATTTTAAAATTTATTGATTTGTCATTAACATATATTTTGTTATAGATAAGAACACCCAAGATTTTACTGGACATGCCTTGGCTTTACACAGAGATGATGATTATTTAAACAGAACCGCTGTGGAGACTATTAACCGCATTAAATTGTATTCTGATTCACTAGCCAGATATGGAAAGTCTCCATATTTGTATCCCATGTATGGATTGGGTGAATTACCTCAAGGTAAGTTATAACGGTTCACATTTACTGTTTATTGATTTATTTGATCCAAATGCGTTGCTGTTTATATAATTTGTTGTTAAACTGGTATATATATATATTGATATGTAAATAATAAGTATAATTCAGGTACGATCCAAAGAGAATATATGAAAAAGATTACTCATGAATTGAAAATAAATATCGTATAAGGTAGAAACATAGAAGAGTTTTGTCTTATACAAGCGCAATTGCTAACATAAGTCGTTTGACAGCAAAACTTGAACTTAATAGGTTGACTGCCAAGCTGATTTAGTACTATTTGTCATTATGTATTTATGAACCATATTGGTACACAGCACTATTTGCCAACAGCAAAGTTTGTACCTATATGGTGCACAGCATGCTGATGTAGTCAATCATTGTATGTACCTGTACAGATGCACAAGCTTAATATTTTATTTGGCCTCCTAGATCAATTTTGAAAATATGTATAGCCATTATTTTTTACAAAGTACAAAGGTATTTAGAACAAATCAGACAGTGTGTTTACACTTTTTTAGAAGTTTGTTGTGCTTCTTTTCATCCCTCTTCGCGATTTCCTTATAGCGATTTTGGCATCTTCCTCTTTTGTTTGTCTTTTGTAAAATGTGACGATTTATATTTTTAGAACTTTCTGCTGTCTTTTTTGTTAGAAGACTTTTCACTAACTCTTCTTTAAATTCTGTAATTTTCATTTTTTTTGTTTGTTGTCACTGAAGCTGATACAGATACATTGCGTTTACTACAGCTGTATTATTACACACCGGAAACCAAAGAACAGTCGAAACAGTGGCGCAAACGCAGCGAAGGGCCGCCGAAGAAGGCAAAGAGTGCAGATTCGGCCGGCAAAGTGATGGCGACTGTTTTCTGGGATGCGAAGGAAAAACAATCAATGGTGAGTACTACGCAGCGTTATTGGATCGATTCGATGCCGAATTGCGTCGACAACGGCCCGGTTTGGAACGCAAAAAAGTGCTCTTTCACCAAGACAATGCACCGGCTCACCGATCGGCCGTCGCCATGGCAAAGTTACACGAATTGGGCTATGAATTGGTTGAACACCCACTATCTACCACAGATCTAGCCGCCAGCGATTATTTCCTGTTTCTAAACCTAAAAAAATGGCTCGGAGGACGCCGTTTCGCAACAAATGACGAAGTCGTCGCTGAAACTTCGGCCTATTTTGAAGAACTCGAGCAAAAGTACTATTCGGATGGGATAAAAAAATTGGAACATTGTCTTACTAAGTGTATCGAGCTAAAGGGGATGTTGTTGAGAAATAAATCAATTTAATTCCAAAAAACTTTTTTTGTCTATCAAAGGCTAGTTTTATATCAATCCACCCTCTATTGCAAAAAAATAATATAGAAGACTCAAAATAATACATTGATAATCAAATATTTAAATAAAAAACCGATTTTCAATCAATACGGTGTAGCTTCCAGGACTATGAATATAATAGTGTGCACCATATTGGTGCACATGCCAGTTTACCTGTTAATTAATCAGTCCTACAAACAGGATTAGTGTGCTAATTGAGAAATGGGGTTCATAGTCTATCATGTTTTCCATATGGGTTTCACAGTCTATCAAAAGGGTTTTGATACCATGGAATTCTGGACATTTCTGTCGCGTAGACGATGCCAAGATCTTCTTGATGTGAAGAATGTTGCCGATCGTCATGGTAATATTTACATATTTTGTCAGCAGCGCGGTAAAGCTGCACTGATGTTGTGTTGGACCAGGTTCTAAGGTTCTGAATTAACCAGGATGTTCTCCTTTGGAATAACACTGAGAATAGAGCATCTCTTTTTCTGGAGAGAGAGAGAGAGAGATAATGATGTTATGTTATTGGTAGAAATTGTAAGACGATCTCTTTTATTGTGAACACCATGTCTAAATGATCCCACTATGGACCCTCATTGGCCTTCACTGATTTCTGCGGTAAAAAAATAAAAAGCAGATGATGGCAGCTAGAAATTCAAACCTGCAGTGTCTAATGCATTTGCAAATAAAGATAAGCGACTCACATGAGAACAAAACAAATAGGTGGGTATATAATTCCAGTCGGAGCGTAGAAGAAGGAAAAAGAAAAAGTATTTTTTAAAAAACTCAAATGCTTTCGATTCTTTTTTAATTTTTCAGTTTGATTCATCACTCCTTGTTAATAAAATAATTATTTAACTACATATGGTTGCTTTTCCTATATTCCCTAGATTTCTTTTCCAATTAGAACTGAATTGTTAAGTTTTTTATCACACGCCGAGTTTGTCGAGTTTCGCAAATTTATCTTTAAAAGGTGAATGAAAATTTAACTGAAATTCATTGCTAGGTGAAATACACTACAATTAAAATTAATCTGAATAAATTAAAAGCAAGGAAATTCTTATCTCGTTAATTGTGTATGTGCTTCATACTGTTATCATATTTTTAAATACGAATATTTATATGCTTGTCATTAATATCATTACTATTAAGTACTTCAAAGTTAATGTTATATTTGGTTATAACTAATTTGTTTTTGAAGATAAAATTATTTCAGATTGGAAAATAATATAAAATATATAAATAATGAGTTTTTATAAATTTACTGAGAATATATTATGTGCGATAAAGGCTACTTTTTTTCTGGTATTATAGAGGAATTTATAGCAGAACTCAAAGCAGCAATGTCGTTAGAGACAAGAGCTACTTGTAATTGTTTGCGCAGAACAAACTGGTAACCATGCATACGATCCTCAAAGTGAAAACTGAAAGAGTCCGGCCCACTCCATGGATATGTAAACTGATTCTAACAGCCTATACGAAGTTGGTTCAAATGACATAATTTTATTGCAATATATAACATGAAAACATATTTTAATCACTTTATTATAAAGTTAGCTCTAGAAAACTTATCGATAAGGCCAATAATTGCAAGCGGTTTAAATGTTATTTATGAACAAGACCCGAATTAAAGAAATAAAACCATATTTTGTTACTACAAATATGTACCTAGTCTTAATAATAAACTCTTTCCAGTTCTAGTACAGTCACTGAAGGTTTTCACTCCGATTTCGTTGAACCTCCACCGATTTTCATGAAAATTGGTGAGTAGTTAGAGGATACCTTAAGAAACAAAAGTGACATGGTGTCAACTTGCGCTTTTACCCTGGGGGTGGATGCCACCCCTTCTCGGGGGTAGAAATTATTTTATTAAAAATAATCCCAGAAATCGATAGAGAGACCAAATCAAAACTAAATTTATCTTATAAAGTTATTAAAATAAATCAATACTTTTTGAGTTATTAAAGATCAAAGATTTTAATTTTTCGTGAAAAAAATGCATGTTTTAATGCGGTTTTTCATAAATAACTCAAAAACTATAAGTTTTTATAAAAAAGTTGTCGTTACCAAAATTGAAGCTAATAAAAAATTGAATAAATTCCTTGCTTGAAAAACCTTTTAATATTAATTCAAAGTGAGTTATAGGTAATTAAATGTATTTTTTTTTTTTTTTTTTTCGGTGAGTACTCAAATCTGAATATTCAAGCTTAAATAACGGGAAAACAATGCATTTTATAAAATATACTTATTGAACAATTTTCAAAGTACTCAGAAATACCTATAAAATAAGCTCTAGGAAAAGTTGATAGCGTCAAAATTAAGCAAGTTATGATGAAAATAAGAGGACCCTTTCGAATTTTTTTGGAAAAAGTGAAAAATAAAACATACGCCATTTCCACAAAAACTAAAATTTATAGTAATCCATATAAGACTTTCTTTATTTTAGCATAAGTAATGACCTCAAAAATTTTGTCCGGTTTAGAATGCATATTTTTGAAAATAAAATTGATTTAAAAAAATCAGAATTTTTCAAATTTTCATAAATTTCATTTTCTTTTGAGAATAACTCCATATATACTTACAATATACTTAACAAATGATAGAGAACAAAAATTGAGGTTTTTTTAACAAAGATTTTCCTTTTTTTTATATTGTTGTAGGATAAAAAATTACTTAGATAAAAACGTTTTAAAATTAAATTTTACAGCCTTTGAAATTACCTTTCAAATGATTTTTGAATGAAGTTCTTGTAAAAAACATTGAGTAGAGATTTTGTATGTATATATAGGAAAAAAGATTGGTAATAAGAAGTAGACGTGTCGATAGGTATATGCTCACGAAATATACATGTGTGGATGTGTGTATAACCAATAAAAAAGTTTCTAAATGATTAAAGCTAATAAAAAAAAAAAACATTTTCCATTATTTTTATTACAAGGGGTAGTTTTAAGGGTGCAAAATTACGCAATAAATAAAAAATACTTTAATACTCAGTAAATGAGATTTCAATTCAGTAAGGTATTATTCAAATAATTAAAGTTTCTTGAAATTAATTTTTTCAATGATTCTGCTTTAAGGGGGTGGTTTTTAAGGGTTGAAATTTCACAGTCAATAAAAAATTATAATCATAAACATTAAAGAAACTATTTGGGTAATATTAATATGCGATTTGATATTTCAGAAATATAAAAAATGATTTTTTCATGATTTTCGATTTAAGGGATATTTGCTAAAAGGGTTGAAAAATTAATTTAAATCCTAAATCATGCTTATAAATGTTGCAAAATATTTATTTTAATTAATTAATCGAGATTACTTATGCCAGAATGCTTAAATCTGCATTTTTACCATTTTTAACAAAAGGGCTGGATTTCACCACTAAAATGCAAAAAAAACGCAAGTTGAGCATATGTCACTTTTGAAGTTGAGGGTAAAATATACTCAATCCCAAATTTTCATGCAAATCGATGGAGTTTCACCGAAATCGGAGGTAATAGTTGATTTTTACCTTCATTCACTGTACTATTCCTTGATTTCTGTGCTTTAAACTATGGTTTATAATTTCATATATTATTGTTTCTAACAAAATTGGAATTTATCTAATGCTACTCTTTGTAGTTTTTGTTGGCGATGCTATTAGATCATTGATTGTTAATTAATTTATATATATATATATATATATATATATATATATATATATATATATATATATATATATATATAACGAGTTTATTACAGCACAGCTGCCGCCGTTTCTCGCAACCTAGCTTCCAACGCTTGCGATCGTTCCAGTCATCTACTTGTAGACCCCTATCTTCCATTGCACCTTTTACTTCTTGTCTCCACGATCTTCTTGGTCTTCCCTTTTTCCTGCGGTTGGTGGGGATCCACTGTAACATTCTCTTTGGCCATCGTTGATCATTCATCCTTTCTACATGGCCATACCATTTCAGCCTTTTGCATTCTATAGTTTCCAGGACGTCAGTGTCGATGCCCATACGCTCTCTGATTTCAGTATTCCTTACTCTATCTCTTCTAGTGAGTTGGCAACATCTTCTCCAATAATTCATTTCCATTGCTTTTATTTTGGATGCGTCATTTTTATTTATTACCCAAAGCTCTGAACCATATATAGCAATGCTTTCTATGATACTTTTGTATATCCTAATTTTTGTGTTTCGGGTGATGTGGTTATTCCAAAGTATACTATTCAGTTGACGTATTGCTGAATTTCCTTGACCAATTCTAGTAGCTATTTCTTTTGTATTCCGACCATTGTTTGTAATGTTTACACCGAGATATTTATAGCTATCAGTATTTTGAATTTGTTTGCTTCCTAGTTCTAAGTGCTTTCCTTCACCTCCCACTACTATGTACTCTGTTTTTGATGGATTAATTGATAAGAACCACTTAGTATATTCTTCATCTATTTTTCGTAACATGTAGTGGATATCATCTTGATCTTCTGCAAGTTCTACTTGGTCATCAGCAAAATGCAAGCTGTACAGTGTATGGTCTCCAATTTTAACACCCATAGGTTCACATTTTCTTGTCCAAATATCCAAAACCCCCTCCAAATAAATCTTAAAGAGTGTAGGTGCAATGCAGCAGCCTTGGAGAAGTCCTTTGGTCATTTTATCTTTTTTGTCACTTTTTGTCCAATCTTTATTACACTCGTCATATCATCGTACAACTCCCTTACAGCATTAATGTAAATCGGTGGAATATTCTTGTCTTCTAGCACCTGCCATAGCTTGGCTAATGGGACACTGTCATACGCTTTTTGAAGATCAATAAATACCATGTGTGTCTCCATATTATGTTCCAAACGCTTTTCTATTGTTTGTTTTAGGCAGAACACATTGTCTATACAAGAACGACCAGTACGAAAGCCACTCTGATCTTCAGCGTCTTCCCAGCAATCTTCAATTCGGCTTTTAATTATCTTCCCGTAGACTAATTAATTTATTAATCATGAAAAATGTTAGGTGATTCAGTTTTATAGATATCTTGAACCTCTAGTTTTTTATTACAATTTAGACGATGTTTTTATTGAGATGGCCTTGTTTTTCAGAAAAAATTATCCTTCAATCTGCATATTATAGATCTTATATGCAAAAAGGCTATTAAACAGCTTGGTTTCGTTACGAGGCATACCGGAGATTTTCACAGGATTGCATCTATAATACTCTATACTTTTCTCTTGTCTACTCCATATTCTTATTCTGGTATGATGGATTTCTTGAATTCGGATTATCTTTACCAGAGAGTTTGACTAACTTTGACTTTATCTATAATGTTTAAGCTTGTTAATGGAATAATTCAATCTTCTGAATTGCTTCAGCTAATGTGTTTTCATATTGCTTCTCGTTCGTTGCGTCAGAATTCACTTTCCCGTGTTCCTCATCGCAGAACTAATTAAAGGGTCAACTATAGGTATAGTCCGATTTCTTATACATGCTAATCACTTAACTCACGAGATAAATCTGTTAACTTATGTATCAATAGCTGTAGGTATCATTTGAAGCACTGAATGCTACAGTCTTGTATAATTTTGACAGTGGGTTTGTCCCGTTTGTTATCAATAAATAAATATATTTACACCATATTATTTTTAGGTTTCGCTAGATTATCGGCAATATACGGAGGTACCTACATGTTAGACAAACCTATTGATGAAATAGTCTTAGGCGAAGGAGGTAAAGTAGTTGGGGTGCGTTCTGGCAACGAAATAGCTAAATGTAAACAGGTAAGTATCGATTGTGACAGTATTTAATATTATTTGTTAATTTTACGCTACACTGGTATACTTTCTAATTTTTCCGCGCAAAGCTGATTAGGACAGAAACATCATGGTTGCCAGATGATATAATTTAATTTAAAATGATCGTTTCAAAACAGCCACTACTAACGAATTTTTTATTGAAAAAACTTAAGATCATTGATCAATGCGTTGCAAGATAATTATTTACTTGCGAGGAAACATGATACTGTAGGTATTTCAATTAACCTGGTATACAATAAGTTACTAAAAAGTTCGCTTTAATTTATGATGGATCAAAGGATTGCTTTTAACGAAATTATTGAAAAAACATAAGATCATTGACTTGTCAACGAATTATTCATTTGTAATACATTCGTATGGTTCGACAGTTAATGACAAACATATCCAAAATTTCTCATGCAAGTTTATCTGTTTCTTTACTTTTTTTTTTCGGTTACTCTTGTCATCAAATCGCTGTAAGCTTACAGCGACATCCGCTGTAAGCGGAGTCCATTGCTTTGGATTGATTAGTAGGCTTTTTTTATTCCAGTCCTCAAAATATCTGCTTCTTTATTTGAGTAACAACAAATTATGTCTTATATTTCTGTTGTTTTTCTAATGTTTTTCAACTGAAAAACGAAAAAAACGAAAAACTATGTTTTTCAGCAACCTTCTTGTTATAAAACCATTGTATTCCAAATTTCAAATTTTGCAGTTAATTTAGGGACTGCCTCATCTATGTCACATTCATCAACTCCTAAGATCCTCATCATCTTCGTTTCTGCAACTTCATCATAATCCATTTCCGAGTCATCTGATTCATCATTCCAATTTTGAATAATGCTTTCTAACTCCTCTCGCGTTTACGGTTTTTTTGTCAAACTTGTTCATACATCTAACACAAAATGGATAAAAAAACTCAGCATAAACTAACAGTAAGTGAAGGTGAAGAGGCTTTGTTCCCATGCATATCTAGACGCGCTGTTGCCAACTTGTGCAATTAAAATATATATAAAAGAAATGGTAATATCTTCCTTAGGTACCCCACTTAGTCATTCAAGGGTTAAGATAATCTTTGTTATTACTGGATATTTTTTAACTACCCTTAAAATAATATTTTTTATTACAGGTATATTGTGATCCTACTTATGTCTCTGACAGAGTACGCAAGAAGGGAAAAGTCATCAGATGTATCTGCCTTTTGGACCATCCAATTGCTAATACAAGAGATGCACTATCGACTCAGGTTATCATTCCTCAAAAGCAAGTTGGTCGTAACTCCGACATATACGTCTCTGTAGTCAGTTACACTCATCAAGTAGCTGCCAAAGGTATGATTATAGTTTTTTTTCTGTTTTATATTTATAAGCAAAGGGAATACAAGAATATATTAAATAATTCTTAGCCTACTTTTCTCTTTAGAGCAGATATTACGAGAACAATACACTTTTCAGCAACGAGTCCTAGAAGGAAAGATAGAGGAGATTTATAGGACGTAAAAAATGTCAAAATAATTTGATACATTTATTACGACAAACATACATCGTCTTTTGAAAAAAAATTATCTTACTCTGAACTAGATCTCCACGGCTTTTATCTAGCATCTCACCTCTTCGCTGGAAGAAAATTTATGACCTTTTTAGACTTTTGTTCAATTGAAGGAAGACATGATAGTCCGATGGAGCCAGATCTGGTGAATAAGGGGGTGAATTAATTTGATTGCAACATGGGATTTGTGTGCAAGTGCATTGTCCTGCAAAAATAAAATATCTTTGGGCAAGTTTCACAGCCTTCTCATATAATTAGTCATTAACGTTAAATAGTAATTCCCGGGTATTGTTCTACCTTATCTAGAAAATCGATTTTAATAACGAAATTTTTTATACCTTTGAGAACCAGAATGTTTCCATCCCATTTTGCAGAATTTCTCGAAACTGCAGCGCTATTTACGGAGGGCACAGAAACTATACGAGACTGTTTCGATAGTTCTGTGAGTCTGTGTTTTTTACCACAGGTAGGTTACTCACCTCACTTAGGAACCCTCCTCCTTTGTCCGGGCTTAGGACCAGCAGTGATAGTAAAGCAAACTCCTGAGCTACTTAATCCATCCAGTTAGATACAGGCATACTCCAGGCGGAGTGGCAGCTACACAACTGGCCGAAGAAATAAATGTGTCGGCGGGGATAGCCTCATTCCGAATCTCTTTAACATGATCATGGTTAAGATAATAGAAAACATAAATGAAAGCAACATTTGCTACAAAATGGGAATTGTCCACCACTTCAAAGCTAGAGTTATTAACAGTAAATTGGGAACCAATGTTTCAGGCTTTGTTGTTGGGTGTTGTTGCCATCATTTCGGTTTATTTCGTAATGATGGTGCCTATTATTATTTGTGTCTACTTCTTGTTTACTTTTGGTTTTATATTTTCGTATGTTTCTGCTATGTTAATGAGTTCTTCTTCCTCTTTATAAGCAATTCTGCTTGTTCATTGGCGGATTAATACACCTCTATGGAAGGTTGTCACTCCATCTTTTGCGCGGTCGTCCGATGTTTCTTCTGCCGATTGGCGACTTATCTCTTGCTATTTTAACGACACGGGTCTCCTCCATTCTGCTTATGTGGTTATACGATTCTTTTTTTCTATTTTGTGTCCATTCATTTATACACTGTATGTTAGATTTTCTTCTAATGTCTTCACTTCTTTTTCAATCTCTCAGCATATTTCCTGTAATTCTTCTCAGTACCCTCATTTCTGCCGTTTCCAGTAGACTTTGCGTTGTGGCGGTGTCGGGTCTTGTTTCTGAGGCATACGTGATTGCTCTTACACTGGCTTTATAAATTCTTGACTTCATCTCAGTGTTATGTGTTTGTTTCGCCATATAGTGTTATTAAAGGCATCCTGCCAGTCTATTTGCATTTTGTACTTGATCTCTTACTTCTTTGTCCAGATCTCCATAACTAGACAGTGTAATTCACAGGTATTTTTTTTTTCGTGCTTGTTCAATACTGATGCCATCAATTTCTATTTTACATCTGGTTGGTTCTTTGCTGACTACTAATGTTTCAGTTTTCTAAGATGAGATTGCAATATTAAATTCTTTTGCTCTTATGTTAAATCTGTGGACCAGTCTTTACAGACTATCTTTATCTTTGGCTATAACAGAATATTTTTATTTCTTTGTTTCCCATGCTCTTTCTTTATTAACGCTTTCGATGATTTCATCCATGATCAAATTGAAGAGCATGGGGCTAAATGAATCCTCTTGTCTTATTCCGCTGCCTATTTCTATAGGTTTTGTAAGTCTATTCTGACTTCCATTTTGTTGTTTTGGTAGATGTTTTCGATAGTTTTTATAATATTTAAGGGGAACTCCTCTATTATACAGAAGATGGATTACATCTTTGAGTCTTACTCTGTTAAACGGTTTCTATATGTCAATCAGATACAGAAATGCTGGTCTATTGTACTCTAGTGATTTCTCAGTAATTTGCTTTATAACGAATATTGCATCTGGAAACGATCTTCGACTACGAAACCTGTTGTTCATCTGCTAAGCTTATCCTCTGATTTATTAGCACTTGTAAAATTTTAGTTGTAAGTTTTAGCGTAGTATTTAACAAGTTTGTAGCTCTGTAGCTTTCTGGCTGGTTTCGTCTCCTTTTTTGAATAGAATTAATTCTCTAGCTCTCCATTCTTTCGGTATTTTATTGTGTAATTTTATTAATTAATGCTGTTAATTCTTCTGTCATTGCTGCTCCACAATATTTCAGTAATTCGTTTGGTATCCCGTATTTACCTGCTGCTTTTCTGTTCTTCAGGTTTTCAAATATTTTCCGAACTTCCTGTACATTTATATTAAGTTCTTCATTTATGGTAATTAGTGATGTTTCCGGTTCTGGCTTTGTTTGTTCTTCCTCTGCATAGAGCTTTTTTAGGTAGTCAATCCACGTATCCTTTTCTATGTGTTTTGGTTCTATTAGTTCCTTTACCTCCGTTCTTTGACCTCTTATGAAGCGCGATATTTCCTTTTGCAGACCGTAAAAAATGAGTTTTAGAGAGATTAATGAGTTCTAGTAGTTTTTTATTCAGGCGCTCTTTGTAGACTTATCTTATTGATTAAATTTGTAGTAATTCTATGTTATATTATTGTTCTTTGTATGCTACACCTCAAGTATTCTTCGTCATTCATTCATATCCATTTCTAACCAGTTTGTCGCAGCATTTTTCCAAGCATCCTCATCCACACGATTCTTGTATGTAAATTTTGGTCTATCTCAACGTCTCGTCTATTTGAACCGGTCTGTGACATAGGAATTCGTCTGGGAAACTTTTTCATCTAATATATATTTGTATAATCTTCTACTGTATTTGATAAACGATTTATTTGACTTAGTTTATTTAACGTGTACCTTACATTTATATATTTTCGATATAGGTTGGTTTATAGCCATGGTGTCTACAACCGTGGAAACTGAAACTCCTGAAATCGAAATAAAACCAGGTTTGGACCTCTTAGGAATCATTCGTCAAAAATTCGTCTCTGTGTCTGATTACTACGAGCCAACAGACGATGGTCTTCAATCACAGATTTTCATCTCCCAGTCTTACGACGCTACAACCCACTTCGAGACAACCTGTCTGGACGTATTGGATATCTTCAAGCGCGGCACAGGGGAAGAATTCGATTTCTCCAAAATTAAACACGAACTGGGAGACGAAGAACAATAAAAACCCAAACATTGTAACTCAATGTTACGGTGCAGTTATCTAGGTAATAATATATGTGGAACTTTTTTTGATAATTGTCTATTTGTTTAATAGAAATGGCTATGTAGTCTTTAAAAGTTCATGATACTCTTTTTTTTAATCTGATATTCAATTTTTGGTACCCAGATAATCAGGCAGTTTTTAGTTAGCTTTTGTATGATGTCACACAAAGGAGATATTAAGTTTTATTTCTATTTTTTTATGCATTATTTCTTCGTGGTATTTCTAAATACTTTCTACCAGAAAACAAGCTTAAAATACGAACATTATATTTTTGTTTGCAAAAAGGAATTTATGTAAGTTAGACATAAGTTGTGAAATTGTATTTATATGAATATATAGCTTTATGTTTTAGTTAGATGCATGTCTGAATCATTGGTGATAAGGCACTTTAAAAGAAATGGTGTATCTTTGTGATTTGATTATATATTACCAGAATAAAAGTGGGTTAAAATGTATCAGCTTGATGCCTTGATCTAAATAAAAGAATTCTCAAAAATATTGTTAAATATTATATATCACAGAAAGTTACCAACATGTTAACTATTCTGTTTTGGCATGAATGTTCTTACCACTTAATTGTCTCTAATGAATCCTTCGCACTCTTCTTACTGAACTATTGTTAAGAGTTTTTTGAGAATTGTTTATATTTGGGTAAAGATTTTATAAGCTTTAGCATTCCATTTTTAGACAGAACTCACTGTTTAAAAAAGAGTTCTAAACTCAAATTCGTGCAATCGTTTTCCCATCATTTTTTTGTATGCTGCACAAGGATTGCGAATATCTGAAAGTTCTTTTACTGTAACAATATAAAATAAACTTTAAAAAAGAAAACCTGCTGTTTTTGTTTCCTAATAAGATAGTTTTCTTTTCATCTTCAGGCACTGGACAGTTGTATCTCCGTACATACATTATCGTTGACAAAAGTGGAGAAGAAAACAAGGATCTTGCTACTTCATTCTTTATTGAAAAGGTTTCATGAGAATGTAGCAATCTCTGGTTGCCAATACTAAAAGAAGCCAGCAATAAGAGCATACCAACATTACCGGGTTAATAGAAAATTACACACATCACCCTCGGAATTATGAACTAAGAGCATAGCTAAAGTTCATTCGTTTACCAAATTCCGATCAGTAAACATGAGCACGTGTTGATATTCGCCGAATCTAAGAATACACATCATACATACTAATAAGAAGTAAATAAAATAATATCTGTTAGATTTATTTATTACAAAATGAGCAAAACAGTTTACAATATTTGCACAACAGTAACCTTCCGCAGATTCAATATCAGAGATAGTAAAATCATTTACAACTTCCTTTTATAATAAAACAATGATACCTGTAATTGGGGTGTAGTTAATATTGTTTGCAAATCAAAGCAGGCAGTTACAACTGTTGCTGTTTTTTAGAAACATCTTTATCACTATTTTTGGCTTTACGTGCAATACATTTGTTTGCAATCTCTCTCTCTTCAATCCTGACCCCACGGAGGGAGTGTAGTGGTCATCGTAATTGTATATTGTCCGTCTCCAAAGATCTCTGTCACTGGTCATTTCTTTTAACCCATGCATAGGTCTTTGCATATGCCTGTAATTTGATCGGTCCATCTTATTGGAGATCTTCCTCGTGACAAATACCATATCACTTGGGTTTATATTTCTGGTTTTAGATTTCAATTACTTGTACTATTAGCGCCTTGGTATTTGAAGGACATAACTTGCTCCACACTTTTATTATAAATCATATAATATTATAAATATTATCACCGCGTCGTCAGCATAACAAATTATTTTAAATTCTGTAACCTCTTCCGGCAGTTTTCACTTCTTTGATGATATGATTCATAGGACCTTAAAGAAGACAGAGCTGAGACTATCCCCTTCCCTAATTTCGGTTAAGACTGGTATCTTGTTGGACAGCTTATTGTTTGCTCTTATGAAAGTACTGTTTCCGATCTTTAATTGTTTTTTGGTTTAGACAATTATGATTCCAAAATACCTACTATATTTATTTGAGTAACAAACAATATAAATTGTTATCTCTACATCCTATATACACATTTCTATTGTGTACTACAGGAGAAGAAAATACTGCTCCAGGTAACTTGATTTGTCTCATCACAGATAAATGTTGAAAGTTCACAAAATACACAGTTCCATCATTACAACAACAAATTATTTCTGGAGAATCTTGTTCGTATATACAAGGCGTTGAAGATATCTCACAACCCAGCCATATTTTCTGAATTAAACTGCATCCATTAGAATTTACTTCTAAAATGTACAAATTTTTATCGTGGCAACCAAATAAAAGTCTATCGTGATGAAACATTATAGACGAAAATATATTACCGCTCGCTTGGAATTTCCAAGCCAGATCTCCGTTTTCTGAAAATAGACAAAATAAAACACCTAGTACTGAAGGCACTACTATTTGCCCATTAGGTAACAAAGATGGTGTGCCGAAAATGGGACTTCCACAAGAATACTTCCATTTAATTTTCCCGTCCATATCTTTAAGGCAGAAGCAAGTTCCATGGGTGGTAGTAACAAATATTCCAATAGTCTCTTCAATTAGTATATTAGAAGATATATTACCATCGACCTCTGTTTTCCAGCAAAGTGAGCCATCCTAAAAGAAAAAAAATCATAAAAAATGGGTAAATGAAACTAAAGATTAGAACTGGAAATACACTTGCGAGCAAAGTTATATTTCTTCACTACGCTGTTTGGCCAGTGTATATCCACATATAATGTAAAATTAAAAGTAAAATATCGTGAAGAAGTAATTTTTATTGCAAAACACCAATATGTATAAAGTTAGTAAATAAAGAACAACAAATATAACTTAATATTGTACGAAAGATGCAGTCAGAGAGGATCTGTAGAAGATGAGGGTGAGATAATGGGAAATATTGGACCAAGAGTCAAAGGAAATAGTAAACGCGATAAAAGACTCACGAAGAGTTGTAACGCTATTGACGATAATGTTATATTACTAAGGGATTCAAAGGTGTAGCGATGCGCATTATAAGATGCTGTCCCCAGTTAGCATTTCTAGACCCTCCTACTCAATTTCTATCCTCACCTTCACGAAGTGAACGCCGGACACCTGAGCAACCTTGCTGGAGATTGAGTAACCAACCCCAGTGGAAGACAGGGTAAAGGCAAACGAGTAAGGGACACATGGTCCTCCGAAAATGGGGTTTTGCTATGGACCGGCGGTCCATACATGTAAAACACTAATGCTACTAAACGAATTTTATTGACTCTGAATAAGACCGATTATAAGCACAAACGACGAAAGCTACGAATAAAGTATAGTCTATTAAGAACACGAAACGTATTGTTACTAAGAAGACCTGAGGTATGATTTTTACAGCCTTGTAACATACCGCCAAAACATATTTCTCCGAATAAGGTCCTAAGTAATATATTTCTTTATTAAATAATACAGAATACGTCTCTGCGTCATGGTTCTTTGCAATCCACTTATTTCTAAATGTATTTTACTATAAAAAAGGTCGAAAAATAGTTTGTTAACTGTCTCATAAATCTCTCAAGTTGTTTTCAATATAGACCTGCATTTATGACTTACTGCGTTGTAATTTGGAATCTATTTCTTGGTTCTCGTCTCTTGCTGAGGGTAAGAGACATCCAGAACAATGATTTAACAAAAATTCAGGAAATGAGAGGGACAGGGTCTGGAACAATACTCATGGAGAAGTCATTGTGGTCATAAAACTCGACATGACAAAAAGGATGTGACTTTGTAATAAATTAAGTAATGCAATCAGAGCTATTAGACTTTAAACCAGTCAATGAAAGAATCTGCATTATAAGGTTAAGGAGTAAATGCTCCAATTTAACTATACTCTCAGTATATGTGCCAACCGAAAAAGCATCAGAGGATGATAAAGGCGATATAAACGCAAAAGTAGGCAAAGAAGACTACGTGATACCGGTAGCAGAAAGACAGAATCTACATGAAATTATAAATGACGATGGGTAATGATTGATCGATTTTTCGACAAACTGCAACCTGGTCACCAAAAGCACTCAGTTTGCTATAAAAACGATCCACAAGGTAACGTGGAGATCAAACGACGGAAGAACAAATAATAAAATAGATAATGATTAATCTATTAATAATACTAATAAATGAAACCTCTGCACGGGCAATATCCCAATGAGGTCAGTCAAGACCATGTCGACAATATAGCGTCGAAGTATTGGCTGACGTCAAGAAAGATGATCCCTGAAACAGAAGATTCATTACTGGCCATTCAGGATCAGGTTAGACCAACCAAAAGTTACCTGAAATATATCGTCAAAGACCCTCAGATCCAAAATGACAAATGCCGATATGGATGTCAAGCTCAAGAAACCATCCAACATCTTACCGGGAGCTGCCAGGCATTTGCTGCAACTGAATACAAGGAACGGTACGTCTCAGCAGGAAAGATCCTTCATCAAGAGATAGCCATCAAACTAGGCCTTCTCCAAACAAACCATATCCCATATAATCAATACGTTCCTGAGATTATACTTGAGAATGACAACTACAAGCTATACTGGGACCGCACTGTGCTCACAGACCAAATAATGGCACATAGAAGACCACATAATGGATACTCCAGCATGCCAAGTCACCTAGGGCTCGATAACACGGAAAGAGTTCCACCAGAGCTCAATCCTTTTTATACTGTAGGTATCTGCGATGAGTGAATTTTCCCCTTAGAGGGAGTGTGAGCAGTATGGCTAAATCTGGCTAATAAATGATTTTATCTGAGTATTAAAAGTAGAAATGTGCATAATAGCGGAAAACAGAACTCTAATAAGGTCAAAATTTCTCTCACGATGTACCAAAATCAAAATCTACAACTGTATGGAGGCGCATGAACCCCATGAAAAACGAATGGGGGCGCAGATACAACAACGAATTAGATACTCTGTTCGGAAAGGAAAATCTAGTGAAGTCCAAAAAGGCAAATATACTAAGATGGGAGGATATGTGATACGGATATTGGACACCTGGCATAAATAATGTGTTTTTGGGAAAGACCAGATGGGAGAAGAGCTGTAGGACGACCTATAAAAAGGGAAAGATACAGTCAGAGAGGATATAGAGAAATTGGGGTGAGATGATGAGATATAGGACCGACAATAGTAAACGCGGTAAAAACTCACGATGAGTTGTAACGCCATTAATGATGATGTTATATTACTACGGAATGTCGTTTATATCAATAAATTAGGAAATAATAAAAGTGTTACTGATAAACCGCTGAAACAAGGATAGAAATAACAAATATTTTTAGAGAGATGGGAAATAAAAATCATACAAAAAATAAACACAACCTTGTAACATTGTGGCGAATTAATTGCTATTAATTCTCGTTCTATAGTTCTTAGCAACTAGTTTGAACCATGTTCTTTTAACCATCAATTAATAGAGTACCGGCATGTAAGTAATGTTTTATTTATTTGTTTATTTATTAATTCATTACAGTTTAATAGACTATTTTACCAATTTGTGGGTCTTACCTTGTCTGCTTAAACATCTTATTCATTTTGAAAAACCACAGACATGTAATATTGGCATAATTACTGTAATTTATATAATTTATATCATCTGTCTTTATTTTATCTTTATTAGACAACACCCTAATATGGGTTTATTATTTTCAGCATTTAATTAAACTTTGTATCGTGACCTGAAGATGCTTTGCATATTGTAGAAAGCGAAACCGGTCGTCTGATTAGTTAAATTAAATTGATTGTGAGTAAGTCTAATTTATTATTTCTTTTACCTTTTGAAAGGGACTCACACAAGCAACACATTCATGATTATATTATTAATTGATATATTTATAACTTAGAAGTTATACTTTTAGTAAATTCACACTTACCAGTGATAATAAACTATATACATGTTTATCATAAGAACCAAATATGATTGAATTTCTTTTTTCATAAAAGAGAGGAGAACTTTTAATCCTATCGCCAGTTTTAAACTCCCAGATTCTTCGTTCTTTTTTTAAGTCAAAACAGTACATGGTATTCTCATAACATCCAACATAAAGATAAGTTCTACATGGTGATATCGTAGAAGTACTTTCGATGGAACCGTTGAGAACGTCTTTGAATACCGCTTTACCGTCTTTGTCTAATATCACGAAGATGTTACAAAAGCTGCCTGCTGCTATTCGGAGATTATCGCTTAAAAAGAAGCAAACTTATTATTATTAACGTTATTAGACGAAAATCCAATAAGTATATATACTAAATTGTAGAATAGGAATGTCGATATGGGACAAAGATTTTGAAGACATTCTGTTACTTGAAAAAACTTACACTAGATAAATTTAAGGATAGGTTCGCCCAAAATTGTTCTAAAAAAGTTAGATTCAATATAATCTTTGCGAAAAGAAAATGAATAAATGTATGAAAATACGTAAGAAAATGAAGCAACCAGTTATAAAGGTATCATACAAGTTAAGATAAATGTCTAGCCAAGAAATTAAAATAGCTAGAGATAATTAGATTAATGAATCGGACTCGCAGTATAAATCCGAAGATTTCTTACTTGGCGAAACTAAAATTCAAATAATCGCCTTACTGTGCTTTCTACAATATACAAAGAAGTCAGCTGATAAATTAGCCGACAAGGGGAATCTACAATTTGCATTCCACGACCTGTCGATCCACCACGGCAAAAATCCTTGGCGAAATAGTTTTCAGTGCACACTAACTTAAGTAAATAAAGCAGGAAGACGTTTGAGATTTAATTTCAATGCAGGGCTTCTGCCATGTTTGGCGTCCCTGTAAATACAAAGGAAACACAACAATGAAAATACGAATAATATCTCTAAGAGATCGTAGGATTGAACGCTCGCGAAAAAATTAAAGTGATACAGTAAAAAAAATCCAAGAAAAGAGAATTATCTAAAATAAAAACATAAGATAAAGAAAAAATTCATCTACTTACTCCTTATCTTTGAAGACTAATGGAGAACTATCCACGCATGCTTTTAGATCATATTTCCAGAGTATTTCGATTTCACCAGGTTGAATTTTTGGTCGTTTAACGGGGGTGTCAAAGTCCATACTTTTTTCACATTTTGCATTACAAACTAACTTCTTACTCATTTGTGATACAACATTCACGCAATCTGCAAAGTTTTTCTCGAAAATTGTTGAAACAATTTCATCAGTGTACTGATTCTTTGTTAAGGTTCGAAATTCTTCGATTAACTGCATTAAACTTATGGAGTTTCCACCCATCTCGAAAAAAGTATAATTGTTTAAATAGTCAGTGTCATTGTTACTGACGCCAAGGTACTTGCACCAAAGATTTATGAATGTATGGAGAACATTTCCATTGGACACATTTATACTGATAGTGTAGAAAGTTTCTAACTTATTTGTATCAACTTTCCCATGAGAGGTGATAGGCAATTGTTGAATGATATCAAAGTAATCGGGAAAGCTATTTTCTGGTAAGGCATGTACTAATTTACTTCGAAGTTTATCTAAAATCCGTTCTTTAACATCACTGTTGTGGTTTTCTTTTATTAATATAAAGGCGAGGATTTTGTTATGCTTTTGAGACCACACACACCTGCTTTCAAGGCCGAATTTTTCAAATATAGTTTCTTCAATTTGAGTCAGATTAATTTTTTGTCCAAATCGTTTTATCACATTGTTTTTTCTGCCTTTGTAATATAATTTTCCGTTTTTTAACAAGGCCAAATCACCTGTTTGTCTGAAAATAGGTAGGGTAGAGTCTGCTGGTTCGTCGTTAATGTAGCATTTTCTTGTATAACTACCTAGAAAAATATTTTATGTATACATATATATATATATATATATATATATATATATATATATATATATATATATATATATATATATATATATATACATATAGGGTGTTTCTAAAGTCATGAGACAAAATTCAGGAGATGATTGCTCAAAATTAAAAAAAAAGTATAAACTGAATTTAAGTCACAACCTTTTAAGGGTGATATCACCCTTAAGGGGTAGTGGACCGAGGAAATGTTGTTATAGGAAAGACCCATCTTAATTTCATACGAGCAATCACTTCCTGAATTTTGTCACATGAATTTAGAAACACCCTGTATAGACAAAAGTTTATGATTTCAGCAAATGCTTTGATGAATTGAAGGGCCAAAATATGTGGCATAAGAGCACACTTCGTCAAAACTTCCATGTATGAATCATTACCAATAGAGTCTTACAATGTTATTTCTGCATAGCAGTGCATCATCAGAGACTCAGGCTGATGCAAATCCACACACAGAACAGTCGGTGAATGTTTCTAGCTTATGTCCCACTTTAAGTGAATAGCTACAAAAGTGCCATCTACTCTGATGGCTTTGGATACTCTGATTTGATATTATCGTTTTCAGTCTTTTGAGCTATATGCAATTTGCAAAACTTTATGATTTTAGCAGAAAAATGGGCATTATTCTAACAATAGACAACCCCTACAATAGACTATGATGTAATTTCAGAGATTAATCTAAATAAGATAAACTCTTAACACAAAGATAACTCTGCTTATTGAATCTGCCTTAACTCTGGAAACTGCTCTGTAGAATGCTATTAAATACAGCACTTAAAATGGATTATTCTGGTCATTCTTAAATGGATAAAAATTGATTTAGAGTATTATGTAAACTATTACCTATATAAATTTCTCCAATTCCTTCAGTTATCTCCATTAAATTTTCATCATACACTTTCAGAACAGTCTCATTCAGACAGTCGCCAATGGATATATCATCTGTAGTGTTTTGATCAATTTGATTAACAGTGGCCCAGCAGGACAGTTCAGTTATTCCATACAAATTAAATAATAATAGATTCTTATCCCTATGAAATTTTAACAAACTTTTCGGAAATAATTCCCCACCTAAGGCTAGTAATCGCAAAGAACTATTTTGCAATATTTTATCAATAGTATGTTCATTCCATCTGAGAAAAACTGATGGCACCATCTGAAGAACTGTCACCTTAGCGACATCAAATAGAGTTTTTGAAAGTTTTGGAGGATTAATATAAACACTTGGAGGTACTATTGTTAGAGTTGCTTCATTTAATAGGGCTAGCATCAGTTCTATTAAGGATGGATCAAATGACAGTGGTGTACCCCAAAATATATTATCATTGGAAGTTATCTGAAATACTTTCCTGAAATGTTATAAATGTTTGTTGAATTTATGTAAGTTTTGTTCATGTTAATTAAACTACTTTCTGATTATAAGTCTTAACAAATATGATTAGATTTAGTGGTAATATTTTTTTTTTAATAAAGTTATACATCATACCCAACAAGTACTGTTAGATATATTGATAATTTTATTATAATCATTAAGAGCAAATTAAAGTTCAAAGGGAATTTACCCTAAATAAATTAATACTTACCCCAAAGAAAGTGCATTACTTTCAATGCAGAGGTAAGGTATTTTGACAATTTTCTTCTTTCCCGTTGAACCAGAAGTAGTAACAACACAAAATATATCATCAAACCTATTGTAATTATCTGTAGTATTATCATTTTTCCATATGTAAATAGTTGCCATCTTGTCTATTTTTAATTCATACATTTTTTTAAAACTTTTAATGTCATCTTCATTCATTGATAAAATATAATCCATGTGCAAATTATTGTCATTTGGCGTATATGCAGAAATGTAAGTAAAAGGGTACTTTAGGTTTAGCAAACTAAAAATTTGAATGTATTTATTTATTTTATAACAACAGAGAGACAAGTGCTCTATATTTTCTCTCTCATTGAGGATGTAGTGGTGTCAGACAAGTACTACTCCTGTACAAATGTACATTAAAATCTATTTCCATGCAAGTGGGTCATTTTTCAGATTATTCAAAACCATCAAACATTAAGAATGCAATCAAAAACACTAAAAATAGTATTGAATGTTCTCTCAGGTGTAACTTACAAAACTCTGCACAATGACTCAAATATGTGCTTGAAAGAGGTAAAATTAACCACATGGTTCAAATAATGAAACAAGACAGCTGAATTTAAGACTATTGAAAATGTTATGAGGAATAAATGAACTTCTTGAAAGACTGTTGAAAACAATATGTTTTTGATTGTAAATATAAAACAAAAATTATCAGTGAAAGCATATATAATCTTTGCTTTCTTTATACTTTATATTTAAGTATAAATATATTCAACCTTACTAAATGCTTAATACAAGAAAATATCTTACCTAATTATGATGGAGGGAAGATATACATTTTTATCCATTAGTAAACCAATGCAATTGATTGTTGTATTTATCATTAATTGTTCCATTGTCTGATATATTTTCTTGCTTATTTCATATATTTCCTTATATGATTTTATATTTAAAAGTTTGTTATTGTTGTACAATAGTATGGCAGTTTTATTTGATGTTTTTAAACGATCGGTGTTTTTTATTAGTAGATTCATTTTCAGACCTAATAAATGTGTGTTCACAAATATTTATTTAAATTGGTATACAAAACTCTTTTCATTAATGAATTGAACTTGTTAACAACTGATAACTGATAACTGATGTTATTTAAAGAGGTTATATTTAAAACTCCCATACATGATACATTTGAACTACGATAGTTGATAATGACAACTGGCAACTACTACAACATTCCAGAGAGCTTTTTACTTGTTTGTTTATTAATAATAAATAATTTTAAGAAATCGTTAAATTTATTTACTTAATGTAGATTTATTGTTATATGTAGATTTCTTCTACAGTTTAATTCATTTTTAATATTTTTGGTTTTGGTTTTAAATACCCATCTCTATACATGAGATAGAGTCTTATGTGGGGTCTTCCCATAAAAATTGGGTCGTCTTCTGCTAGGCTTGCCAGTTTGGTTTAAATTATTTTAGGAATTCCTTCGAATCTAAATGCTATTTATACTTAAAAACTAATATAGTAACATTTGTAACATATTTCTCCTCTTAAAAGAGATCTGTTTTTTTAATATGGTAATGGATTAAAATCCAACCCTTTTCCAATTGTATCCCTCTAACAATATGAAGTTAGCTATGTTTCCATTTTCATTTTTTTAACTCATACATAGTTCCATTTTAACTGTTGACTGTGGAAGTTATATGTATTGCTGTCTCCGATATTATACATATAATTTGTTTAAAAATTATGAAATTTAAAAAAACGTTATCATGGTAAAAGGTAATATTTACCTGCCGTTATTTCAATATATAGTTATTGTATAAATAGTTTTAGGTTAATTTGGCTACAATAATATTAAAGGAAAATGTTTCCCATATTTTACAATGATCATATTATATACTCAATAGATGAGTTTCAAGATCTGTGCCGTACGTGCCTTAAAAACCGTGGGATTATTAACCTTTTTACTGTTAAACATCAGGATGTATTGCTAAAAGACATGTTTCCAATATTTTCCTTGCCCAAGGTATGTCTTTTTAGTTTTTAATGTACAAAATGTATAATTTAGAAATGTGTATGCAATAAAATAAATAATTAGGAACTGACTTCATTATGGCATAATTTAGCAACCATTTAGGTATGATTGATATATTGATGGTCTGTTGTGGTTCATGTTCATATTGCAGTCAAAGGGCTTAAAATGCATAAATCTTCAGCTATCTGGTGTTGTCAATAGACAGATCTTATCATTTTAACTTTCTTTGCTGGTCTTTTGGCACAGATATTTAATTTTACCTCAGCAACTGACAAATCTAATTCCATCCGTCAGGATGAAGCCTATCAATACTCAATTTGTAAATGGTTTCCATAACATTCTTCCTGGATTCTAGTTATGTATTTATTACAAATAAAGCTGATACTTATCAGTTTTAGCCTGAAGAATAATAATTCACCCTTCTTTAGACAATGAGATAGGTTCTTAAAAATGAAAGAAATATATACTAGCAGAGTTTTTAGGCTATGAAAATTTGAATGAAGTGATGTATATGGAAGTTTCTATACACAACTTCTATCTTTTTTAGAACAAGATACAGAAATGTTATTATATTATTCAGTTTTGTTTACTCTAATTTTTCAATTAAGATATGCAAACTCTTATATATCTGACAGAAACTAGAATTAAAAGCATGTCTGAAAGCAATAAAAAATATGCTTAAAACAAAAATTAAAATAGAATGAATTAAATAGCACATTGAATATCGATGAAAGAGTAACAGTGATACCTAAGCACAAGAATGAATGACACATGAAATGAAAATTTATAATAGATGTATAAAAATTGAGACTTCAAAGGATATACCAGGGAATAAATAAATAGAAAGATATTGTTGAAAATGAATTGTAAACATCCAATAGGCCTATTGAAAATGTAAATAGAACACATTTTCTATGAAAACAATGCACATAGTTAATTCCATGGAACATTAACATTGTTATAAAGTAAATAAATGTAACTTGCAACATATGAAAGCTAATCACCATATCAGTTTTCTAAATTAAAACCCAAATATGAAGGATCATATTCGTTTTGCATCTCCACCTAGTGTGAGTGGGGAAGTTCTTATCTCCATTTTGCGATTCCCAGAGTAATACTTAAAAAATCCGTTGGCCGCCGCAACCCATAGAAAAACACCACTGGGGCATACCTTCTACTTCATGTCAGCTTCCATGATGAGCTTTTTCTCACAGCAGATGAAATACAATAATCTAAAAATATCAGAAATATCAAGTAGCTCGACATTATTTTGCTACTTCATCTACTGCATACTTCTTAAATCATGGTAAATGTAATAAATATAACTGAAAAGGCTCTTTTTTGAGTATTCCCTCTTCTACCCTTTACATTGGCTATTAGCCAGCCCAACAGCTTTTTTTTTCTCTAGATGAAAGTATTGGTTTCTAGTATAGAAAATTTCATTACAATAGGATATCTTTTTCGGGTGTTCAGATGTTTGGAAGTCAGTTTATTATTTATTTTTTTGTATTTATCAATATTTTTTTATATTTCAGTTGGAATTAGAAGACAGGTTTCCACAAAAAATTTGTCATAACTGTTTACGTCTTCTAATAGAGATATACTCTTTTAGACAAGTTTCTTTTTTTTCTGAATCACTAATGACAAAAGTTTTTGATCAAGAAGCAGTCGATACTGAATCAAAAATGTGTGTATTATCAGATACAGAAAATGATGAAGTAAAAGCAAATACCTCACAAAATATGACTTGCCTGTCTCCAGAACCTATGACTTCAACCTTAAAATATACCGAAGTAACAGCAGGTACATCAAGAAATATGCCTAATACATCTTCAGAACCTAGGCCTTCAACCTCAAATTATACCAGAGTAGCACCAGGTACCCCAAACAATATATCTTACCTATCTCCAGAATCCACACGTTCAACCTCAAAAGATACTGAAGTAACAGCAGGTACCTCAAAAGAAATGCTTAGTATGTTTCCAGAACCTATGCCCTCAACCTCAGTAAATTCCAGAGTATCAGCGTGTAATATGGAAGATAATGACAATGATGGTATGGTCAACAACAACGTAAATTATGTTTATGTATCTCCTGAAGAATTTCAATCACTTTTGATGGCGAGTGGGCAATACAATGTTAACAACAATATGGAATATGTTTCGGTTAATGCTCAGTTATTTACGCCAGAACAATACGTTGCATATAATCAACATGAAAATGACCAAGTCGCCAACAAAAATGTCACATTTGAGCAACAACAAGCAGAGACGATTACCTTAGAGTACGAAAGTGAAAGTGATATTGAAAACACACCGTTAGTAATAAATAATAATAACGAATTGGTGAAAACAGAGCAACAAAATGAAATCAGTAATATCCAATCTGTAACTGAATCTTCGAAGATTCAATGCTCCAAACGTGTGTTAAAAGGAAAAAGGATAATACGGGTCGCAAAACCGAAAAGAAATTCTGATTATAAAAGTGGTTTTTGATTACGTATTTAGGGGAAACTGGTCTGAAATGACCTTTAACAAAACCTCTTACAAATCTTTGATTATGTAGCTTTAATATGTCGTTTTAGGCATATACTAGCGTAAAATGACAGGTGTTGTTTGTACAGAAAATGTTTAGCCAATGTATGTTCCACTTAATTGAAAAATTTCCCAACTAGCGGTTTATTGAAACAGTGTGTACTAGCTGTTGATGTGCTTTGGGCAGTTCGAAGTAAACGGTCGACACAAACTGACGCGAAACATTCGATGTCGTGACGGACGGAAACTGTCCACAGTAGAAAATTTTCTACGGGAACAAATATTTTGACGCCGTTGCCTTGAATATTTCGTGAATTTTTGGGCATCCAACCAAAAATGATCTTTTAATAATAGATCAGAGAAGTCAGCAAATAAAATGTCTTTTCGTGACAATCTTTGATACAGGTATCTATAATAAAGCATTAATTTTTGTTTATTAGAACCGGAGATATTCCGACTTTTATAAATTTGAATTTATGAATTCAGTTTTTGAAATAGTAAAAGCGCTTCGCTTTTAAACCCTTTACCTTTGTCGCTTCATGGATGACTCATTTTTAAATGGATAGTTTTTATATTTGATTTGTTTGAACTTGAACTTTTAATCTTTCAAATATTTCTTTTTAAATTTCATATTGTTTATAAACAGAGATCCGGTGAATTTTTGAAAAAATAGTACCTACTTAAGTACTCTGGTTTTAAGGGTAGTAGGACATTATGTTTTTTTTAATTCATCTAAAATTGCCAACATTTTTTATAAACTTACAATCACAGTACATATATTTTAAAATATTTAACATAAACTTTTTAACCAATAAATGATTTAGTTTGATAAAATAAGCCCTGTTCTTCAATTTGGTGCTTTCAGAATACATGTAGGCCCGATAGTTTAAGCATAACAACTTTGTAGATAAAAACTTTTTGGGATAAACAATTTCAATTTTTTAATAATTATTAAGTGAAACTTTTTGAAATTTTTAAAGCTAAATATTTGTGATTTTGCCCTTATTCTTAAGCGAAATCAAAGTTTTTTTATGCACTTTTAGAAAAGTTATTAATACTTTTCAAAAACTCGACTTTTGAAGCTGTTTTTGCAATAATTAAGCATCAAATTAACAAAAATAACTCTACAAACCCTCATTCTAAATGATTTTCTATGCTTTTTAGTAAAATTGTGTCACTTTTCCATATAACTTACCTCTATTTACCTTTAGTATTTAAAATCAAATAGTTGTCTTACATTGTTTATACATATATTGCTTATAAGTAAAAAATGATGTTTAATCTTTTGCACATTTCGTTTGTTACATATTGCTCACTAAATTTATCAGAAGAAGTTATTAGATACCTGTATCAACGAATGTCATACGATTTTCGCATGAAAATAGTTCTCTGGTCTTTTTGGTTAACTTCGTCTGATTATGATGAATAAAAAGCGCTGTTACTTGTTAAAACTGAAAAACAGTACAATATACGATTCCGAATTGCGCACAATGCGTTGGAGCGAAACCGCGCTGTGCTATCTCGGTCGTTGCAGATTCTGCATTATCCAAGGTAAATAAATGTATATATTTCCGTGTCCGTCGTGTTAATGAATGTTTCGCTCATCCTTAAAATATCTAGGTCCACTGTAAAAAAAACAATCCAAGCTAGCGTCTTTTTTAAATGGTATTAAACGTGTGGGTGACTTGTTTCTTTAAGATAATTCAAATTGCAACTGCCTAACCTCTGTTGTGTTTGTTAATCCAAGTATGTAGGTTTCCATTTTTTTAATATATTTTATATATTTAGCGCTTAGATTTTTTAGAAAACGTAGGTTCATAACGGCTCAAGCCTTTTTTAAAACTTTTGTTCTTATATTTTTATAATGCGCCTGTGTCTGAGCGAGCGTTGCTTAAGATATTCCATATCTTTTAGACGCCACCAACCAGCCATCATATCTGAAATCCTAATAAATGTCGCATCTGCTAGAGCCTTCTCATGGAAGGGTTGAGTTCACATGGGAGACAGGAAATAACCTTTCTTTATTTAGTTTATGTGGATATCTTATATTCCAGGTCTAAAGACACGATCAGAAGCAGATTAGTTCTTCTTTATGTTACTTCTACTTTTGTCTAGGCATATTGCCTGTTTTTCTTTAATATTACCTCTTATTCTATTGGAATATTATCATTACATCTCTTTTTAGGTAGATATATGCTTCTTCTTACGATCGGTGACATATTAGATGAGACATTATCTTGGGCTATTCTAACTATTATATAATCTGTTATTCTGCTAATATAATTATTTCATTCCTTGGTATCTATCCCGTGGTATCTAGTAGATCTACCTATGGTGTCTGAAGTGGCACTCTGTCGAATGCCTTTTCTAAATCGACAATGCACGTTGTTGTCTTCTGTAGATTTCTCAACTAGTTTTCCGATTACAAAGACCGCATTGTTACAATATCTTTCGCTTCTGAATCCTTGTAGTTCATCTGACATTTTAAGTATTTTTGATAACTTACTCGTTAGTACTTTTGTTCTCTAATTGCTGCGGCCATTTGTTTCGCTTTTATTAAACAGTGGGATCATAATAATAATTATCCATTTCTCTGATATTCGTTCCAATCTTATAACTATATCAAACATGATTGTTAACTATTGCATTATCTGTCTTACCTCATCTGCCATACTTTATGAGCTTGTTTGCTATTCCATCTTCCCGGGGCGTTTTTATCTTTTACTTTAGTTATAGCTTCTTCCATTTCGCTTTCTGGCTTCTTTCTTCTTCTTTAGGTTACGTCTCTTCTTTAGTCATGATCGTGCATTTAGTTTTTTTCCGGCTGCCAATGTTTGTGCCTTTGAGTATCTCTATGAGTTTGTGGAGTTGGACTTGATCGAATACTTTTTCGAAGTCTAGAAAGCATACCTATAGGTCCTCATTCATATCCAAGCACGTTTGTGCCAATAGATTAATACCAAATATCTCCTCTTTATACTGTACTTGATTCTCGCTAATTTCTTAGTCTACTTTCTGGCACTTGCATTAATTCATTTGATTTTATTTCCGGTGGGTTTTTCTCTTTGTGCGTATGTCTCATTACGAACTCTTTTAGACTTCTTGTGTTCTTTTCGATGCATATTCCAAGTAAGCTTCCTTTATTCCTCACAACGGTACGCGCTTTTTATTGTTTGAATTTTTATTTATTATTATAGCATTATTAGCAAAAAAGTTCATGTGATCTTCTGGCTAAGGTTTGGTGTTAGGTTTTTCAGTCGCGCAAGAGCTAACATGGCTTAACGACCGCTTACGTATCCGGAACCCGAGGCTTTACCTGCCCTCCGAATTACGTTGACGGCTCGTACAATTTTTAGAAATGGAAATGTCGGTGTCGAGGCTCCAACTCGTGAGTTTCGGCTTGATATGTCAGTCGCTGAGCTACGGCCGCCACATTATTCCAACTATAGTCTATATCTTCCTCCTGTGTGACCCTTTGGTGTTCTATTTTTTATTCTAGTCTGGACTTAATATAAATTTTTTGTCATATATTTGTTGTACGTTGAATTATTTTGCTTATATTGGCGGTTTGTTTTGATATTGCTTCACAATTCGATTTATTTCGTCAGAAGTAAATTATGATCGCTGCCGATGTAAGCTGAAGTTAGACGTCGCACGTCTATACTTATTTATAGTGTATGTGTCATAGTTAATAATAAGAGATTAGTTAATTATCACAAATATTTTTTTGGGTTGAGAAAAAGTACTCAAAGTAGAAAAGGTCGATGTCATTTTACTCAAGTATGTCATTTTGGACTGGGTTCCCCTACTTATTTTTATTTATTGTGTAATAGATAGGCAAGTGTTTTGACTATAGAAAATCAGTTCAATAATTTCCAAAATCAATACAACGATAATTGACTTAAAACATTGGTTGTCCAGATTGATCAGAGGCAATTGATATATGTTCAATTTTGTGCATGAAATAAATTACTTAAAACAACGCTACAAATATACATTCTCCATCTTTGTTTTTCCTCCTGCAATTATTTTATTGGAATGGTTTTTTTCTAGTTTTATTGTGGTTGTATCTATGGTTACTTCCTTCGCGCTCTGGGCTAATCCGTGCACCGGGCCTACTCCTGGGACTTCCAACTAAGAAGACTCCTGTCCCGAAAAAAGAAAGCCACTAAATATTTGGGTAAAAACCCTTAAAATGGTACAAAATTTGTTATTTGTTATATCTTTGTTAAAAAGTTGGTGTGATGTTAAAGTTTTAAACAAATACACTGCATGGCAACGTAAGATTCAATTGGGGTTTGCTTTGCTGGCCCCGAGACAATGTCTCTGCGTGTGCCGATTGTCTCAGGTTGATACAGCTGCTCACCTTGATAATAATATTACACTATGGATGTGGATGGACGTCTTGGCTTACTTTCCACTAAGTTGTTAAGAATTTCTAGTCTATTTAGCATCCAAATTAGATAGTGTATATCATAAGTGTTGAAGATTTTCAGAGTCTGGTTCGTGTTCGTCTAATGCTTTCTGAAGTGAATCACAAGCATACTCAATGCAGCTGAGATGAGAAATTCTCGGGGGTAACTGCAAATGAGGAACAGTTTTAAACTGTAACGACTTCTTTGAACTGGATACATTAGCTGGATAGCTAGGCACTGAGGGATTATTCCAAATACGCGTACGTCAACTATCAGAGTCGATGAAGATTACAGATTTCCATTCTTCTTGTCAGTTTCGATTTTCCAGAGCTCAAACTAATTTCGCGTGTGTGCTGTGACGAATGGAATACTTCTTAGAAGGCCTATTGACCCCAAATTGACGTTATAAAGCCTTCAAAGTAAAGTTGCCATTGAAATCGTAGTTCTTGTGTTAAAAATCTTCCTGTTCTTTATTTTATAGCTATCGAATGGCACTCGTTAAGCCGATATAGTAATGTGACGGTGTTACGCGTACTTAGATCTAGACCTTCCAATTCTAACCCATTCAATAACAGCATCTGTTTTTTTGAATGCTGAAATTGTCTATCCGAATTGTGTGGTTCCTGGCGCCTGTCTGCAATACCGTCTGCAGATATCAACATTTCTATTCTGTAAGTACCTTTTGCCGCTTTTCAGTCAACTAAGAAACAGGATTTTGTGTTAACAGAACAACCGAGGACCACAGTAAGACAACAGCAAGACTGCGACTAGACAGCGGCAAGACAGCGAGGCAAACAGAATTGACATCAAAGTCTACAATAAAAATGAATAATTTAAATTATCGGGACAGTTACAATATAGATAATATGAGTAAATAAACTTACTGGCCAAGTCAATATGACTCGTATGGACGCTGGTACACAAGTGAAGTAATGCTTGAGATATTTTATTAGAGCTTAAATTTTCATCTAAGAAGGAGAATTCCGATGCTCATGCAAGATGAGCCCTAATTATGAATTAGGACAGAGAACCGTTTTGAATCAAAGCGACTTTCTTTTTTGTAAAACGATCTTCTGCTAGAGAAAACACAGCGGTGGCCATACGAATAGCTTTAGTAAATTTGTGTTTTATAGTTTGAAAAAAGGGCAGATAATTGTATAGATTCTGGGAAGATAAGGGTTTGTGATGAGACAACGGAAGCAAGCAATTTGAGTCTCTTTGAGAAGGCAAGAATCTTGTGAATGCAATGAAATGCCAAGCTACGGTAATTAGAAATCAGAGCACAGGCACGTCCCGCTGATTTGTTAGCCATGGGCGTAGCAAAAAAATCATTCTGAGATACTTTGCACATGCTTCAAGATCTAGACCTTCAAATCCTTACCCGTTCCATAACATCTTCGGTTTCGTTGTGTTGGTTTTCTTCTTAATTTTCATACCCAATTGTGAGCGTAGGCAATTCCTCTGCATATATCTGGGCTGTGTATTATTAAGTGCACACAGACATAAGGGACCTACAGTTTAATGTTACTCCGAACGAATAAGTGTAGAGAAACTGTACTAGACAGATTACGACGTGGTGGTTCGTTAGAACCTTCCAAACGGCGACCTTCGCAATCACTTTCGCTTTTGTACTGGAAGTTTTGGATCAGTTAACTAGCTTTGAGATACAATAACCTTTTCACCTAATTGCTCTTCACTAAACAAACATCAATTAAAAATATCCAAATGAGTTTTTATGGAAAATATTTTATTCGAACACTAGCAGTATATATATATATATATATATATATATATATATATATATATATATATATATATATATATATGTTTTATTACTTACTTCGTTTGGAGTACCAGAAACTGAATTCACTACGAATTTTGACCAGGATGAACGGCATGTGGAATGTGGAATGCAATTTTAGATTCCCTTGCCGAGTAATTTATCCAGCTGTTTGTTTCGCAAGTTTTAGGAAACACAGTGGTAAAAATTTGAATTCGGTTTCGCTAGGTAGAAATCGTTTGATTTCTCGTTTTGTTACTAGCAGTATACTTAACTTTTGCTGAGCACTTTAATATTCTCGGAAAGGAGACCGCAAACAAGAAATAAGCTCAAAGAAAAGCAAAAAGATACGTGTAGTAGGAGTAGCAGAGATGGAGATCGTTGGTCGATGGGTGATGATAATAGGTATTAGAAGAGCTCATATATAATGACTATTTTCTAATCTCTTTAAAAGAGTCTTTAAAACTTTAAATGTCTAGGAAACTATTGTTTAATGGTCGACTTCTTATCAATGTATATAATATTCAAAAAGGTCTCCGTTTGTTGAAGGGAAGGTGATTTGTCCATTAACCCTACGACTACTTTGATATTTTTCATCTATATTTCGATTGCAATGTCTGGTTCTGTTCATATGCTACAAAAACTAATAATAGCTTACGATTATATTATCTTGCCTATCTATTACATTTTTTACAAGACTATTGTTATATTTTTTATACAAATTCTTCATAAGACTTTATATTTTTATAATAAAATGCCAAAGAAAAACAAATACAAATTGTAGACCCTACAAGTATAAACCACCGATTTTGCTACGCGGATCGGTTAATTAATTTTGCAATCCAGGGTCCGCAAGAAAAATTCAAATTTGCAAAATTATGCTGGGCCCAAAATAATCGAAAAGTTATGGCTTTTTTTGCTTATAATTTACTAAAATAACTACTTATTTTTTGGGAGTTTTACACATATTCATTTCAAAATTTGTATACTTATGGAACGTTGGGTGATGCTTCTTTAAAAAAAATGTTCGGTTTATTGGTTGCCGAGATATCGAATCTTAAAGTTGGTATGCATATGCTGCCTAACCTTAAGTGATTGAGGGCCTGAGTCGCTTGAAGTGCAAGGGTGGTAAGGTTCGCCGCTTCGAGCAAAAAGTAAATCGACGAGTTCAAAATCACAACGCGCTCCAAAAATTGCATTTTCTCGACTTTTTGTCAACCAATTTTGATCTTTTTTTTAATTGATGTCTCGGACGACTAGGATTTCAAATATGATATTTTCAAACCCCTTTCGCATTTTTTCTCTATACAGTTTTTGTTTCTGAACTTGCAAATTAGATAATGAACAGTGAATTTTTAACACAAAATTACACAGTGAATTAACACAAACTTAGAACTGCGAAAGAACCATGAGGTTATTATACATGTAATTTAAAAAAAGTAAAATATACACTCAGGTGCAAAAAAATCGATCCATGGGTATTATTTGCTGAAAAAAGAAAACGTTTGAAGATATTAGTTTTAAATCAGGTATATATGTAAAAGTATATGTTAGATTAAAATAATTTTTACAGATTATCCAAAAAAATCATTTATAGAGACATACGCCAAAACTCAAAAATACAAGAATATTCCAAACTTTCTGAAATTAAGAAAAACATTGATAATAATAATATCTAGTGTTTCCCCCTCTGGCCCTTATAACAGCCTGTACACGTCTAGGCATTGAGGTAATTAACCTCTGGATATCAAATTGATCCAATTGGTCCCATATTTCTTGAAGAGCCGCTGTAAGTTCAGCCAAGTTGTTTGGACGGGGTCTCGTGCTCGAAGAGGTCTTCCCATCATATCCCATAGGGGTTCTATGGGATTGAGATCGGAACTGCATGCTGGCCAGTTCATACGGACAATTCCCACCTCCTCTATATATTGGTTGACGATTCTAGCACGGTGAGGATGCGCGTTGTCGTCCATAAAAATAAAATTAGTTCCAATGAAAGGAGCAAAAGTACCACATGCTGATCTAAAATACTTGTTATGTATCTTGCAGCAGTCATAGTACCTCTATCTACAATAACTAAATCAGTATGGGCTTCTGAACTGATACCAGCCCAAACCATAACGGAGCCCTCCCGATAACTTATTCTTTCCGCAATATTACATTGAAAATATCGCTCTCCGTGTCTTCTCCAAACCCTTTCTCGGCCGTCTGGTGACCTTAGACAAAATCTGGACTCATCTGAGAACAATACATTGCTCCAATCTGCATCACTCCAGTTTTCATGTTCTCTTGCAAAAGCAAGGCGAGCTCTGCGATGTTCTATGGATAGTATTGGAGATAAGGCTGGCCTTCTGAATAATAAATTACCTTCTACAAGTCGTCGACGAACTGTCCATCTGCTTACATCCACATTTCTCACTTCGCCCAGACGATTTGCCAGTTCAACTGAAGTTAGATGCCGATTTTTCAAACATGATGAGACCAGAAATCGATCATCTCTTTCGGATGTTACCCTTCTACGACCTGATCCTGGTCTTCTTGTGAAGTTACCGGTGTCGCTAAAACGCCGAACTGCTCTTTGAACCGAAGATCGACTAACACCCAACATTTCAGCTGCATAATATTGGCTACGACCATCTTGAACTAAAGTCACCGCCCTTGCAGCATCTGTCGGAGTTAGAGACATTTAGGAAGGATAATTAAATAAAAATATAACACGTTTTGAAAATAAAATCACTACACTAGTATGGTTGTTGAATTAAAAACAACATTCAATAAATATCTACTTGCTTCAGACCCTTTTTGACAAAAACCTGAAATACCAATTTGTTTTAAGAAATATAAAAAGCAATAATAAAAATATTATTTTATTTCTCGTATACGAGGGTACACCTAAATTTACATACGTAATTTAATGTCTCTAAAATTATACAACTTCAAATAAATAAGAAATAAGGAATGGATCCATTTTTTTTGCACCTGAGTGTATATGCTTTCTGTGGTTTTCCGGGTTTGACTCCGCGTTGAATAATTTTGGTTTTGATAAAAACCCTAATTTGGACGACGTTTCGGCAAGGTCGCACTTGCCATTGTCAAGTCAGCGCTTCTCGCTGATGCGACCTAATTCTAATACCTAATAATCTTTATTAACAACTATTTACAATATATTCTCAGAATATACATCACTGTCGGTTTACTTAATCTAAACCTCTTAAAAGGTCTGTACCATTACGAAAATTAAAATGGTCGATTCTGCCTCAGTATTATATTCTCGTTCCAAGTTTGTAAACATTAACATCTACTCTTCGATTTTATAAAATTTTCTAATACCGGATCCATGTCTCTCACAAACAGCAATATATAGGTTATATTTTTGATTTCTACAACATAATAACAGACTACAGTAAACACAAGTTATCTTCAATTTGTTACTTTAATTGGCAAATATTTGACAGATAAAATGTAAAATATTTATTTGTTACTTATCTAAGTTTATTCATGTTAGGCGGTAGTTCATAGATGGCGCTAGGTGTTTAAATCTAAACTAACATAAAGCTTTAAATTATTTTGTTTATTAAAATTAATCGTATTATTAATTATATTAATATTACATATTACAATTAATTTATTTCAGCAGATTTATAATACTTATAACCTTTGAGATTAGTAATTAACTAAAATTATAAAATATTAAATTTGAAAATGATGTATACTATATTTTAGAAATTCGGGCTTTATCAACTAATATTTCTTTAAACTAGATTCTCTTTTTAGAAGGTAGAGTATCTTCTGAGTTATTTTTTTTTCCCTCAAAATCATCTTTTTGCATCTCTATGTCTTCAACGTCGATTTGGATATTTATGGCATCTTCTTCTCTTTCCCCTTCTTCATTTGAAGCTTCACCTAAAATTCCTGTAGGTTTCAAAGATCCCATATCTCGTTCAACCTCTTCTATTTGTTTATTTAGCCTAATATTTTTACATAGAAAATAATCAGACCATTTGAGCCCATGCTTGACACAACTGCAGGTTTTCGTGCAATCTTTGTTACATTTGCAATTAATATTTTTTTAAAGAAGAGTCTTTCAAAGTTCTATAAGTGTACCTACACATTTTGAAATTGATATGTATCAATCTTGCGAAGTTATTTTATTTATTTATAAGCCAAAAAATTGTTTATAAATTTAAAAAATTCTCTAGGCTCTCCTGGTTGACGGATTTTAATTTTTCAAAATGCGTTTGGAAACTTGAACCATTCTTTATATGTAAAAAAAATTGACTATTTAATGCTTGTTTTGGACACATCATAATTTTGCAAATTTTAAAAAAAATTTCAAGATTGCAAAATTATTATGAAAAAACTATGAAACCGATCCTAACGAAATTAAGCACACGATTCAGTCATAGCACAAAGTTTTTTATAGGCGGACCATGAAGGTTATACGTTATGTTTAAGGGGTCAAAAAAGTTAAGGAAAAACTCCATTTTTGCAGTTGTTTCCCAATTATTGCTCTTTTTAAACAATAAAGATTAAATTTTCAATTTCTAGCTAGTTAAATATTATTTAAAATTGAAAAACGACATTTTTACCTTGTGTAATTTTTTTGTAGTCGCAATATCTCTCGAATTATAGGCGAAAATATGGACGCAACAATAAAAAATTCGATTTTTTTCAGATTTTTTTAAATAAAGAATTAAGCACAAGGTTTGCGACTGGCGTATATCGAGATCATTGATACAACGTATAACCTGAAGTGATTCCAGCAAAAAAAATGGCGGGTTGACACGATCCAAGAATACTTGGATTCCAACTTGGACCAAATGTACTTGTACCAAGTTGGTTGCCACGGTTAAATGACTTGGATGTCAAGTAATAATTGTAAAGATGGCGGAAGTGATTGTTGAAAGTATTCTAGCGGTTGCTGATATGTTGATACATGAGCTTGAAATCCAGAAAAAATTAATAAAAAAGAAAAAATACCGCACTTCTAGCATCTTTATTTTTATATTCCTTTATCCGTACATTCCATAATGCTTCCTCAGCTTCGTATAACTCCATGAATCTAACACTCTCCTTTTCAGACCATTTTTTATTTTGTGTTTACTTCTCGTTTTTGATTTTTCGACACCGACGCCATTTTAATTTTACAATACTACACTACTTGGATCCAAGGAACTAAGCCAGCGTCCTACTTAACTTGGTGAGAACCTGTTGATACAAGTGTACTTTGATGAACAGGTGACACGATCAAAGTAGCTTGTTGTTGTGTTACTTTAACCAAGTACACTTTTTTTTCGTCTTTATAGAGGGGGGTCTGGAATCTTCAAAAGACATCTCAGTGACTAACTTTAGTGCAGGATCTGTTCTTAGTACTCCCGGCGATAGTTCCTGAGGTACTTTAAAATGCCCTCTCGTCGCCGAGTCTACGCCGAACGCCTACCTGCTAAACCAGACCCTCCTCTGTCATCCAGCGATCCGGAAGCGGAATGGCCGCTGTAAGGCCGGCATCACTTCTGTAGCACTACCTTTATTCATTCATTCTCCATTCATACACATCCGCACTCTATTCATCAGCAAGGAGGCTCCCTGTCTCGTTCCAGGTAGCGCTCTCATCGCTCCTAGTTCGGCATCATTCCCAGATGGGCATTTCCTCCTTCCCCACAGTCTGACTCACGCATTCTAACTCATACAGTGTGACCCACTTTTCTACCTTCACCTTTCAGCATCATTCACTCTTACCTTTAGCGTTGGTCCAGCTGTCTTTCTTCCTCTTCCTTTTTCTTGATCACTGTTAGTCCAACCTATTTTATTTTCAATCATTCTCTCAATCATTTCTCTCACTGTAACAAAATTCACACCTGTCTCTCTCCACATTCTGTTCCTTTCGACTATCCATCTGCTGCAATCTAACATCGTATGTGTCACAGTGTCCGAGTATCCACAGTACAGGCATTCATCTGTATCAGCCTTTCCGATCCTAGTACACTTGGCTCGTGTCAACCCGCCTTTATGAAAAATGTCCATTATGGTCTGCTTTTCGATGGATCCCGCTTGGACTATAGGGTGCTCTATGATTACTGTTTTCTTTCCGTATTTTTACTAAATAAAGCTTGTCTTTCGCTAGAGTCGGTAAAGGTTTTTTGAAAAATTGGCACAGACAGGACAGCTTTGATTCTTAGAGGTATGTTTTTTAAGAATAAAGAGAAGCGGAATTGCCAAATTGGCTTCATGTGTCCCTATTATAATTGTAATCGTATACTAAGTAGGATTTGGCACGACAAGATTACTACTTGATTTAAATTATGCGTGAGAGTCAACACTGAATACTTTTCATGAACTACTACTTCTATTATAGATAATAGATTTGTCTTTATAAAATGACAATATAGCGATACTTATAACGAACATATTTGTCTATTATTTTACAAAAAAAGCTGCGTAATTGAATCACAGTTCTATTATATTGACTGGGTAATTGTATTGATTAAATGTATTGACTACAAAAAAATGTGTACCTGTAAGTTATCCATTTTTATTTTGCATTTACTAATGCATCTCTCTACATATTTGTATTTGTTTTCGTGTGTATTAAGAAATGGTTGTGAATATTTTTTAAAAGATTAGAATTAGTATAAACATCACTAACGATATAGTATATTGCTAAACGTTTTCCTACAGCTATGAAAGTATAATATTAAATGATATTACTATACTACATTCAAAACCAAGATAAGCTCGAGTTCACACCCATCGCATGTCGTGACGTTGCAGTTAGAAATTAATTTCTAACCAATGACAAGCTGCTACGTCACGACACACCCATCAATGGGCGTAAGCTCGAGCTTATCTTGGTTTTCACACAATTTTAAGAGCAATAGGTGTTGGTATAGGTGCGTTCGTTATGTTTTGCTATCAATAGGTGTATTCAATGTCAGTGTTTGGTGCCGTCATATCGTTGTGTACTTATACCTAAACGATGCAAATGCAACAGAAATTTTTCTACTCGCTTTTTGCTAGCTGCACAGCAAATAGCTCGGCGAAAGAGAGAAGCTAAAATTGAATTATTCTTGCGTTGTTTAATTTTTGTGTCAGTTTCAGAAAGCATTTTTCGGTAATTAACATATTTTATTTTGATGCTTTTCACAAAAGAATCTATTATAGTTGTAGGAAAATATGTTTACAGTGAAATTCAAATGGAATGGCGAAAAATTCGAAGAAAATTTAAAACGGTAATTATTACTATATCATTTTTACGTAATTTTCATCCCCTGTATACTTTCGGTTGTTATTAAATGTAAACTCCCCACATTGGGCGCCAATGTTTAACAATTAAATTACCCTTAGAAAGTTGGGAGCCTATGTGTAACAATAAAACTCAAACTTTCTTTGGGAGCCAATTGTTTTCGCTCCGTCTATTTCAGTCTCTCAGGTGTGAGAATGTCTTATCTTAAATGGAAAATCAAAAAAATGAGTTTAGTTGGGATAAATATAAGGATATTAAATAATCAAATTTATTATACATTAAATAAATAAAAGAAATAGAATGACTAAATACGGAATACTTATATAGGAAAAGAATATCAGAGAAGATCATCATCATCCGTTTTGAGTCCACTGCTGGACATAGGCCTCCCGTAAATAATTCCAATGCATTCTATCTTGAGCACCCTGAATCCAGTTGTGCTGAATGCGCATCTGACCACCTTGTTGGAGGACGTCCTCGATTACGATAAGCATCGTGTCTAGGTCTTCATTCCAGAATTTTCTTCGTCCACCTTCCTACTAACAGACTGGAAGGATTTTCACCAACCATTAGAGCAGGGCGGATTTAGGAGTGGCTTTGGAACGAATGACCACCTACAAGTAATAAAATCCTTAATAGAGAAAGTTGCAGAATACAACAAGCCATTGATATTAATATTTGTAGACTTTGAGAAAGCGTTTGACTCAATCCAGCAAAGCTCCATGTTAAGAGCTCTTACAGAGTGCAGTATTGGTCATAGGTACACAATTCTTCTTCGGAATATATATAATAGCGCAACATCTGCAGTTAGAATGTATTATGGCAACCCAAATACATTTCCCTTCGAGAGGGGTATTAGGCAAGGAGATAAGGTCCATTCGCTCAACTTGGGCATATTTTGACAGATTCATAGCTGGAAACTTACAACACAAAAGTTCCTAGCTCGCAGTATTAACAGCTTAAATATATTTTTATTACAGACTTCTTTCGTTGAAAAAAGAAGAATTATTATAAATAGTGGAAGTGTATACTAAACCCATAAAATTTTGGGTAGTATGTATTTAAAAAATATATTTCAGTTGTTATAATTTAACATAACTATTTATTATATGGAGCAAATAAATAAACATTGATTGTCGGTAATTTGTAAAGTTATATTTTATTTACTATTTAGTTTGTTTACTATTAATATTGGCTATGAGTACGTGTGTTTGGTTTTATAGTAATTTCCAGCCACCTCTAGTCTGTCAAAAAGTAACTAACTTCGCAAAAAAATAATTACTAAATTCACTAGACAGTTCGGACTGGGAATAGCGAACCGACTATACCATCTCTCCTAAGCTATTCACCGCTTTGTTGCAGAGCGCTATGAGAAATAATAATTGGGAGAATATTGGAGTCAACATAAATGGAGAATTTCTGAACAACTTGAGATTTGCAGACGACATAGTCCTTATTGCAGACCGGGTAGATCATGCCTGCCAGCTTCTTCGAGACCTTCAGAGCTCGTGTGCACGAGTTGGACTTAAAATTAATTTCTCCAAAACACAATATATGACCAACCTAGTCCTGGTGAAAAACATCTCAACTAACGGCACGCAAATTGAACAGGTGTATAGCTATAAATATCTGGGCCACAAGATTAAATTAGGAAGAGATAATCAAACAACGGAGCTAAACAGGAGAATAGGACTGGCATGGGTGGCTTACGGAAAACTGAGAGAAGTCTTTAGATCAGATATTCCCATGTGCTTGAAAAGGAAGGTCTTTGATCAATGTCTACTCCCAGTTCTAACGTATGGAGCAGAAACATTTACCCTTACCAGAAAAGTAATCAATAAAATACAAGTGGCACAGAGAGCGATGGAGGTCAATGCTGGAATATATCCCTCAGAGACAGAGTATCAAATACAATAATTAGGAGAAAAACTGGTGTTACTGACGCAGTTCAAAGGATTACAACATTGAAATGGAACTTGGCGGGGCATGTTGCCAGATTAAAAGATGGAAGGTGGACGAGAAGATCGCTGGGAATGAAATATTAGAAATCGATTACATCGAGGAAAGATGGGAAAAACTGAGATGACGACAAACGAAGAAATAAATATTGAGGAGAAAGAGGCAAAGGAAGGATTAGGGAAATTAAAAAATAGAAAATTACCAGGAGAGGACAGAATACCGAACGAACTCCTAAAGTACGGAGGACCAGATCTGACCAAACAATTAATGTTGTGTGGACCTTAAGAAGGCATTTGACCGGGTCAAATTAAAAGACGTTATCCACTTACTGTACGCAAGAGAGATACCTCTAGGAATAATCAAACTATCGAAAATATCTACCAAAACAACACAATAAAAGTAAAAGTAGAAGAAGAACTAACCGACCCTATTGAAGCTGACAATGGGATAAGACAGGGAGATTCCGCGAGTCCTTTATTGTTCAACCTGATTATGGATGAAATAATAAAAAAAGTAAGAACTAAAAAAGGATACCAAATGGAAGAAAAACAACTTAAAATAATCTGCTATGCAGACGACGCAATACGATGAAGATGATTTACAACGTATGCTGCACCAATTTAATATAACCGCAAGAAAATTTAACATGGTAATTTCCCCAAAAAAGTCAAAATGCATGGTTACAATAGCAAATTTACTAAGATGTAAATTGATGCTGGAAGGTCAGATAATATAACAAGTGATGGAGTTTAAATATCTAGGCGTCACATTATCTAGCTACGGAAAGCTCGAAACTGAAGTGGAAGATCAAGTGAATAGATCAAATGGAGCCACAGGCTGCCTGAATGAAACAATATGGAGAAATAAAACTATCGAAAAATAAATGAAAGGCAGAATTTACATAACAGTCATCAGACCAATACTGACATACGCGGCAGAAACAAGACCTGACGCAGAGAGAACAAAAAGGATGTTAGAAACAGCAGAGATGAAAACACTTAGAAAAATTGGAAAAGAAATAGAAGACCACGAAAACGATGGAACGACAACTTACTGGAGGCACATTGAAAAACAGACAGAGCCATGTCTATATAAAAAGAAGAAGAAGATTAAATAAATAAAATGAAGTTTTAATATCAAAAAAGCAAATCCTGCTACAAAAATTTAAAAATGATACTTATGACTTCATGTAGTTGACAGGATAACTTATTGATGGTTTCAGATGCTAGTTGGATGGATTGCAGCTGAATTATAGAAAATAATAAACAGGAAATAGAAAATGGCAAAGATTAAATAAATATAATAATTGAAGGGCTTAGAAGAGAAGGGATCCAAGTGCAATTTTACTAGTTTTGAAATATAGAAGATTAAAGTTATTTGGATAATTAAAATTCCTTGTACATTAACTGTGGTCATACTTAGTATTGTTTTATTATTAAATGATCAGAAAATCAATACACCCACACAAATTTTCAAAAAAAAATAACCACTTTTCTTATTATGTATTAGTTAATATAAAATAAATATTTTATAGAGATACCATTGGTCTATTCTAGAAATTTTCCGCCATGACATATGAATTTAACTATAATTGATCTTCTGCCCTTATTTTATACTCTGACAGTAATTGAATGATAGTCAAAGGTTGATTTTTAAATTAAAATAGTAGAGTGTTGAAGAATTTACATATTTATTGAATTAGATGATCGAATATTCTCCTTCAGTTCCTGCCACGTGAACTTGAAAGTGGATACCCTAAAAATTTTGTTAAAAATCCAAATTTTTATTTTTTATAAATTAAGTATGGATATAATTTAAACTGGCTTTTATAAGATTATGTAATTTTTTTCTTGGTGTAATTCATGTGACTCTAACCCAAAATATTAAATTTCGTCGGGCATGTACCTTTTGAGTTTTTTTACAAGAGGTAGAGACCTAAACTTTTGTGACATCTCTACATTTATACAGTAGATTACGTGGGCCAAGTGTAACAAAAAAAAACTTTATTCCATTGTTTCTACCTCCATAAACGACGGCATAGGTACATTTGTACCTTGTACATTTTTTTAAATAAATGTTATAAAAAAAACAATTAATTTTGTATTTAAGAAAGGGTTTATTTGAATAAAAATAAAAATGAATGTTAGTGTCGATTTTTCTCAACACGTACATGTTATTTTAGACAAAGAATGTTCGTCACACACAGGTAGAAAAATACTACACAACTTTTTCTCGTTTTACGCTGTGTTTTCCGTTCGTTTCGACAAACATGACAACTTCCGGTTGCTGGAGTAGATCCACGAGTGCTGTGAGAGCACTCGTGGATCGTGACCAGATCCATAACTGTTCATTTACCGATGTTAACTTGTCGGGACCATCTGCTGTTTCTCTGCTTGGAAGGTATATAATAATAATAATAGTCTCCCGTTTTATACCGCTGTCGCGGCTTTGGGAGTATAGCAGGGTAGTCTGCTATATCTAGGGCCTACGGTATACAAGGAAGGTAACATGGCCAGTGCTACGCTTCAACCGTCTATTATTATCCCTGGTTTTACCCAAGGTACTCATTTTTATTCAGGCTGAGTCGACCTGGGGCCTATAGACATTTTTGAAATGTCTAGATGTTCTTGCCGGCGGTAGGATTCGAACCCCAGACCACTATATATGGAAGGTATATACTGTGTAAAATTTGTACCCCTCTAAACGGAAACAATTGTTCGTCGATGGTTATGCATTGGGATGGTTTGTAGCCTTGTTGCAAATTTTTATTCAGTATTTTCCAGATATCTCGTATGGGTGCAGTATTTTCGTTGTCAAATCTCATAAATCTTAACATGGTCTTAAAACGATCACGAAACATTACTGCACGTATTAGTAGCAGAGAATCCGTACTCCACATCTCACACAGGTTTTCTTTGTTGTTTCTATGTACACTAGCAATAATTATGGTACCAAAAAATGCGTCGAGCTCACATTCAGAAAATGCCTCAAAATTTTTTTGTAGAGGCCATCTTGAAGCATTTGGGAATCTTTGCGCCAATTCTTTGTTAAAAGTCTTACAGATTCTTTTGCCTTATCTGTTTGTTTCACGCAAAATGATGTCAAAAATTTCTGGGCTCGTAATTGACTTGAATATTTGTTTTTTTGTTTAGGCGTAAATAAATTGCTATGATCTGGAGGCCCACCTTTTTTTCTTAGCATATTTCGAGATTTTGTTTGAGCACTACACAGTGGATCACTACTCCATTCAGTTCTATCCTTGGATATCAAAATGATACCTGAAGACTGAAGTTCATTCTCTATGTGCTCTTCTGAGTCGTACTCGTCAGCATGTTCTATAATAAATTCTTCCATGTCGGACTCCCCAGCTTATGGGACATAGCTTTCATCATCAGATGCAATAAGGACTTCTTGTTCTGAATCGGATTCTTCAACCAATTTTAGTTGTTCAGCGGCGGTTAATCTGTAAAAAAACGTAAAATTATGTTAATAACATTTTTCATAATTTACCATCAATTTGTGTACAATAATATTATCAAGAAAGGATATAAAACTACATACTACCAACCTTTTTTGTCCCCATATAGGTAAACCAGATGTACCTATTACTAAATAAATGTATTGACAAATACCAATGAATATTGTATATAAAGTAAACATACAAAGAAATTATGTTTATGCTTCTTACCAAAAGCACTTTTTTGTGTGTATACCTATGATTTTGAATAAATTCTATAAGAAATTATATCTCATTCAATTATTGTCAAACGCATTTTTGTATGTATACCTATACATTTGAATAAATTTTATAAAAAATTGTATCTCATTCAATTATTGTCAGAATAATAGTTTTTAAATCTTTTATATTCGTTTTTATATTTATTTTCTATTATATTGTATACATGTATGAGTATATGTATGAGTATACGGAAAGTCGTTACCAATTTCCAAAGGTATGGCAATACACCCTAATATATAAGTAGGTACCTATTTAAAAGTTTTATATTTTATTTTTTATGTCTTTTTAAATATTAATATTTCAAAATAGTCGTCAACGTGTTTTAAATTAAATAAAAGATTAAAACCAAACTTATAATTTGATTTGAACTTCACACTTCTTTATTTTTATACCTGCATGGGTCCTAGCCTCCTCAAGACTTTCTCTCCAATCGTATCCTCCGCCAAGCATGTATTCCCATATTTCTCATGTCTTCATCAATACTATCGAGGAACCTTGTTTTGGTTCTTCCTCTTATTTTATAATTAACACGTAACTGGTGAGGTCCAATTTTTATAGTGTAAAAGGTGAGGTGGGGTCACAGTGACCCCAATTTTTTTGCGAAATTTGGCTGATATTTGTTTAATTAAAAAAAATGCATCAACAACTTAATCAAACTTGAATCTATACTTGAATCAAACATAAAAATGGAACTATTAACCTCAAAAATATAAGTACTTTGTAACTAGCCTATTAATTCCTTTGTAAATATGAAATGACGTTATATAAAAAAATTTCCCAAAAACTAAATATGTAGGTACATTCAATTTAACCTACCAATACCAATAAACAAACAAAATCAAATGCCAGAATGAAAACTACATTTCTTATAGGCAATAATTGCAAATGTCGGCTTCACAAAGGTGGCATATTGGCGCTTTCCAACTAGCGCAAACTATTTTTGTTTTTCTATTCTATGATCATGGACATTTTGAGCACCTTACCCTTTTATCCAGGGTTGGTTCTAGGGGAAAATTAAAAAAAAACAGCAAAAAATCAAGATTTTACAATAAAGGACTGTAAATTTGTATTTATTTAAAAAATAACACAATAGTTATTTATTTACAAGTGATGCAACATATGAAATAGCATAACGAGCGCATTTGAAGTTTAAGCGACGAAGGAGCGAGAACTATGATTACTAAGTTTTTTTGTAATGTTATTTGTCAAAAATTCAATAATTTAGTTAATTAAATTCATTTTTTTTTTGAAAATCACGCTGGGAAAACTTACGTAAACTTTTAAATTACACAAAAATCTAAAATTATTAGAAAAATTATTGGTTTGTTCAAAACGTTCTACGAATGAACCGTGAACCATACGTGAGTATAGGGAGGATACACTGATCGTAAATTCTGGTTTTCAAATATTGTTCTATTTTAGTGCTTTTCAAGATCCAACTCAGTTTTCCAAATCCTGCCCACACTAACCGTATTCTTCTGGTAATTTCGGCAGTTTAATTTTCTTTGTTAACTTGTATTATCTGTCCCAGGTAGATGTATTCGCTTACTGTTTCTAAATTTATGGCGTTCAACGTTATTTCTCTAATGTTCGGTGAATTTGTCATTATTTTTGTTTTTTCCAAGTTCATCTTAAGACCTCCTTTTTCCGAGGCTTGAAATAGTTGCGTCATCATGGTTTGTAGTTCTTTGAAACTTGTAGCGAATATTACAATGTCATTAGCGTATCTCAAATGATTCAGTTTTCTTCCATTAACATTTGTTTCTTTATCTGCCCAAGTAATGTCTTTAAACACGTCTTCCAGTCCAAGTGTGAATAGCTTTGGTGAGATAGCATCTCCCTGGCGAACTCCTCTGTTGATTGGTATAGCTTTGGTTTTCGCATCTATTTATATTTTCATTGTAGCTTTCTTGTAAATATTATGTAAGAGCATTCTGTATCGGGAGTCTATCCTGCAGTTGTTCATAGCTCTCTCTATTGCTCAAAGTTCTATGAAGTCGAATGCCTTTTCATAATCAACGTAGCCAATGTATAAGTTCAAGTGATATTCATTGGCTTTCTGACTGTAAGAAGATGATCCGCTGTATTGTAACCCTTTCGGAATCCTGCCTGCTCTACCGGTTGATAGCTATCGAGCTTCGACATTAACCTGTTAGTTATTACTCTCATAAACAGTTTGTACATTTGGGACAGCAGGGAGATTGGCCTATAGTTCTTCAGATCTCTCCTGTCTCCTTTTTTGAAGAGAAGTATTGTCAAACTTGCGTTCTAATCATCTGGGACTTCCCCTCTATAAACACATTCGTTGAAAAAAAATTTCAATTCTTAGAGAACAATTTTATTTTCCTCCTTCAACATTTCTACAAGTATTCCATCTGGGTTCCGAGCCTTATTTTTCTTTAGTTGTGCCATAGCTTGTTTTATTTCGAAGGATTCTATGTTAGGGAGTATTTCTGAGTTGACATTTGTTATCTTTCTCTTAAGATCTTCCTTTGTAGTGTTATCTGGTTTCTTGTTTGAGGAATATAAATCCCGGTAAAATGTTTGAGTAACTTTTAGGATTTCGTTCTTTTCTCTTATTTCTTTTCCATTTTGATCCTTCAATGAGATTATTATAGGCTTTCCTAAGTTTGATCTTAAGTATTTCAGACCTCGGTTATTTCCTATTATTTTTTCTACCTTGTTTTCATTGTAGATCCTTAAATCTTTCTTTACTCCCTTCTTTATTTGTTTATTCCATTCTTTGAAACCATCGGTGTTTCGCTTTCCTTCGCTTAGAAATGTGCGTCTCTTTTCCATCAACCGTTTTGTTCCATCACTTATTCTGTTTTTATTTATTTTTCGTTTTCTTTGCAACAGTCAGTCCTGCTTTCAAGAGGTTTCGTTGCATTTCTTTATTAATTGTGTTCATGTCGGAATATTCTTGTTGATAATGGTTTACAAATTCTTTTTTTTTTTTAAACTTCTCTGTACTCATCTCCCTTCTGTCGCATTTTAGTTTGATCTATCTGATTACAATAATTATGTGACCTGTTTCTACTGATTTTCGTCTGTTTAACAAGAATCCTTGCTTTTAAAAGGCGATGATCTCTGTCAGTTGTGAATCGATTGAGAGCAGTTATATCTTCAAAAATGTCTTTGTTCCCACACAAGTAGTAATCGATCTCGTTTTTCGTCTTTTTATCGGGAGATATCCACGTCCATTCTCGGTTTCCTGGTTTCTTGAAGTGTGTGTTCATGGCATATAAATTTTGTTGTTCTAAGAAGTTATATAATTTTTCTCCTCTTTCATTTCGTGTGCCATAACCATGCATCCCTATTTTAGTTTCAGTATTTTCTTCTTTTTACCTAATTTTGCGTTGAAATCTCACATAATGATGGTATACTTTGTATCATTTTCTTCTAATGCTGTTATCAAATCTTCGTAGAACATTTCAACTACCTCTTCCTGATGTGTTGTGGGAGCATACACTTGTATAACCTTGATCTTTGTTTATTATCTAGGTCTATTATAATATAAGCTACTCTATAGAAATGTATGGCGTGAGATACTTTTTGACAAGAAATCCTACTCCACCATATGTTTCGTCTATTTTTCCTGTATAGTATAGGACATTTTCCAGAGTTTAGATGCATGCATTGTTCGCCTGTTCTTTTCACTTCTGACAGTCTTACAATATCCCACTTTATCTTGGATAGTTCTTCTAATTCGTAGACCTTTTCATCTTTAGCCGTCGATTGGATGTTGTATGTGGCTAGTAGTAACTGTTTTTGTTTTTTCATGTCTATTTTGGTGCGTTTTGTTGAGCTTGTGCCTCCCCCAGAATCCGTGAGGCTGACGGGTTTTCCGGTGTGCGATTTTAAGCTGCTAGCTCTACCCACCTGGGGTATCGTCCCATTTTAATAGATAATCGTAGCGCCGTCAAAATGTTTCCATATTATTTTGATTTTCTTATTAGTAAACAATGTATTCGATGTGCTCCTCGTACGACTAGTGTATTCTGTTACAGTATGCGTCACTCTTTTCTATTTCTTGTTGTACTATATGTAGACAAAGTATAATTTGTATTATGTTTGAAATTACATAAAGAACTATCTGCTTTATCAGACACCAAAAGGAAACATCTATTATTGGATATAGTATTTATGTGCAAAAATACACACACGTATAAATAAAATGACGTCAGTTCGCCGCGTATCAAATTTCAAAAATGTATCAGTTTATCTTTGAATCGTCAACTTATATTACAGATTAAATTAATTACATATGCAAGTTAGGCAAAGATGCGATAATTCCACATAATTAAACTTGCTTACAAGGCGACTTTGTTCTACTGTATAAAAATAACTTAAATTATAAAATTGTCACTCTTTGTTAAGATTTTGTAAAATGAAGTAGTCCAAGTAGTCTATTAAAATTCGTTATTAAAAACCTAGTTTTGAGAAGTTGGCGTAACATTTGCGAAATTCTAATCATTTAGATTTTTAAAGATACAAGTCATATTAAAAAACAAATATTGTGGTTAAACTGTGTATCTAATATATGAAAAAGTCAATACTTTGAGGAGTACCGGCAAACGATAACGAGGTAAACAATTACCTACTTTCAATTAAGAAAAAAACTAGCTTTAAGTTGATATAAAAAACATGCATATACGTCATGAGTAACGAATTTTATTTAAAAAAATTAATGAACGAAATAAAATATTTATCAAAAAATATTATTACTTGAATTAAAAATATTTGTTGCCAGTTTTTGGCAACCTATTGTCAATGTATTTTCCTAATTTTAAATGTAAAATGTATGATGTAAAAATGTGAGTTTGATGAACGTAGTGATCCTACTGCAGTGGGATCTTGTGATGTTTAGAACTTTTTAGCCTTTCTCTCAATATAATTATTGCTTTATCTTGAATTTTGAAAATTCCAGAACTGTATATCTGGTTGTCTAACTTCAGGTCTGAAATATTATATTTTTATGAATTGTATGTAATGTTTGTTGTTGAGTGACGTAATATTAGCAAGTGTCACTCGTTTCGTTTGATAAACGAAAACAGTCCCATAATAAATTCACACGAACTACAGGAAAGTGCGGTTGAATTCCGGTTATTGCGTTGCAAAGATTTTGTTTAAAATGTCCATGGATGAATGAAAAATCATGTTTAAATCAAGAAAATGGGACGTGGGTGTACAAGCATTGCCAATGTCCATCGATTCACTTTTTTCATTGTGAGTATTTTAAAAATTAGAATCATTTTTTAACAATTTGGTGTGATATGTTTTTTATACTTTTTATAATAAATACCTAGAAATAATATGTGAACTACGACTAGTAAATGTTAATTGAATATTTTAAATTTTCCAATGGTAAAAAACACTTCATTATTTCTATAATACTCACATTTTCACGTTCAATGTTTATTTATTCCGTTAATTTATCATTTCATCCTTTATTTTGAATTTTTTTTTTTAAAATCTGTTATTCCCTAAATATACTTTATTCGAATACATCATATAGAATATTAGACTTTACATCGTAATTTTCGCTTTTAATCTAATATACCTATATATACTTAGTTTAATAAATTTCCAATAAATCATATTCTTAATACACATTATTTTGTCAAATCTTCCTTGTATCCTTCTTTCTATTTGTTGGTAATCTGTTTGATGAACAAAAAAGCAGATCCAGTCAAATATGTTTGCATTCTTGGTCAATTTTTGGTTCTTAGTAAAATATCTGAATATTGAATTTTCAAGAAAAATTTTTTGTTTTGGCATGGAGTTTGTAGTATATTAATCGGTGTATCGATCCCGGTGTATAACTCTAGGAATATATTTATTGGACCTTCTATGATATTTTATAGTATTTAGGATAGTTATAACAGTACATTCATCTTTCTTCATATTCACACATATTAATATGTTCTTTTACACTACTTTTTTCAAATTCTCTTATAATATTTCTTAGATAATCTTGAATTCAGACTCCTTTCCGACTAGCAATATGGTCTGCTACCAAAAGTGATGGTGTCTTTGAGTACACAGGAGCCCTTTTTGGTTAATTCTGATTTTTCTTATGATATTGATAAACATTTATTTACTACATGATCAATTTTTTCCAATTGAGTTTGTGACTTCTGGTCCTGGTCATAAAAAACAACCATAAGCCAGTACTAACCTATTGTAGGAAGCAGGAATGTTACATTTTTATCTGAAGCATATTTTATTCCTCATACTGACCGTAAGATGTTCACTCATTTTTATATTTTCTTGATCAGATGATTATGATTTTTTCATATCATTTTTTTATCCAGCTACATTCCTAGGTATTTTATGTAAGCACATACAGTATAAATATGTTGTTGTATTCTGTGTTGTTTCAGTTGAAATGGTTTTTCTTTTTCTCATGCAGACTTCTGTATTTTTCCTAGAAATTTGTTGACCATTTTCAATACACCATTTAGTAAGGTTCTTATACTTAAGCTTAATTTTTCACATCCTACTTCAAAATATTGACATGGTAAATATATACAAATATTGTTGGAAAATCGTAGTAAAGAAATGCCACTACATTTAATTTTATTTCCAGATCTGCTGTATATATTAAGTATAGTATAGAGCTTAGTATACTTCCTTGTGGTAACCCAATATTGGTAATTTTAGGGTTTAATGTTTCATCATTTATTTTTATTGACACTGTTCTATTGGAATGTAATAATCAAATCTGTGAAGGCAGAGCTTTGAAGGTTCCCATTTTTTCGTAGAGAATCTCTAATATCACATCACATTATTATAGGCTGATTCCGTATGTAAAAAATTGCTGGAACTAATTTGTTGTGAGTAAAAGCCAGATGTGTATATCACTAATAATTGAACATCCTCTTCGCAAACCAAATTGCAGTTTAGGTAATAATTTGTTGATATTTTCGAGCCAATAAACCAGTCTAACTTTGATTATTCTTTCTAAAGTTTTTAAGACACAAGAAGCTAGAGAAATTACTCTATATGAATCTGGATGTTCCATTTCTCGGTTTGGCTTTAGAATTGGGAATGCTGAATATTCCTTCCAGATTTTTGGAAGTTCTACCTGATTCTATATTGTATTTTTATTGTTTTAAGAGAAAATTCTAAACTAGCGAGCCTTTTATAATAAAACAATAAGCTTTATCAACTCTTAAGATTTTGTATTTTATTTCCAAACTTGAGACCTCACTATCTGCGGTCAGTGGAACAATCTGCTTGATATTTGTTTCCACCCACCTTAGGAGCTTTTTTATTTATTATTACTTTCAAATCTAGGTATTAATGTTTCATATGTATTTAAATAATTCAAGTTACACTCCTCTACAGCATCAGATGGGATGAATTATCATAATCTTCTTTTGCTTATCTAGTTACAAGTAATGTTCCATATTTGTAAATTTTAGCTTACTAATTATTTGCAGTAATCCTTCTTTCTTTCTTGGGCGTAATCTTCCAAGGTTAGGTTAGGGGCTCAGATACACCCTTAAACATATAATACAAATAGACTAAGTGCTACAAAAAAAAAAAAAAAAAATTCAAACCTTGGATGCGCCCAACGAATGAACTTGACTTTGAAAAATATATCACCAGTAACTTACTCAGAAATACAACAAGAAAAGACGTAAATAACCTAAACAAAGAAATAGTAGATACATTAACACAAGCTCAGGATAAATTTGGCCCTAAACATGGAAAAGAACAAAAAATTAGTAAAGAAACGAAACAAAAAATGGAAGATCGTAGAATGCTGAGAAGTCAAGGAAATGTTGACTCACAAGATATAAACAGCATCAATAAAGAAATCTCTAAAGCCATCAGACGGGATATTAGAAAATACAACGAGAAAATTATAAAAACTATAGAAGACAACAAAAGCATGAAAGCATTGAGGAGAAAAATGGAAAATGGCAAAAAAGAAATCTTCCAACTTAAAGACAAAAATGGAAATATTATCTCAGATAGACCAAGCATATTATACAGTATACTCCCTCTATAACGAACACGGTTATTACGAGGTTTCGCTTATAACGAGATACATTAGATGTCCCTTGAAATTTCTATTGAAATATAACCGTCTATAGCGAGGCAAATTTGGTTATAACGAGAGAAAATAAGATCCAAAAACGTGTTTTTTACGTTTTTGGTCGGGTCGTGGCTATAAATAAATACCTTTTCAAACAGCCCCTCAATAAACTTAACTGCAGCCCGCAATAAACTTCTTTACAATGAATAAATACAACTGTTTCACATCTTTAGAAAATATGATAGAATGATACTGGACTATTTAAAGCAGTTAAAAATGACAGAGTTCTTAAAATTGCAGAAGCAATAGTTTATGTTATCATTGAAAATACGCTTTATACATTATGTAGTTGGAAAAAAATATAAGTACAGATTTTTTGTTTTAACGTATATCATTGATAATAAAAGAAAACAACTCTTTTATGTTTTAATATATTTCATTGATAATAAAAGTAAATAACTTTTTTTCAAAAACGCCATTCAAACAATATTTATTAGCATCTTATATTGCTCCAAAAGGCTTCACCATAGGAAGTTAATGGTTTAGAAAACTACAGATTCATATGTATGCACAGTATTATTATTTTCTGATATAACGAGATCGGCTTATAACGAGGTAATTAGTCTGTCATTTCAGTTCTCGTTATAGAGGGAGTCTACTGTATATAGTGGAAAGTTTCTATGAAACATTATATAAAAGTCAAGTTATTCCAGAGCTCATCGAACAACCAATACAAAAGGTACATAATGTAGGATCGGAGGATATACCAGATATATCACGAGAGGAAATTCAACATGCCCTCAAAAATATGAAAAATAATAGAGCTCCGGGGGAAGATGGTGTAGTCATTGAGACAATTAAACTAGGAGGTCCACTTTTGATCCCGAATCCAAACACTTTTTAATCTATGTCTGCATAGTGAAAACATTCCAACTAAATGGAAGAATTCGGTTACAATCCTCCTCCACAAAAAAGGGAATAAATCAGATCTCGAAAACTATAGGCCAATTAGTTTGCTTAACCACCTATACAAGCTCTTTACTTGAATACTGACAAACAGATTAGAAGCAAAACTCGATTTCTATCAATCAGAAGAACAGGCAGGATTTCGAGCGGGACACGGAACAAACGACCATTTGCAATGCCTTAAAACTCTAGTTGAAAAGTCTATCGAATATAACAGGCCCCTCGCTCTTATCTTTGTCGACTTCCACAAAGAATTTGACACAGTCGAAACAGTTGCTATCTTAAAAGCACTATCAGAATGCAGAATAGATCACAGGTATGCAAATATTATTCGAAATATATACGAAAATGCGACAACAACCGTTAACCTCCATTGCATGACTGAGAAGATAAAAATTGGCAGAGGGGTGCGGCAGGGAGATACCTTGTCGCCAAAACTATTTATAACAGTTATGTAGTACGCATTTAAACGGCTAAAGTGAGAATCAAAGGGTATTAGCATCGATGGAAAGATATTCAATCATTTCAGATTTGCCGATGATATTGCTCTCATAACAGACAACTTAGGAGAAGCCAGAGTTATGCTACAACAACTACAGCAAGTAACCCAGAAAGTGGGTTTAAAAATAAACTATGGAAAAACAAAAATGATGACCAATCTCGTCCCCAATGAGCTAATAGAAATCGAAAAGTCGCCCATAGAACTTGTGGAAAAATATGTGTATTTGGGTCACGAAATAAAGTTAACGCGAGATAACCAAACATGCGAGCTACTCAGAAGAATAAGTCTGGGTTGGGCCGCATTCGGAAAAATGAGAGACGTATTTAAAACAAATATACCGATCTATTTAAAAAGAAAAGCTTTTAATCAGTGCTTTCTACCAGTCCTCACATACGGAGCAGAAACCTTAACTCTCACAAAAACATCAGCCGAAAAATTGAGAAGGACACAACGAAAGATGGAGAGATCAATGCTTGGAATAAGCTTAAGAAATAGAATAAGAAACGAGGAAGTTCGTAGACGAACCGAAGTGGAAGACATTATCGAACATATTACAAGGCAAAAATGGAGATGGGCAGGACATGTTGCAAGAATGAAAGACGACAGTTGGACAAAAAAATTGCTTGAGTGGAGACCACGGGCTGACAAGCGAAGCCGAGGAAGACCCCCAACGCGATGGACCGACGACCTCAAAAGAATCGTGACCAATTGGATAGCAGAGGCGCAGAACAGAAGCAGATGGAAAAGTCTAGAGGAGGCCTATGTTCAACAATGGACAACTCAGGGCTGATTGATGATGATGATTGATGAAGTGCTACAATACAGTCGCGTTTCCCCAGTGTGACAGAGAAAACTACCGCAAAGCAGTCCTTGCGTCTCTTTCTAATGGGCCGCGTTTATCGAGGACTTGACCTCGTTGGTCATTTAGGTCACGTGGTCAATAAACCTGGCAAGTTAGAAAGAGAAGGAACTGCTTTGCGTTAGTGTCAGTTTTCTCTGTGGCACTGGGGAAACACGACTGTATTATAGCACTTAGTCTATTTGTATTATATATCTATGGATCAGTGGCGGCTTTTGGGAGTAGGCAGGATAGGCCGGGCCTACCCAATAATTTTAAGAGCTTTAAAATGGAAAAACATATTTTCAAAAATTATGTTAATGCATGTAAATAACTTTTAAATGTACTAAATCACTCAATACATTAGTGTCCGTTAAAACAACTATGTTATTATATTACCACAGAAAGCATCGAATCGTATTCAGGCATTTTAAATATCATTAATAGGCCCGAGCGTAACTGGCCGACCCAGCTCACATAAGATACCCGTACAAAAAGCGTTTGAAGTTAAGCAATTTGCCGAACAACGATTTATATCGTCGTGTTATGCTTGCTGTTTAGGCACCAGACGATCGGGCCTACGTCGACCACCGTTGTCACTTGTAACGTAATTATCGAATTGTAATATAATTTTTTTTTTAATTATGGTAAAAAAATATGTAAAATAATCTATAATTGTAACATATTTTTAAACAAACAACACAATTGCAAACAAGTGCACGGTTGCCCAAATAAATTTTAAAAAATTCGTAAGATTCCAAAAAAAAAATCACATTTGCATGATTTCTATATCTCCTGATTGTATGCAAATTATATATGGCAATACTGTCGCCGAGCATTAGTTCAATTTTCACTGTTATCTGTTATTACTAGTTGCACTAATTGTTTGGCCGATCGAGGTTGATTTTTTAAAATTGTTCTTGGAATAGTGAGATCGTTTTATAACTGATAGGTACATAAAAATGAGTTCTTCTGACGCTTTACCAGGTTGCAGTAATAGTAATGTTGATAGTGAGTGTTTGGACATTGTTGTTTCACTATTGGAATCGCCATTATCTAGAAGAACTGAAGTTGATAGAAAAAAAATTATTATGAATGAAAGGCCTACTCCAACATTGCGTATTGACCAAAAAGATGAAAAAAGGTGCGTACTTTTAATTGTTCTTGGTATGATGTCTATAAATGGTTATCTGGAAGTATTACGAAAAACAGACTATATTGTTGGCCGTGTTTGTTATTTTCTAATAAGAAATGTGTATGGAATTGTGAAGGATACTTTGATTTAAAAAATATGTCTGCCTCCTTAAAAAAACATTCCAGTTGCAAGGAACATTTAAGTAATTTCCTGTCCTTCAAGGATTTACAGAAGAGGGCGTTTTCTGTTCGCGATCTGCTAGATGAAAAATCAAAAATCGCAAAAATTAGATACAATGCAGAAGTTAAAATGAACAGAGAAATCATTAAAAAATTGGTTTCTTTAACTTGTACTTTAGCGAAACAGGAACTGGCTTTCCGTGGCCACGACGAATCCGATGATTCTCTAAATCCTGGAAATTTTAAAGCGATTTGGGAATTAATATTAAAATCAACTCCAGAACTAAATGATCACTGGCAGAAAAAAATATATTTCAGAGGTATCTCAAAAACGATACAAAACGAACTAATCGATCTAGTGAAAGACGAAATTCATATTTTTATCGAGAACGCCATAAATAACTCCACATTTTTTGCATGCATTCTTGATGAAACAACCGATATTACTGAAAGGGCACAATGTTCAATTGTATGCAGATTAGTGGACACAAAAGGCGTTGTTCAAGAATATTTCTTAGGTTTTTTTGATCTAGGGGAAGACCGAAGTGCTCCAGCGTTACGTGACTTACTGTTTAGTGTAATCGGTAAATTTGACTGTAAAGCTAAATTAATTGCTCAAACCTACGATGGAGCTAGTGTTATGTCGGGACAACTTAATGGACTTCAAAAATTAGTGAGAGATTCTGCACCATTAGCAATATTTACCCATTGTTTTGCTCACCGCCTCAACTTAGTTTTACAGCAAAGTTGCTCCAACATTACAACAGTCAAAATATTTTTCTCAACGCTCAAATGACCTTACCTTTTTTCTAACCATTTCAACATTGCTGTTAGCGAAACCAATTCTAAACCCAGCTTAAGTCGTAGTGAACTTGATATTTTACCTGGTAGTTTATCTAATAACGGAGATCAAAGTTTTTTTGAGAAAGCTAAAACTAAATTTAGAAGGATCTTTTTTGAGATTTTGGACAATATTATCACTCAATTAGAGCAACGTTTCTCTGATTACAAAAAGTTTCAATTTCTGGAATTGGGCGATAATAAAAGATTCACAGAATATGGCGCTAAATTTCCACAAAAAGCTTTGGACTCATTGATGGATACATATGCACCACTTTTTAATAAATCTTTATTAAAACCAGAACTGGAAATGATTTTTTCTGCTATTAATCGTGAAAATTTTCACGATAAGAGTTTGTTAGAACTAATTAAAAGTATGTTTGATAACGAAACCAATGAAATTCTTCCTGAAAGCTATAAGTTATTTTGTTTACTTGCTCCAATACCTGCAACAAGCACTTCAGTTGAAAGAACTTTCTCCACTTTAAAGCGAATAAAGTCATCTCTTCGAAATACAATGACGCAAAATCGGCTTTCATCACTGTCTACTGTATCAATCCAGAAAGACATTCTTGCTCAGTTAATGGAAACGGGCGACACATTTTATGAACGAGTAATTGACAAATTTGCACAAAGCAAAGAGAGAAGAATAAACCTGCTCTATAAATAATAAAATATGTTTGTAATCTATGTGTATATTTTAGTTCATAATTTTATTTAGTTTACAAATAACATAATTAAATGTAAGTCTGAACATCTTAGTCAGTTACCTTATAATTTTAAGTATTTTTATAAATAAAAATAAATTTATATTTGCATATTATGTAAAATAAAAGAGATTATAGAAAGAGAGAGACAACAGGGGTAAACAAGAGCAATATAAGCAACAGAGAGAAAAAGAAACGAACAGAAAAAGAGAGGCTGCGCGCGCGAGATAACGGTCTAGAAAAACCGAGAGTGGGTTTAGTTGGTAGGCATTGTAACACGGATTCATCCGGAGGCAAGGCCCCCAGGGGTAACTGCGTTCAGATGTACTCCGTTTACTCTGAATCGAACACACGCCAGTTACGATTCATCTGATACGGTCTTTAGAAGATTCCCACTCTCAGACAAAAAAAAATGTATTACACACACTGGCGGCTACAGAAATTTTTTTGGAGAGATCATGGAACTTGAGGGTGATTACTTTTCTCTGATGCACTTTTAGTCTTACCACCAATAGGATAAGTAGGTTTTCAAATATTTTTAAGGGGGGGGATCACGACCCCGTGACCCTTCCTCTGGATCCGCCACTGATTAGACACAGCTATATGTAATTTGCTGGCTTGGCCTACCCAAAATTTTACCACACCAGCCGCCACTGCTATGGATACATCTTATCATTGCCTTTAATTTGTCGGAAAAGTTTTTATTTTTATTTAAGTTCTTCTCATATCATATCAGAAGAGGGCCAGAATGTGGAACTGACCATAAACTACTGACAGCAAAAATGGGCATTAATTGGAAACCTAACAAGGGCCCCTCTACAGAAGAACCGTTAAATACTATGGAGAAGTTAAGAACAATCAATAATAGAACTATACAAACAACATCTAGACCAAAAATTAATAGAATTCAGATACTGCAACATCGAAGAAATATATGAGCATATAAATACGAGTATAAAACAAGCAGCATTCGAAGCCCTTGGAGTAAAAGAATATACAACAAATAAACAGCACTATTATGAAATACAAGAACCAACAAAAAGATTAATTGAAGGAAAAAAAGCAACTATACAGAAAATGGCTGACTACAAACAACGATGAAGTTTATAAAGAATATAGAGAAAAAGATAGAGCAGTGAAAAACAAATAACACAACAAAAGAATAAATAATGGGAAAGAACCTGCTTAAATATTGAAACATACATAGGAGGTACAAGTACTTCGGAGTCATGGAAAGTACTGAGAGGATTGAAACGAAACTGAAAAGAAAAAATTAAATTGGGAAATATACAGGACAAAGAATGGAAGGACTATTACAAGGAACTGTTAACAGAACAAAGACCACAATTCACTGGAAAAGAAAACAGGCGAAGACGAAATAGATCCCCATAATAAGAAATAGAAATAACAGATAGAGAAATGAGAAGGCCATAAAAGCAATCAAAAATAAGAAAGCACCAGGACCTGGAGGCATCTCACCTGAGCTTCTAAAGTACGACTCAAAAAAATTACACCGGATGATAAAATGGATATTTCAAAAAGCCATAAATTGAGAACAGCTCCCAAAGGAATGGACGGAGGCATATATGACATCTATATTTAAGAAAGGAGATAGAAAACGTTGCGAAAACCAAAGAGGAATAAGCGTAATATCATCAATGGGAAGATTATATGGGAAGATACTGCGAGAAAAGATAGAGCAAGCGATAGAAGGCAAAATCGGGGAGGATCAGGCAAGCTTTACGGCAGGAAGATCATGCATAGACCATATATACACACTGGAACAACTGTTGGAAAAGCAAAAAATAGAGATATACATTTGGCATTTGTGGACCTGAGAAAGGCGTATGACTCTGTATTAAGGTCAGAACTATGGGAGGCAATGTACAAATTAGAAATACAGACGGAACTCATAGAAGCTACAAAAGCTCTGTATAAAGAAAATAAAGTGTCCATTAAAATGGGAACAAGAATCATAGGAGACTTCACCACAACAAAAGGGCTCCTGCAGAGTTGTTCCACATCTCCAATCCTATTCAAGGCATGGGAGTACCGGTACGAAACGAATACCTATATACGTTAAGCTTTGCAGACGATCAAGTAGTGATTGCACAAGACCAAGAAGACCTCAGTTACATGATCAAGAAACTACATGAAGAATATACCAAGGCTGGCCTAGATATTAACTTTGCGAAAATGGAGTACCTATCTACAAGTGAAGAAGGCAGAAGATCTATAGATTGACGACAACAATAAAAAAAAGGATACATTCAAATACTTGGGGTTTATAATCAAGAAAAAGGCAACAACAGAGGAAGAAATTAAACAAAGATGAGGAGAAACAAGAACAGCAATCCGACAACTTAACTCAGTATGGTAGGATAGACACCTAAATATGAAGACAAAAACACAGATTTATAAAACATTAGTGCGAAGTATTATGACATATGGGGCTGAAAATTGGATTATAAACAAGAAAAACAGCAGTAAGATAGTAGCAACAGAGGTAGAATGCCTGCGAAGATGCTGCAGAGTAACAAGAATGAAGAACATCAATAGAAACAGACATACTAACATATATAGAACAAAAAAGATTAAAGTGGCATGGACATGTAAGAAAATCTAGCGACAGCATAAAGATAAAGAGAATAACCTTCCTCCCATAGGAAGGAGGAAAAGAGGATGACCCCGTAGATCCTGGAGGAACGAAGTAGACGACGCCATGAGTAAGAGAGGCCTAAACGATGGAGAATGGGACAACAGAGAGAGATGGAAAAGGTTGAGTGAGGGAAGGCAGTGAATACTGTAGAATCCCTAAATATATATATATTATTATCTTACGATATTACGATATACTATACTATACTATAAATTAAATAAGAATATAACATTAACATTGAAAGTCCGAAAAGCGCTAGGCCTGATACTGAAAACGACCATTTAAGCTTTCAATTACGTTTTATTTTTCAATATAATCCCCTCTTATATCAACACATTTCATACAGCAGGATTCCAATGTAGTTATCCTTTCTGTAGTGTTCCTCAGGATGTATTACAAGATCAAGTGGAAGATCGTTTAGTGTTTAGAGATTGCATTGAAGTCTTAGCGAGCCAAATCTGTAGAGTAGAGTGAATTATATATGCAGATTCTTCAATGTTACCATTTCCGAAACATTTTGTGGACAGGTGCATTGTCCTGATCGCAAATGGTTTTTTCTTCTTAAAGTTTAGTCTGTTTTCACTAATGCTTACGTCCAAATTCATTAGAAGTTAAAGGTAGTCTTCTTCAATTGTGGTTTTGCCTTTTTTTAAGCTAGTCAATCAACAAGATTCATTTCAAATTCCAAAACAATGACACCATTACTGCCAATGGTACTTTGTAGCACTATATAGTAATAAATCTTTGTTTCATCCATTGTAATGTTTCGACGAAAAAGTCACTTGTTTTTCCTAAAACGCACCAAACAATTTTCGGAAAGTGTCATGCGAATGCTGTTTTCATGTTTGAGCATATTTTCTTAACCGATGTTGTTACAGTTACTTTTATTTTATTGGCTAGTCCGTTTATATCCATTTGTCTCAGTGTCTCTACTGATTTTAGTGTTGTGCTTAGCTCTTTTTGGTATTCCGTTTGTTTTTGAAATAGGACATCGGTGGTTGGGTATCGTTCTCGTTTAATAAGTTTGTTTCGTTCTACTCTCGTCTGTATTTTAATATTCGCTCTAACCAATCTATGGTCACTTCCGGTATAGAATTTGTTTAGTACTGTCACGTCGGTGCATATGTTTTTGTTATTGGAGAGTATATAGTCTATTTCGTTCTTGTTTAGATTAGTATTAGATTTTTTAAAGAAAGTGTTGAGACAAAATAAATTTTCGTTGTTTAAGTAGTTGTACAACATCTCACCCCTTTCGTTCCTGTTGTCCAGCCCAAAGCGACCGATATATTGTGTGTCGCCCTCTTCTTTTGTTCCAATTTTTGCATTAAAATCTCCTGTGATTATTACGAAGTGTGATTTTTCTTGGTTCCTTGCTGTTGTCAGATCCTCGTAAAATGATTCAGCTTCCTCGTCTGTTGAGTTTCCTGTCGGTGCATATCCATGTATTATCTGTAAGCTGTATCTGCTGTTTAAAGCGATGACAAGATATATGACTCTGTTTGATACTGCACAGAACTTAGTTACTTTATAGGGAGCTCGTTTGTTTATCAGGAACGCTACACCGCCTATGTGATGGTTTTCTACGGAGTTTTTCTGGTATAGGTGGTGACCAGATTTTAAGATGGTACATACTTCTCCTGGTAAGCGAGTTTCACACAGTCCAATTATATCCCATTTGATATTTGAGAGCTCTTGTTCTAGTTCGTCAAGGTGTTCTTGGCTCTGCGCCAAAACATCTAAACTTCAACCTAATACAATTAAATTACTAAAAGAAAGGCGAAACAGAACAGATCGAACTTCGGACAGCTTCAAAAGATTAAACAAAAACGTGAAGAAAGAAATTAGGAACGATCATAGAAACTATACTAACAATCTAATAAAAAATATAATACAAGATAACTGCAATATGAAAGTACTCAAAGCAAAAAACTCAAACGGCACAAGAAAAATCATAGAAATAAAAAATGAGAAAAACGTCACCGTCCGAGACAGAAAGGAAATAAGCGAGGCCATTGAAAAATTCTACACTAAATTATACTCGGCAAATACACAACCACAACAACGACGTACTGAACGAACAATAATTAACACCGGCTCAGAAGAAATACCGGACATAACCGACTATGAAATAAGAATGGCCCTAAATCAACTAAAAACGAATAAATGTCCGGGAGAGGATAAAATTACAGTCGAAATGTTGAAAATCGGCGGAAGAAAAATAGAACAGGTATTAAATATTTTATTTAATAAAGTAATTGATGAAGGAAAGATTCCTCAAGAATGGTACAACTCCGAAGTCATTTTACTATTCAAGAAAGGAGACAAAGCAAACATCGAGAATTACCGACCAATATCCTTGCTCTCACATCTGTATAAATTACTAATTAAAATCATAACCAACCGCCTAACACATAAGCTCGATTTCTATCAACCTATCGAGCAGGCTGGATTCAGAAAACATTTTAGTACCATAGACCACTTGCACACCGTAAGAACACTGATAGAAAAATGCACCGAGTATAATGTTCCAATTCATATGGCGTTCTTCGATTTCCATAAAGCATTCGATTCCATCGAATTATGGGCAGTGCTTGAATCTCTAGAAAATGCACGTATAGATTCAAGATACACTAACATAATTAAAAACATATATGAAAATGCCACCATGCAGATAAAGCTGGACGAAAGCACAAAAACTAATCCCATAAGACTACAACGGGGAGTAAGACAAGGAGACACCATCTCTCCCAAACTATTTACCCTTGCTCTAGAAGACATTTTTAAGCAACTAGAATGGAACAATAAGGGTATCAACGTCGACGGATCATACTTAAACCACTTGCGATTCGCAGATGACATAGTTTTAATAGCCGATAATATCCAAGAACTAAATGATATGTTACAACAATTAAATGCAGTTTCAGGAGCGGTAGGCTTAAAAATGAACTACAGCAAAACAAAAATACTGAGCCGAGACCAGACAAATATAACAATACAAAATCATACCATAGAAAATGTTGAACATTATGTATATCTAGGTCATGTTATCAAACTAGGAAAACCAAATCAAGATGCTGAAATTAAAAGAAGAACACAACTGGCATGGGGCGCTTTCGGCAAATTAGCATATATCTTGAAAAACACCTCCATTCCTGTAAACTTAAAGAAAAAGGTGTATAACACATGCATACTACCAGTTTGTACTTACGGCTTGGAGACAGTAGCCCTTACCAAAAAATCTGCTAAAAAATTAGAAACAACGCAAAGAGCAATGGAACGAATCATGCTTGGAATATCACTAAGAGACAAGATTAGAAACACCGAGATAAGACGTAGAACGAAGATTAGAGATATTGTGGAAGAAATTGCAAAAATGAAATGGCGCTGGGCAGGTCACGTAGCCCGATATAATGACAACAGGTGGACACGGAGAATTCTAGAATGGAGACCAAGGACGACAACAAGAAGCACGGGAAGACCTCAAAAAAGATGGGTAGATGACATAAGAACAGTGGCAAGCAAACAGTGGATTAGATTGGCGCAAGATAGAGAAAGATGGAAGCAATTGGGAGAGACCTACATTCAGGGGTGGATGGAAAATGGTTGACAAAGAAGAAGATGAGAGTCATGCGAATGTGTTTGTGATTCGCCACGAACACGTCGCGGCACCTATCTTACGTGTAAAAATGTCATGTGCAATGCAGAAAAAATCTTGCGAGTATGGTTGCGATCTTTGGGTGAGACTGCAAACTTATCAGACCGCCTTGGCAGTTTAGATTGTCAGCTGACGTTGCTCACAAGATGTAAAATACCTATCTCGAATACGATTGTTGTTATCATAAACATGATTTATTTTATAAGTTGCATTATAGCTTCTTGCAAAATATTAATCTATTCTATTGCTGTGCCAATTTTTATATTAGTACTCCAAGTATGGTCTTTTATATCGAATGTGGAAATTTTAATTGTATATATTACTTGGATAAATAATTACACTCTTGCACTTTTAGAAGTCCTTGGTAACACCCAAATTGTAGATTGTGGTGTAATTTAAAAATTTAAAAATAAGCTCGGCTTCAAAATTAATTCCAGTGCAAGATTGTATAATTGGGGCAGTGGTCGCCAACCTCTTCAATGTATTGAGCTACTTTTTTAATTTTGGAATAAACAGCGAGCTACCCACACGGAAGCCACGTAACGCAACGCAAATGAAATAATCCATAGTTAATCTATCATTATATGTATTTATTTTACTGTTTAACTGGTAATACATAATACATAGGTACTAATAATAAACTAATAACAAAATAACTAATATTACTAGTACGTACTTGTCCATAGCTACATTCCTACCTATCAAACGAAGGTATTTGAAAAATAAACACAAACTTTTATCCAGCCACAACGGCATGCCACGTATGATTTAAAAATAGTTAATAATAACAACTAAAAATAACGCACTATCATAAACATAAACATTCAAAAATAAAAAAGGACGTTTAATGAGAAGGCTGACACTCAGACGTGCTCAGACTCATCGATAATTTTTTTAATGTTTGTAATATAATTTGATGCAGCCATTCGAATACAATTATCCAAATGTTCATCTGTAAGTCGATTGCGATATTTGTTCTTAATAGACTTCATATTGGAAAGAGAAGATTCACACAAATAGGTTGAACTGAATAATGCTTTCACTTTCAAGGCAACACGGCATAGAACTGAATATTTGTCTTTACTTACAATAGGCCAGATACATTCAGTACTTGAGACTAACGATTTTAAGGTTAAATCATTTTGAAACTCAATGACTTCCATTTCTGTTGCAGCGATGTCTTCGCCAAAGTTCTGCATAACACAAGCTGCAAACTGCTGGGTATCAATTTCCATAAAGGGTGAAACAACAAACTGCGCTACTACAGCCATTTCATTGAAATCCTTAAAACGATTTTTGAAGTTATTCTTCAGGGTAGAAATTATTTCTACATGATATTTGTTGTCATAGGGTTCTAATGGATTTTGAGATATTTTTTCTGAAAGAATAGGAAAATGCTTGGAATCGCTGTTAATTAGGTTTTGTTCCCAAAACTCCAGCTTTTTGATAAATGCTTTTATATCAGAAATCATTTCCGCTAGTTCTTTGTCTCTCCCCTGAAGCTGCAAATTAAGTTCGTTTAATTTCTCTGTAATGTCCACGAGAAAACCAAAATCTGTAAGCCAGATTGAATTTTCTAGTTCCGAAGTCGGTTCATCGCGTTGTTTGAAAAATTGAACTATGCCAGATAGGACATCATTAAAACGTTTTAGCACCCGTCCTCTACTTAACCATCAGACTTCAGAGTGAAGGAGTAGGTCCCCGTATTGACAGTCAACTTCATCGGCCAAGGTTCTGAATAATCTTCTTTGTAACGCTTGAGCTCTAATCTTGTTCACGATTTTTACCACCAGTTTCATAACGTTGTTTAGTTTCAGGAAATTTCCACATAATGCTTGCTGATGGATAATGCAGTGGCAACAGAGAAATTGAGGAAAAGTTTCATCTTTACGACATAACGCCACCAGACCCTTATCACAACCCACCATAGCTGGAGCGCCATCGGTTGTCAAGCCTACCATTTTCGATATTGAAATTTTCTCGGAAGAAAATATTTTTTAAATGAGAAAACAACTCCTGTCCAGTAGTGTGTCCTTTCAGTGAAATGAACTTCAAAAGATCTTCTTTAATCGTAATATCACTAAAAACCATCCTGACGAACACGGCCATCTGGGCAGTGTCAACGACATCTGTTGATTCATCCAGTTGAAGTGAAAAATAAACACAGTTATCTAAGTCAGTTCTTAACTGTAAAAAAATATCATTGCTCATTACATCTACACGTCTCATCACTGTATTAGCAGACAGTTACATAGATTTTATAGCTGAAACTATCTCGTCTTTATTTCTAAAGTTGGCAAAATAACGAATCAGCAGCTTCTAAAATCGCCTGTTTTATCATTTCCCCGTCTTCATAAGGTTTCTTTTTTTGTGCAATTATCTGGAACACACGGTACGATGCTTCAGTTGCAGCCTTATTTTTGTCGACTGTTCTTAAAAATATTGATTGTTGTCCAATTAACTGTTTTTTTTTAACTGTTTCAGTTTCTCCTTTCTGGCTGCAGAATGTAGTGGGAATGATTTTTTAAAATTAAAATGTACAGTTTTATGATGTCTCTCAATATTTCCTTTTTTAGCAACGGAGACCGAAGTATTACATAACAAACACACATTTTTATCTTTAACTTCTGTAAAAAAGTATTGTTCTTCCCATTCCGAATGGAAGTGGTATGTCTTTACCTTCTTACAACTGCTTGCCATAATATTATTTTTGTTGTTCTCTACTAACCCAACCGCTGGACGTTGGTTACGCGTTCAGTTTTAAACTAAGCGCAATGTCGCTACGCCGTGCGTATTTATCCCGTTCAAAGCAATCCAGATCGTTCTCTAACACTAACGCGCTGATCCGGCTGGTCGGTTCTATAAATAGTCGATTCTAGCTTGACGGCATCAGGGGCAGATCACTCACCGCAACGTTGACGCTGTTTATGTTTAATGTTATGGTTATGGTTATGACAATTAGATTTTTTTGTGAAATTTTCGGAAGCTTCTCTGATTTTTGCAGTTTGTATTTTTTAAATTAAAATCGTTGTGAGAGCTACCAGAATTACCTCCGCGAGCTACCGGTAGCTCGCGATCGACAGGTTGGCGACCACTGAATTGGGGTATATTTTTTGTCGCTTTTGTTACCTATTAAAACAAAGATAGTGAAGATAATATTCAGTAATTATTCTCTTTCTACAGTCGAATCTCCAATAACCACCCCTGTAGCTAACTACAGTTTGGTGGACAAGAGAGGCCACTTGTTTTTTTAATCAAAACTATTATACAATTTTTAATAAAGACCAAGCTGTGTCACCCCAATGTAACCCCAAGCTATCAGTATCAATAAGATTGAGAACACTAAAGTGTTATGTGTGGTCTCTATTACTATATGGCTGTGAGACCTGGACATTAAAACAGTATGACGTCAACAAATTAAATTCATTTGAAATGTGGATGTACCGCCGAATGCTAAGAATAAGCTGGACCAGCAAAACTACGAATGAAGAAGTACTGAGAGCAATGAACACACGCCCTCATCTGGTCAATACTATCAAAATTAGAAAGACGTCATATCTAGGACACATAATGCGCCATAGGGAATTTGAGCAGCTCCAGGTAATATTAGAAGGCAATATTGAAGGTAAAAGGAGCATAGAACGAAAGAAAAAATCTTGGCTACAACACATCAGAGATTGGACCCACACAAAAGGAAATGAATTAATTCATCAAGCCCAGAACAGAGAGAAATTTGCCATATTGATCGCCAACCTCAACAGAGAAGGCACTTAGGAGGAGGAATAAAGACCACATCAAATCATAAACTATTTAAAATTTCACGGAAATATTTAGAAACATTTTTACTTTGTTGAAAAAATTAAATATTACTTTTTCCTGGAAATTTCCTCTAATCTCTTCGTTTTCTAGGACCTTAACCTTATATTTTTGTTTTTCTTTCGTTTCTTCCCTGTGCACTGCTATTTTCTGTTTATGTTTACAGCGCATAATGTAGAGGTCTAAATTAATTTCCCAACTTATTCCGTCTGAAGAGCCCTCGTCATCTTTTTAGTGTCTTTCTTAAGCATCCAGGTTGTTGTCAATATCAACCCTTTATTCTGCGCGAAGTCAGTTACCCTTAATCCATTGTCATCGCTTTCAGAATGCAGAATATTCCTTTCTATAACCTTTTCGTATATCTCCTCTCTTCCTGCTTTCGCATTAAAATTGATTAAAACTACACTGTGCGCCATTAAAAAGAAGCCACCTAAAATTTTTGGCATTTTTTAATTTTTAAGAACCCTACAAAAAATTGATTGTCATTAGAAATTTGTGTAATGTTTAAGAATATGTTCTAAAGCAGTATGCAACCATTTCTTGAATAACAAATGTCAAAAAAAAACTTCTACCTCTATTTTGAAATGCACTCCTCATTCGACTTGGCATTAAATTGATTCAATTCTGGATGTTGTCTTGAGGAAAAGCTTCCCATTCTTCCATGAGCGCAGTCGAAGCTGATCACGATTTATTGGTTCTGTTCTCATTCTGTTTCTTACTCTTTGTTTGAGTTGGTCCCAAACATGCTCAATCGGGTTCAGAGCGGGCCTTTGAGCCGGGTAATTCATTTTTTTTCACACCGACGGTTTCCAGGTATTGCGTTACCATCTTGACTACGTGTGGCCGCGCGTTATCTTGCATGAAAATAAAGTTTTCGCTCACAAACCCAGCAAAAGGCATTCCATGCTCGTCTAAAATTTCGGTAATGTATCGGTGATTCAACGCTCCTCTATTAATAATCACTAGATCAGTACGGCCTTCGAATGAAATGCTTGCCAAAACATTACAGAGCCTCCTCCAAAAGCAACACTTTGCTCGTCGAGCACAAGCTGCATATCGTTCCCCACATCTTCTATACGTTTTGATGCGACCTTCTGAGACATAAAGAACCATCCTGGACTCATCACTAAACAAAACATTTTTCCGATCTTCTATCGTCCAATTCTCGTGATCTATAGCAAACTCAAGTCGGCGTTGTCGATGTGCTGCTGTTAATAAAGATCCTGTTGCTGGGCAGTGAGCCCCTAGACCAAATTCCTTCAACCTTCTCACTGTAGAAGTGCTTAATGTCCACCCGTGAGCATTTTGAAAACCGATTTTGCAAAGAAGTGCGTTGTAAAAACGGTCTCCTCTGGCCGTCGTGATTCTTCTTGCACCTGATCCTGGTCATCGTTCGTGAGATACAGTCTCTACGAATCGTTGGTATGTTTTTTGTACCATACAACGACTGACTCCAAGCTGTCTGGCCACTTCCCTTTGACTTATTCCATTATCAATCAAAGTAACAATTTGAACAGATCTAGAAAATCTCTCAGCCATAATTTTAAATTTAAAAATTGCACAAGTTCACTCTTTGAACAACCATACACTAATGAAAGATTTTTGAAAAACAGAAAACAGAACAGCCATGTTCCAAGAAAAACAACGTACAAACAACACGTGCATTCTCCGAAGTCGTAAAACTGATATCAATTTTGCGAACTTATTACTCTTAAAATTATCGGCAATTTTAATTGACCTATCAGCAACCAGTGGCGGTACCTAAAAGTGTTTCTGCATTGTGGGAGTTGATTTACAATAAAATAAATTTCATACACTTAAAATGATTGAAACATTCTTATAAAATTCTAGATGGCCTCTTTTTAATGACGCGTAATGTACATTAGCATCATGGTTTGGTATTTTGTCTTCCTCTAATTTACCATAGAAGGCATCATTTACTCCTTCATCTGGCTCCTCTGTAGGGGCGTGGCTATTATATAAGTTAATATTACGTTAAGTTGAAAAACTTTTAACACAAGTCGTAAAAAGCATATATACTTTTATTCACCTTACTTGTTTTAACAAATAAACGTAAAAATTAAGGAAACCACATTTTCCAAAATAGCACATGTTTTTTCTGTCCTGAAAACTCGTTTAATTTTCAAAAATGCACATTATGTATATTGTTAAGCGTACCAATTCAACAAATTATTGCAAAATGCGATGTCAGGCACTCCTAGGTGTCCGTATATTTTTTGGTAACATCGGTGGCATATTCGCATTTGTTTTTCTAATTTTCCGGGCAGAACAAGACCGTTAAATTAAGTGATGAACAAACGAATTGAAAAACCATCGCAAACACGATGGAATTTTCAGTGTTTGAAAAAAAAATCATATAGACTTCTTAATTTTTATTACCTTTTTCAATTACTTGAAATTGTTATGATAGTTATGCAGCACATTTTTAGAAAGATTTACGACTTAGACCTGAAAATTGTGCAACGCAATATGCGACAATCCTTTGACCTATGCGATGAAAACGTGGTTAGCAGTCTGGTTTATCGATTTGTTTGAATGTTGCGTAAGAATGTCAAATGTATAAAGATTTTAATAAAATTCCATTTATTCGATTAACATTTAGCATTACTTGTTATATTTTTCTCTAATTTTTTTATCCAATATGTTAATTCAACTTCTTATAGAGCCATTGATTATGTGGTTGATAACCTTGCCATATACATGAAAGAAAATGATGAAAGACTTAGCGCACTGCCATATAGTATTAAAAACAGAATACTGCGTAGATTTACGACTTCAGCCTATTTTTGGAGAAACATTAATTTTAAATCGGTTTTGCTAGCTATTGCTAACGAACAGACATTGTCAATTAATTTGACTTCAGCTCCATTGGACGACGAGATTTTAAAAATAATTTCTAAATGTAAAAATGTTCGAAAACTGTATTTATCAAGGAACGACGATGGTTTGATTACAACTAAAGGTAAGTTATTTACATGAGAATTAGTTTTATTTCTTAAGGTTAATATTGTAACAATCGCAAACATATATCAGTGTCGTACAGAAAAATCTGATTCTATATTTGATCCTTATATATATATATATATATATATATATATATATATATATATATATATATATATATATATAGTAAACTCTTAAATATTGGGGAAATCTGCAATCCTTGCAGATTTCCCCAATATTTAAGAGTTTACTATTTAACTTATATATATATATATATATATATATATATATATATATATATATATATATATATATATATATATATATATATATATATATATATATATATCTAAAGTATTCAACTAGTGAATTCAGAGGTTTAATCGGTCATTCAGGTTGGCAAATAAAAAAAGAAGTCAACTACTTCATAAGTTTATCGAAGACGTTTCGCTTTATACTTCTAAAGCTTCATCGGTTCTCTAAAATATAAAAGATGACATAGAGTTTATATAAGAAATACAGATGTTTATAGTTCATAACTTACAACTCAATATGTAGTATATTATCGATGTTATTATATATCTACCGTAAACTTTACTCATTATTTAAAACTAACTTAACAAAAAAAAAAAAACAAAAACAAAACAAAAAACACACAAACTCTGCAGAAAATAATGTTCATATTCGTAGATACGAAGATTTACAAAATTTTTAAACGAACGTTTGGCTTCATTTAGATGGTTCTCCGCTGAAGGCAAACAAAGCTCTGATTTATTGCAATCTATGCAAACAGCGTGACGCGATACCAAAAACTTTTTAAAGGGCCATATGTCACCAAATTCCAAGGTTTGAGACAATTATGAACTTCTACAGGGGTCATTGCATGATTAGTTGGACGGGTGGATTTGTATGGCGGAAAAATTTTATATATTATTTTTAATTTATGTTTTAATGAAACTTGGAAATAGGGGATGATTGTGTTATTTTTTTATTGGAAAATAAGCCAAATTTTAACTGAGAATAGGGGTTATTTATTTCGTAAGATGAGAGAGTGGTAAACCTGGCTCAAATTGTCGATGTCGGTTCTTTTGTTTATTGCCGATGAGTTCTTGAGGATCTCACACATTTCAATAAAAGAGCGTTTCTGATGGTTGTTTTGTTTCGCCAGTATAGTATAAAGTATATAGTATACAGTATAAAGCGAAACGTCTTCGATAAACTTATGAAGTAGTTGACTTCTTTTTTTATTTGCCAACCAGAATGACCGATTAAATCTCTGAATTCACTAGTTGAATACTTTAGAAATATAAATTGACGGTCGCAGTCTTTACAATATATATATATATATATATATATATATATATATATATATATATATATATACATATATATATATATATACATATATATATATATATATATATATATATATATATATATATATATATTGCTCTCTTTAATCAATACTTTCATTAATTTCTACTCCCAGTTTTTTTGTAACCTAACCTAACATTTTCCTAAATTTTCTTTTATCTATAGTATTTTTTACTTGTGTGTTTTGATTAAATTTAAACACAATGCAGAATCTTAATTATAATGAGACATTGTTTTATCGTGTGTATATGGCCTTGTTCTGAATTTATTTCTTCCTGGCGTTTCGTCTGCAACTGTGGCAGACTTTATCAAAGGCGATGTAACAACAACCAAGGACTTTATCAAGGCGAAGTATTTACAATCGTCTTGTTTTACATTGGGAAAAAAATTGTCCTTTTCTTTATATCAGTGTTTTTCAATCTGTGGGCCGCGACTAATAGGAGGGTCGCGAAACCCTACTCGGGGAGTCGCCGGCTGAAACAAAAAGTTGAGGTTTTTACACAAAAAAACACACAATTATAGTGGGAAGGATGTGCTTGTTTATTTTTAAAAAGTTTATCAAATTGTGGTGCTATTTTTGAAGCGTTGATAATCAAATGTCAGTTCACACAAGTATAAAGTGGCGAATTGCACTAATTATTTAAGAGCATCACTTGCCAACTCTGGATATTCGTGTTTTCTTTTCTCCAAAATACTTTGCGAATAAAATTCCATTTTAAGCATGCCATCAGCAGCTAAATCTAGGAAACATTCTTTAATTTTTGTGGTGACATCAGCCAGATCTATTGATTTGTCCAAAATTGGGTTTAAAATTGATCTACGCTCAGTGTCAGCTTCAGAGTACAAGTCTGGAAAGTATGTCAAAAATTGCTCTTGTAAATTATGCAAGCTCTGTATCATGCAAGGGATGTGAGCCGATACTGCAAAGCTTTAGTCTGTTGCATTATCTTCAACAATCTTCTGAACACATGGTAAAGACTCAAATATTTTGGTTTGCAGAGAGGTTGACCACAAACGAAGTTTTGTGTGAAATTCTTCAAAGCACACAAATACTACAAACTGTGCTCAGTGGGAAACATCTGTAGATTCGTCGAACTGCAAAGCATAATATACCAAACAATGTAAAATTGAATAGTCTCTAAGTGAATAGTGAAGAATCAATAAAAATTAAGGACAACAAAAGTTGTACGCAAACAACAAAGAAATAAACATTATAAAAAATCAACAGTAAAAATAGCAACAATTAGAATAGAGTCGCCTTAAGCTTTTGATAATGTTAATCACAAGAAACTATTCGAAAAACTCTCGCCGATGCTATTTAATTCATACTCGAAATATATTTTCCGTGAAGCATCGGAAGATGAGTCAGCTGGAATGGCAATAAATGGAGCTCTTCTCAACCACATCAGATATGCTGACGATACGGCTATAATAGCCAACAACTTGGGAGACCTCCATAGACTCTGCGATAAAGTATCTATGGTTAGTATGACAGTAGATAGGCTACGTTACTTTTGGCGCAACCCCTAAATCGCAACCCCCCGTCGTAACTGCCAAACGGCTTAACGTAGGATGACGTGTGACGTATCGTTGGAAAGGGGATGAAAAATGGGGTTGAACGCAGTATGTGCCGTGCGCATCGGAGCATGCCAAAAGGGCATTACGTCATATCTTCGTTTCTATTGGTCCGATGGTGACGTACGAGGGCTCGTTGGAACGGGGAGGAGACGGGAAATACGTTGAGACGAAAAACAAAGATGGCGGCATTGCCAAATGGGCGCTAGAACGTATCTTCGTTGCTATTGGTACGTTGACGTATGGGGTGTCAAATGAAAGCGTTAGTGACACAGACACACAGAAGCCAACTGTTTGGCTTCTGTCAACGTTCAATATTAACTGTCAATTCTTCTTTTCCGTACAGTGCCTAAGAGAACATGACAGACGACGCAGGACGTGACAGTCGACGCAGAACTTAAAATGACGTGAATGGTGTGACATTCGACGTAGGACGTGACAGTTATGTGACAGTCGACGCAGAACGTGAAATGTTACGTGAAATGACGTGACATTCGACGCAGCACGTGACATTTATGTGTCAGTCAACGCAAGACGTCGCTTGACATAACACGTGACATTCTACATTGGACATATTCAGTAGTAATATAAATTCCATCGAGTACATACATAGAGTAATGGAATTTAATGGAAAGAACTACCACTAAGAAGGAACACAGCAACCTTTATTTGTATATAGTTACAATTTTGTTTAAGTTTTTAATTGTTTTATTTATCGAGCAAGCGAAAAATCAAAAGAATGACTGTGACTGCGCTTAACTGAGTGAGATGAAACGATGGGAGTTGAAACAAAAGAACATTGCGGGTGGCGTGTGCGAGGTGCTTACTGTCGCCGCAACTACAACGCGGCGTGGCAACGTCGCCGACACAGTTTGTAGTCTTTTAATTAAATTATTTTTTTGACTTTCTATAACACAAAGGGGTCGCTAGAATATTTCAACCCGTAAATGGGTCGCGAAATGAAAAAGATTGAAAAACACTGTTTTATATTAATCGTTAATGAGCGCTAAGTTTCTGATTAACTGTTTGCCCAATATCTTCTAAAACGACCTCAAATTTTTGAAGCGAAGCTTCTATATTGGCGTTTTATTACTTTTTCTCTGTATTAAAATGCCGAGGCGAGCATCACAGGAGTAGCGCCACGAAATAGCGGTCTTCAGATCGATTTACTACTCTCCATCAACTGGTTTCTAGGCATCATATATTATGCATTCTAAGCAGGTTTCAATTAAAAACTTCATGAAAAATAACAAAATACAAACATTACATGAAAAGTAAAAAATTAAAAGAATATCTGTCAACAAAAGATGTAGTAAAACAAACAGAAAAACAAAAGATCGATACTAGAATTCGATTCGTAGAAGAGATTTCTAAATCAGCACATGAAATAGCAGTCACAGGAAACAGTTGGAAGAGTCCATTTACGCTACAAGGAGAGTCCGCTATGCATGTAAACTTTTTCAGTTTTATTAAAATCTATTCGGTCTTTGGGCCGCAGAGAAGGCAACCAGTCTAGGAGAGATACACTCAGAAATTAAAGCTCCAGTCTTCCTAGACGGGGGTTGAGGCATTTTGCTAACTACTCGATACTCGTTAAATATCACAACGGTTAAAACTTTCAGTAACCTGCCTCGGAAACGATTGAATAAACGAAGACGATTCAAGCTAGGAAAACGGATTATGCATATTGGTACATGGGTCGTTCAAGGTATCTCACAAAAAATTATGGACATAATTTCAGAAACAAAACAAGCTTATGTCTAAATAAGTACTAAAACCTAAAAGCTTTGGTACTTACTTAGACAAAAAAGTAGGTGCAAGGTTCAGAGAACCTAAGAGAATGACTATGACCATTTTTTCTTCGAAATACCTAAGATAAAGGAGCCCAGCAAGGAGTGTCCATACTTATTCGAAAAAGACTACGAAGATACATAACATCCTGGGAAGTAGTATCATTAAACTAAATCTAAACTTGCTAGGAAGTAAAGTCACCATTTTAGAAATTAAGGATGCTCTAGTAAGAGATAAAGATGAGTTTTTTGAGAAACTCTCATATTAAATGTCACAAATAGGAAGCGCTAGGGAAATCATCTGGTTGGATACCTAAATGCTGGGACAGGAAAAACGTTTAAAGACAATATATTTGAGATATACTGACAACGAAGACAGGATAATTAACATATGTGACCAAAACAACTTACGAATCCTAAATGATTTTTTCAGCTTCGAGAAATACATACATTTAGCTGGGTACAACAAACAAGAAACTTAAAATCAATCATCGATTATGTGATAACTCGTCAAAATACAAAGCAAATCAATGCACTACTGTGATTAGTGATCAGCGTAGTAATGTCTGGGGGTTCGGGAGACTGAGACCTCGGAAGCCCTGAAGAATACATCGGAAAGTATGTCGAAAGCTCAGCGCAGTGATGATCGACCTGGTTTAACCCATAAGCCGGTTGAGTTTAAGGTTGATCTGCACCCCCCAAAAGACAAACCCCAAATTCCAAAAATTTGAAAAAATTTGTGATGTCAAGTATTTTGATAACTTTTAAACAAACTTCATGTTTTCGTTTTTGAAAAAACTCAAAAAACTACTTTTTTCCAAGAATAAAGCGGGAAAACCAAACATAGGATTTTGTTAATTTTTTTACAGCATCAAGATATGAATATAAGAAATACTTATGAATTTTTTGAAAATTTTTGAATTTACAGTTTTGTTCCAATAGGAAAAAATAATATGTTTCGGCTTATAATAACCAACATCTTACCGGGGCTGTCAGGCATTTGCTGCAACTGAATATAAGGAACGGCACGACTCAGTAAGAAAGATCATTCATCAAGAGATAGCTATCAAACTGGGACTCCTTCAAACAAACCATCTTCCATATTATCAATACGTTCCTGAGAGTATACTTGACAATGACAACTACAAGCTATACTGGGACCGCACTGTGCTCACAGAACAAACAGTGGCACATAATAGACCAGATCTCATACTAGTTAATAAACTAAAGAGACAAACAACATTAATTGATGTGGCGATACCCAACAACAATAATCTTCGTGTTAAACAGAACGAAAAAATCGCCAAGTACAGGGATCTGGAAATTCAAATACGAAGACAGTGGAGAATGGAAAGTACCCAGACAATACCTATTATTCTCTCTACTACTGGAGTAATTCCAAAGAAACTCCTAGAAAACATAAAAAAGCTAGGTCTGAATGAACATCTCTACAAAACTATGCAGAAAGCTGTAGTACTCTCAACGTCCAGATGTGTACGAAAATTTTTGGGAGATACTCCAACATACCAAGCCACCTAGGGCTCGGTAACACGAAAAGAGTCCCACCAGACCTCAATCCTTTTGATACCGTAGGTATCTGGGATGAGTGAATTTTCCCCTTAGATGTAGTGTGAGCCGTATGACTAAATCTGGGATACTAATACTCAAAAGCAAACTTAATTTCAAGCACATAGTAAAAGCAATAAACACATACGCAATACCACTTTTCACATACTCATTTGGTTTTATAAAATGGTCGAATACGGAAACTGAAGAACTAATTAGACCAAATAGAACCGTGATAACTAAATAGGCATCAACTACCCCAAATCGTACATCCAACCCATGACACTACCACGCACACAAGGTGAGAGAAGAACATCGTGTTTTGGAAATATCATTCACTACTTAAAGATAAAAAAACAGCAAAAAACAAAGACAAAAATATATAGAGCAGCAATTAGACCAGTGATAGCATACGTAGCGAAAGTAATATTTCTTACGAAAATAGATATAAAGAAAATAAAAATATAAATAAAAAGTAAAATATAAAGAAAAAGTAAGAATTATTAAAAGCAAAATGATAAGAATAAACAGCCCAATAAAGCCTGAACAAGGAGAATATAGAAGACTAATGAAGCATGAAATAAGAAATAGAAATATAACCGAAGGGGAAGACATAGTAAAATTTATTAATCCACACAGACTGAGATGGTTTGGACACATACAAAGAAGAGAAAAAGACGCACTAATAAGGAAGATAACAAACCTGAAGCCAGTAATAAACAGACCAAAAGAAAGACATGTTCGCATGTTTTAAATAACATTTTTGACGATTGACCATTTTTCATATAAATCCCACTAAAATATTAAATAATACCAGATAATTTAATTTTTAACTATCAACAAACATCTAATATATGATTGCATGTATAAATTTAATGGTATACGATATTCACAGATAGCGCCGCACTAAGTACCTCTTTGTCATCGATAAAAATGTTTACATAATAAATATGTGTCATTTTTCAATGATATGTGTGGATTATGTTCTTGCAAATGCGTAACTTTAATATATTCCGATTGACACAGCGGAGCAGTAAAATATTATACATAAAGATGTTGTTAAAGATATCTTTGCTTATTTGGTCTACTAGGTATTTGATAAAATTACTGTCTACACAACTTGGCAACTCAGCCAATGGATATAATGATAGAAAACTGTAATTTATAGTAGGGTTTGAAAATATTACAGAGTCATCATGTAGAAATCTACGATTAAGTTAAAAAAATTACCACAGTAGTATGCCGCAGTAGAGCCATCTCTAGGATCAGAAACAAATTAATCGAGGGTGAAGATCAACCTTAATATTAATTCTTGTAATAGCATTGATCTTAGCTTTAGGTTTAATTGTACTAACCGCGGATAATCTACTAATCTGTCGGAACAGTGTATATATTATTTTGATAACTATTATATAGTTATTTTGATAACTATTGTCTAGGACGGGAGAGATTTTTGTTTTGGTTTCATAGCAGTGGCTATACCGTTCTGACGAGACCTAAAGAGGTCGAAATACGTATAAGCGGTTGTTGCTGCCCTATATCAAAACAAAAATCTAATACCGTCATTATGTATATATTATTATGTATATATTTATATGCAATTTTTTGCTTATCAGAAGTGAAGATGTGACTAGGTATCTACAGAAAAATCTATCTTTCAGGTTTAGTGGAGCTACTAAGAAATTGTACCAATCTGATTAGTTTTGTACTCTGTCGCAGCACTGAAGTCAGAGATGAGGTGTTAGATTGTATGGCAGAACATTGTCCAAATCTGACATGTTTGGATTTGGGTGGTTGTCCGCAAATTACTGATATAGGCATTAAGAAAATTTCCAGGTTGAAAAAATTGACTAGTGTCAACTTTTCTGCTACACAAGTAAGTTAAATGTTATTTCTTGTATGATACTTGATAAAAACACTTGTCCTTCAAGCGATACTTTCAATTTTATAGAATTCATAAATATTTTTTAAACTGAAACAACATTACACAAAATAAAAAACTTTAATAATATTCATTTAAATAAATGTAACTAAATTCATCTGGACTCAGATATCAAATCCAGGATAATTATTCCATGTGGCATAAGATCGAGAAAGAAAGAAAAAGAAGAAGAAAGATTCTGTTTCTTGTTGTTTTTCTGTTGTATATAATATCTTTCTCGGTCAGCGCAAATGTTCAAAATCAGTATTGTGCAATTGTTTTCGTTAGCGGTCGGATGAACGTTCCAAACTCTCGATGCTATCCTATTTCGGGATAGAAATTTCTTAGTAAGTCTAGATCCAGTGCTTCTCTTCCAGTGGCAGCTTGTCTACGTGTTCTTCACTGCTGCTGCAGTATTTAAATTTCATTGTTTCGTCATTTATGCGGATATTTCTCCACTTTTCCGCAGAATATGTCACTTCTTCTTCTTCCTATGCCGTCTCCATTAACGGAGGTTGGCGACCACATTTTTAAAAGCTTCTCTGGCAATGTGGAATAATTCGTCTACAGTCATGTTTGTCCAGTGTCGAATATTTCGCAGCCATGACTTCCTCTTTCTACCTATTCCCTTTTTGCCATCGACTCTACCCTGCATGATGACCTGCAGAAGACTATATTTATTATTTCTTAGTATGTGTCCAAGGTATGCAGTCTTGCGTACTTTTATGGTTCTCAACAATTTTTTGTCTCGACCCATCCTTCTCAGCACTTCTTCATTGGTGACCCTGGCAGTCCATGGGATTCTCAACATTCTCCGGTATATCCAAAGTTCAAAGGCTTCAATCTTTTTAACTATTTGTGCTTTTAGTGTCCATGTTTCTACCCCGGACAATAGTTGCGACATTCAACAAACCTCAGTCTCAACGCAGTATTCAGATTTTTGTCACAGAACAATTGTTTGAATTTTAAGAACGCTGCCCTTGCCATTTCTATTCGTACCCGGATCTCTTGGTCTGGATCTCACAGAAGATGTCACACAAAGTCAAAAATCCTTAAGAGAAGGAATAAGCGCAAGAGACCTTAGAAAAGGCCAATGGAATGATCGAATAGCATGGAAATTTGGCATCGGACAACGTCGCAAGACGTCTTGAAAACGATTATATATTTATACATAACTGAGTCAGCCAATTCTGCCAACGAATCCTCCTACGTCCACGAAGATATAACTCGCGTAATCCCCGGCAATATCCCGTATTACGGGAGTACGTTATATTATAGCAGAAGAAGGAAAGTGAAAGGTTTCGGCGCCTTATAATCAGGATACACCAGCGAACCCGTACCAACCTGCACTGAGACAGCGTGCTAAGATACGCCTCACAACTCCAAACATGAAATACACATTCAAATCAAGGCTCTCATTCTCCGTCCAAGGTCCAAATGGCCTTGAACTGGATAGCTTTCGGGATCAAGCGAGGAGGGAAGAAGGTGCTAAGAATCTGCGGAATCTAAACTGCTACCCAAATAAAACAACAACGCTTTATATAGAGACATATAACTGCCGCTTGCTATCAAATCAATTCACTTGTAGAACTGGAAAAAGAAACTGCAAATATAAAATGGGTCGTCATAGAAATCAGCGAAGTAAGACGGAAAGATGAAGATGTATTAGTCTAGGCGGGATCTGTTTTGGATTGGACATTTTCCATAGGAAGCTATTTTTTTGCTGGAATCCCTTCAGGATGTGCCCAATATCGATAATCACGATATGCGCCAGTCGCAAACCCTGTGCTAAATTTTTTATTTAACAAAATCTGAAAACAATTGAAAATTTCTGATTTTTTTTGCTCCTATTTTCGTTTATAATTCGGAAAATATTGATCCTAGAGAAAACATTATAAGAAGTTAAAAGTTTCGTTATTCAATTTTACACAATATTTCGTTAGCTAGAAATTGAAAATTTAATGTTTATGGTTGAAAAAAATAGCAATAATTGAAAAAAAAAAAGTGCAAAAAATGAAGTTAATTCTTTAAATGTTTTCGACTTTCTAAACTTGACTTACAAACTCCATATTCCGCCTAGAAAAACCTTTTAATATGTTTAAAACGTGTGCTAAATTTTGTTAAGATCGGTTGGATAGGTTTTGCATAATAATTTTGCAACCCAGCCTACTGGAAAAACATCGCAAATTTTCAAATTTATAGTAGGCCCCAAATAAGGCCCTCAGATAGTTGCAAAGTTTAAAGTTGCAAAAGACAATAGCGTCTTTTAATGTTCTTTAAGTGTATAAATTTTGAAATTGATATGTTTAAAGCTCGTAAAGTTATTCAATTTGTTTATAGGCCTAATATATATAAAAAATGTTTAAAACTTTAAAAAATTTTCTAGGCTCTCCTAGTGAACCGATTTGAATTTAAAAAAAAGCGTTTGAAAGTTTGAGCCTTCTTTTATTTGTAAAAAAATTTGCAACTATCTGAGAGCCTTATTTAGGGCCTACTATAAATTTGAAAATTTGTGATTTTTTTTGCAGTAGGCTGGATTGCAAAATTATTTTTAAAACCTATCCAACCAATCTTAACAAAATTTAGCACACGTTTTAAACATATTAAAAGGTTTTTCTAGGCGGAATATGGAGTTTGTAAGTCAAGTTTAGAAAGTCGAAAACATTTAAAGGATTAACTTCATTTTTTGTACTTTTTTTTCCAATTATTGCTATTTTTTCAACAATAAACATTAAATTTTCAATTTCTAGCTAACGAAATATTGTGTAAAATTGAATAAGGAAACTTTTAAATTCTTATAATTTTTTCCCTGGGATCAATATTTTCGAATTATAAACGAAAATAGGAGCAAAAAAATGAGAAATTTTCAATTGTTTTCAGATTTTGTTAAATAAAAAATTTAACACAGGGTTTGCGACTGGCGCATATCGTGATTATCGATATTGGGCACATCCTGAAGGGATTCCAGCAAAAAATAGCTTCCTATGGAAAATGTCCATTATGGTCTGAATTTCTAGAGATCCCGCCTAGATATTGGAATTATCACCAGGAAACACATTCTACAACCGAGGAACATCTCGGATCCACTAGCTATGATAGTAAGTAATGTAAAAAAGTGTTTAAAAAATATTTTTTATTTGTTTAAAAAACTGAAAAAACAATCTATTTTTTTATTAATAATAAAATCCACTGATATGATTGTGTATAAACGTTTCAAATGTGAAGAATTTTGAAAAATGAAATTACTTAGCCTTAGAATGTGGCCAACCTTTAAGCATTATTCAATTTGTAACCTTTTAGCAGATGTTGAGAATATTCGTGTAGATTCTAATGCCACAGATCTCACTCAATTATTTTATACTTAAATTTATTAAGCCACCAAAAAAGTCTAAAATTGGTTCTTACATAGAAACTAAAACCTTTTTAAAAGACCACTCTGAATGATGGTGCTTTTGAGTGACAAGGGTAATACCACTGTGCTTATGTACAAAGAGCAGCCAATTACTTTTAAATGAGGATTCAATATTATCGACCATTACCAAGAAATCCTACATTATGTATGTATGTATATATGTATATATTTATGTATGTATACAATTTAAATTTTGTGACATTGCGAACAAAACTAATTTTTCATTTATTATTTTAAAGATGATTTGAAAATGTCAACTGATTTTAAATATAAAAATGTCATAAATCATATAAAACAATACTTATCCTATAAAGAAACAATATTTAATTCATATAAAATTAAATAACGTAAGTCGACAATAGTTTTCCAGCGTTTAAATTTAAATTTTAACATTTGTTTACGTTTATTAATTTTTTATTTAAAAATATAATTTCCTGTGCTAATTATGACCTTAATTACTTATGTCATTTGTAGGCGATTTACTTATTTAATTACCGCTGCACTTGAGATGAGCAAGGTCAACGTGTTCATGCAAGGCAACGAATTATTTTTTAATTAAAATGTGTAGGTCAAGAATTTTAAGAGGATCTTGGAATATAATATTAATATGAAGTTCTTTGTGTTATTGTAGGGACGTGTATACATTAACCAAATGGGTTTTTCCTCCAAAAATAGAAGGCTAGGCTTTATTATTATTCCAAACAAATAACCGCAATGTATCACTGATATTAATAAATATAGCGCATATGTGTTTATTAAAAACTGTAACAGACTAATCATTATTATGCATAAAAATAACAATAACAATTAAACTCGTGAAAAAAGTGGACTGATTCAAAGTCGAATCGATTGTTAATGTCATTTGAAACAAAAAAAACCGTAAGTAAAAATAAGCACTTTTTGCCTCTTGAAATTGGAATAAAAGTTGTCAGCGAATAAGATTCTACCCTTGTGTTTCTCTAGAGGTTCTATCAATTTCATAATCCCGTTTCAGTGTGAGCAATATCAACCAATTTGTTCTCAGCCTTTCCTGTATAAATTGTTAGTATAACCACTTCCTGAGCACAATTTGTATAATTTGACTCCATACCTGTGCGTTTTATTTTTTATGTATTGTCGAAAATGTACCCTTCCTCTAAACAGTATTCATTTTACAAATTCCCAATCGTCAATAGAACCACGTGTAAGCCAAACAGGGTCGTACTGATGTACGACCTATGTATCATATGATTTTTAAAAATATTTACTTTTGAAACTGTTAGTGTAAGAATTTCTTGAAATTTAATCATTATATCACAATTAAACTAAACTCTAAAAAATAACACGACCAGTAAATAACTTAACAATAACTATAACATAAATATAACACAATTTCTTAACTTAAAAATTAACACGATACAATTTGAATTTAAAATGCTGGCAAGTTTGGATCTGTAACATGAGAATCTGCCTGACTTAAGGTAATAAATTATATTTAATAGCCTCTTGACGAATGAGACGGCGAATACCAACACGTGCTCATGTTTACTGATGGGAATTTGGTAAACGAATGTACTTTAAATGGTACCGTGGATTCATCTAATACAATAGTTCTTCCTGGAGTAAAAAATTTCTTAGTAATATTTTCAATACTGGTTCAATCTTGTTGTTCACATCGGCAAGTTCATTCCTATTAAAATGAATGAATTTTAACAGTAAAAGGAATCTGTCTCTTTTCATCTTCTTAACAATAAAACCGTTGCAATAAGCAGAATCTTTGGACCAGTATTGGTAAATACTAGGCACTGAATTTAATCTTATGATTAGAGTGACACCAAAAAAGTTTAACATTTTATAACTATTTGTCTCTGTCCACAATCTAGTTCTAGATTTGCTTCTGAATCCCTTCTAAATATGATCATTTGCAAATGATCAAACAATTTCATTAACAATTAGTTTCAAGAGATCGTCGGTAACAAAATGTCTAAATATATAAATGAGTTTAATTGTGGCCGGAAGGTTGTCTATGTTTATAATATCTGATTCTTGTAAGAGATCAAAATCGCTCGTGTTTACACGAATATTTTCCCAAGAACTTGCTTGCTGTTGCGGTACTATTTCCTGTATTTCTTCGTCTGATATATTGTAATTATCATATTCAGGAGAGTCAGATGAACTATCATCGTATCCAGATTCATTATCTGAATCTGAACCGGCTGACGAAACTTCATATGTCCTAAGTCGACTTTACACTACAGGATTTATCATGTGATTTGTCATATGATTTTGTCATAAACACTGTCATGCGGCTCGTCATAGCTTGTCACAGAAGAATAGGACGGTACCTATTCCGCATGATAAAGAATTATGATTTTCGGTAATAATACCGGTAACATAAACATATTTAATTATCGCGCCTTATTCTTATGTCAATTCAGCAACATTTCCTTACCGAGAGACAACATCCTTTATTTATTTATTTATTTTTTGTTTGTTGCATTGAGCCTATTGTCTAATATGTGCTATTGTGTCGTATTTTTCTTTTATTATTTATTTAGTTTATTTTATTCTTAGTTTAGTGTTTTATAGTTTTCTTAGTCATAATTTTAGTTTAGTTTCTTTATTAATTATTTTTATTTTGGTATAATATAAACACTAAATTTGATATGCCCCGTCCACTATTTCTTCGTAAGAGCCACCTGCGAGCCATCGAGCAATAAGACAAAAGAGGGAATCTAATCGTTATGAAAAGGAGACCAAAAAAGTGGCCTCTGATGGTGGACATATCCGGAAATGCGAATGCGCCAAATTTAAATTTCATGACACTTCACAATAATCATACAGTGGTGTAGGGGTTCTAATTTATCTATTTATTTGTTATATTACATAATATTAATATTACATAATATTAATACATAATACACTTTTTTTAACACTAGAACATAATAAAGTTTTAATTAAATAATAACAATAATAGTCTAAAATGTGAAACAATTGTTATAAAACTTCAATAGAAAATACAAATAATCTTTCATGTGACAGTTGGGACAAACAATAACATCAGCAATAACATAACCCAACTAAATTTGATTTCTTAAACAAGGAAAGAGTCTCTCTTTCCTTGTTTAATGTGGCCTCTCAAGATGGCACTTCCTGTCTAACAATATTTTTGCCCCCACTACCTTTACATTCCCTCTTTTGTCTTTTTGCTCGATGCTGCGAGCCCAAAGGCGTCTGATCTTTTTCTTCTTACTATTAGCTGTACGCAGTTGTTGCCGGCGTATTATTATTAAAAGTCGGGAAGCCAATGCAAGCAAAGATGTATTTTCCAACCTAATAGTTATTACCTATACTGTGTCTTATATCTCTATGACCATAAACAAAAAGAAAAATCAATAAAACCTCATTGTCACTCATATCATAAGTCATAACCATAACTTATCATTCAGTGTAAACACGATTTTTTAAAACATCATAGAAACGAGGAATCATAACAAATCTCATATGATATTGTCATATGATAAAATCATGTAGTGTAAAGTTGATTTTATCTAATATCGAATCATCGCTATCGCAAGGGTCTAATACAGACGTACTTGAAATGGGTGAGTTTGACACTTCTGCATTTGTTAAAACTTTTGTATTTTCCCCTTCTGCTTCTATTGCATCCAGCGGCGGCTCGTGGTCTAAAAAAGTGGTGAAGATGAGGAAAGCTTGCCGGAGCCAAAAGGAGTTTTGGTACCTACTTCGCGCCAAAATCTCATTAAAAATTCGTTAAAAAAAATGTGTAGAGTTTAGGGCCCTAATAACTTGAAAACAGTTTTTTAGGGCACTTATACTAGATACGATTCGTTCTGCTTGCCTGGGGTATTTTAGTTCTGAACCTTGACATTTCATTGAGGGTTTTTTGACGATTAAAACACCACGCCTGCTAAAACGGGTTGGTGAGTTTCGATTCAGCCGCCCACTCTGAGTCAGATGCTGATTGCAGCCGATCACTCTGAATCAGACGCAGATGTTTAAAATACTGGTTGGTCGACCATGTAAAAGAACATCCCTTTTATCTTCATTTTTCCAATGCCTAAACGGAGTCTCTAATATATTACACATCAAGTCATTAATTTAGCCACCATTTAATATAGTGTTCTGCAGGTCATCATGCAGGGTAGAGTCGATGGCAAAAAGGGGAATAGGTAGAAAGTGGAAATCATGGCTGCGAAATATTCGAGACTGGACAAACATGACTGTAGACGAATTATTCCACGTTGCAAAAGACAGAGAAACTTTTAGAAATGTGGTCGCCAACCTCCGTTAATGGAGACGGCATAGGAAGAAGAAGAAGAAGTCATTAATTGGATTCATGTCTGTATAAAATTATTTTTGTCCAAACGAAATCCACGAGAACACTTTATATCCGAAATCCGAAACAAACCACAGAGAAATGTATTAATAAAGTGCACTAAACAAATAAAATTAATACTGTGACTAAACTAAACTAATAAATACTATACTATACACTATACTATATAAAAAATATCTATATAATAGACTAAATTTCAAAATATTGTCGCTGAGAGAAATATCCGAAAAATAGGAATACCAAATACACATCCAACAGTGGGTGAAGACGGATAATATATTTTTAGGCGGAACTGCACTCACCAGTTTTCTCAGCTATCACTAAGGATAGGCTGACGTCACGTTGCCATGGCAACCGTGAACGCTTATGCAGATGGATTTCGCATTTCAAAAATGATATTCACTCACCTATTCCTGAATCCTACACGGCTAGTGACACAGGTCAGGACTTGACTGTCAAGTACGTACCGCTAATAAAGCTAGTTGTCTTTTTTAATTTTTAGATTAATTAAAAGAGAATAAATAATTGATTTCAGAATTTAGATATAATAATGTTGCTTGGACGGCGCCGCTGATTGCATCAATTGACGTTTTCGTACCTTCTTCTGGATAAATTTGTGTGTTCTGTTCATCACCATTTTTGTAACAAGATGCTGAAGTACCTGGTTTAGAATAATTTACTTGGCGAGTATTCGGTATTTCAAAAGTTTGTTCAACTTTTTTATGTTTTTCGGTAAGCACCGTTAAATTGTAACGAAATATTTTGCCTACCACATGGGGTATTATTATAAGGGGTAGAAGATTGGGGAATAGAAACTATGGAGGTGGAGTTAGGGTAAGCAAAATAAACGCTACTTGTGCGAACGGCACTCATATTTTGGTAGGAGAGCTGGGGTCGTGGATAAGTAAAAGACAAGGGGGTTGGATTGGGGCAACTACAAAAAAATGAAATAAATGGGTACTTATACAAATCTCTTGGGACAAACAAAACAGAAAGAAACAGGAATCACCTCTAGTAATTTATATAGAGCGCCACTTTGAGGTGCCTAATTATAACCATCACAACAGCTAGTTGTAACTGGAGATATAATTATTAAACATAAAAAACATATCTTTTTCAAATAAAACTCAAAAAGGGTTAGTTAAAAAGGAATAAACAAAATGTTAAAAAACAAAATTTAACATTTATTGTGTCTTACCACAAACAGTTACAAAACATAGAGAACACAAGAATGATCAAAAAAGACAATACAAAAATATTACCACAATAGTCACAAAATACAAAGAACTTACATGTCATCTACTGATTTACAAACTCAGGGGATGTTACAAAAACTTACAAAATAGCATGGAGGTTAACCTTTTTTTAAAAATAAAACAAATAAAATCAAAATAATAATAAAACGAGCTGTCATAAGTTAACAATAAATTAAAAAAAAACTGAACACACAAATTGACAGCTAAAGTCAAACTCTAAAATCTTACAATTAAAAAAAAAACAAAAATTTAAATTGTTACGAAAGCAATTATTTCTCTAAAAAATGTCTGTCTTTAATTGAAAATTAAACACAGAAAAAGTTACCTGCACCTCACTAAGCTTCATTCCGCATGTCTGGGGTCGGGAACTGGAAACATGCTGGAACTATTCTTCTTCTTCTTAAAGTTCCATCTCCTATCGGAGGTTGGATATCATAACGGCTATGGTCACTTTGTTAGCTGCTGCTCTGAAAAGTTGTAGTGAACTACAGTTAAACCATTCTCTAAGGTTTTTCAGCCAGGAGATGCGTCTTCTTCCTATGCTTCTTCTTCCTTGAATCCTTTCTTGCATAGTAATTCTCAGCAGCTCATATTTTTCTCCTCTGGTTATGTGACCCAAATATTCTAGTTTTCTTCTTTTTATGCTGTTCATAATTTCTAACTCCTTATTTAGACGTCGTAGTACCTCAGCATTGGTAATCCTTTGAACCCACTGAATTTTTAATATTCTTCTGTAACACCACATTTCGAACGCTTCTATTTTCCTTATGTGTTGTTTCTTCAATGTCCAAGCTTCCATTCCGTATAGTAAGATAGAAAATATGTAACATCTTAGAGCCCTCAATCTGAGATGCAACTGAAGGTCTCTGTTGGTAAGCATTGTCTTCATTTTCACAAATGCTTGCCTTGCTGTTTCAATTTGGACTTTGATTTCTCTGCTTTGGTCATTTTTGTCATCAACCCAGGTTCCCAGATATTTATATGTCTCTACTTTTTCTATTTGGGTTTGCTCTATCATTAATCTTTCATTTCCATGTTGCGTTTTTGAGACAATCATGAATTTAGTTTTTCTCTTATTTATTTTTAGTCCGTATCTAATGCAATAATCGTTAATTCTATTTACCAATTCTTGTAGCGATTCCAGGGTGTCTGCCATTATAACGGTGTCATCAGCGAAACTTATGTTATTTACTATTCTTCCGTTTACAGAGATTCCATCACCCAGATCCGCTATCGCTTCCTGGAATATGGCTTCACTGTACACGTTAAACAGTAATGGTGACAGAACACAGCCCTGTCTTACTCCTCTCTTTATATCTATATTTTCGGACTTTTGTTCTTCTATCTTTATATTGGCCTTTTGATTCCAATACAGATTGATAATGATTCGTAAGTCTCGTCTGTCTATATCTGGAACTATACTGGGGGCAGATCCGGGATGACGATCAGGGATAAGAAGATGAGGGAGGAAGCCAGCACCGGCTGGATCACAACCTTGAAAACCCGTCTCCTTCAAAGACTGGAACGGGCACAGCACAATGGCAACCTGAGGCCATCTTCAAAAACTATCGTAAAACTGCTACTATCACTTCATGCTACATTTCCATGAAAATGGGCCAAAAACAAGAAAACACAAATTCGACGGTGAATTTGTGGATCCATACTTGTGATCCACACAGCGAACCAAGTAAGAATTAATCTACACCTGCAGCTACGGCGACCCAAGTACGAATGACGAATTTAAAAATTCGTTCATATAAGTTGAAAATAAACAAACACTTGACAGGAATTAAAACGCAGAAGATTCCATTTCTACGACGTACCAAAATTATAAGGCGACTTCGAATAAAACATTAAAAGAAAATGCTGAGAAAGTAGGTACACATCTTTAAAATAATAAACAACTCTAAAATGATTTATATCACTTTTCGACGCTAAGAAAGAATTGAAAACATTTGGTTTCCAACACGTACGATAGGAACAAAATTACATCAAAAACATTCTTAGATCTGTCAAACATATATGAGGGGACCTCAATATATCACATATACGAGGGGACTTCAATATAAGATGCTACAAAATTTAATATTCTTTTTGTTCGATTACTCATTTTAATAACGATTCACTTTAAATTAGCACTTATTCTACTCAACAATACACAAACACGATGTAACTATATACCAATTAAAAATTTTAGGTTAGAATTTGCACGTGTACATATACTCGGGTGTGGGAAACGCAGTGAACTAAAACGATTTTACTTGTGTGCTATATATGTATTTGGGTATATGTATCATTTTAATACCACAGTGTTATCAAGAATATCTAATATAGTAAATCGGTACTTAAACCTAAACGACCAATATTGGTTAAAAATTAACAATTTTATTGGTTCCGAACATTGGTAATATGTAACTTAAATTGAGCAGTGATGCATAAAAAAATTAGCTTTACAGGCACCCGTGTGTATGTAACGCTCTCAACGTGTTAACATATCTGTTTTATCCTATTTTTTTTTTGTAAATAGTCAGCTTTATTCTATTTAGCCTGTGAATGACTACTCGAAAAAACACCGGTTTTGTTTTTTCTCACACAGGGGAGCGTCTTGTACCTTGAAGCCAGTCTTTTTCAAGTAATTGTGAAATGCAAAAATGTGCTAATGATCAAAGTTTTTATATCTCGGCGTCAAAAATAGGATTTATTTTATCAATATATAATAAGCATTTTTTGTCAATTTTTAATAAATAAAATTTCCACATTTAGATTAAAAAAAAAACTGAAAGTGGCCCAAGTTACAACCAGATAAGCCAGAGTGTAATGTACCTTGGGCCATAGGCAGAAAAGCAAAGGGGAACACCAATAAGGGTTTATTTTACAATCTAATTATATAAAACATGGTAACCGAAAAATCAATTCCAAAAGTTAACATATTCTTTTGTCTTTCTAACAAGCCTTGGTGGATTGGCTAGGGTAAAACCAAAATAATACATTCTCTATCAATAGAAAATATCTCGTCACTTTCCTTTAAGAATTTGTTCGTGGAATAGAACCTTTTTAAATGTTATATGAAATTCCTTACCTCTGATATGTATTATCATAATACCGAATCGGTGTTTTGAGAACGATTTCCGGAGTGGAAATTGAAACGTCAATAAACTTACTTTAACCTTCAATTGTGGCTTATTCCCATTAAAATAGTAATTGTTTGTCCCATTTGCGAGAACAAAGGTCATTTTCAAATGGCTGTGCAAGTGCTTTGGAAATACTTATAATGTGTTTTTTTAGACTGATTCGCTTTATAAGGTCTCAAATTACCATGTTTTTTTAAAAGTTATAATAATTTTTAATTATTTACTTACAAATAATTGATGCAGAATGAAGTACCATTATTAATATATTGACAATATCCCTAACTTATGCCGCGCAGTATATTTTTATACATTACGTGTACGTTAATTTATTGAATGATAATTTTTTGTATTATGTATATTTATAAACCATTGAAAATCTCACGGTATTATTGTATTATTGTAGCATTATCCACTGCTTCATAGGTAGTTTAAGTTTGTACCGCAAATATTGTACAACTTAACACTTCAGACTTCGAATAAGGTAAATAAATATGCGCTTAATGTGAATTAGAATTTTAAATGATTGAATTTCAAAATATTTATATATTTCAGAATTAATGTGTTATAAATATTCTATAAATAATTTTTTCATATTTACTCACCTTTTATAAAATTATGTATGTAATTATACGTATATTAAAGCAATTTATTACAAAAAATTGTTGTTTTATTAAATTGAATATAACATAATATAAATATATTTACATGATATATAAATATCACATTTAAGGCCAGAAATGAAGCCTTTCAAAATGGTAAACAATGAAAAAAAAAATAGTAACAGGATGGGACTTATTGGAAAATTGAGAAATCACGAAAATTGGTTAATGAAAATAATTTACTGGCAATTTGAGGTCCGTAAGTGGAGGGGGTGAGTTTTATCGAGGGGGTCCTCGATAATAATGTGCGTTTAAATTTTTCAAAAATACTTATTAGTTTTCTCAGGATTTGAAAAAAATGAATGCATTTAAAAAGCATTGGTCCGAAATTTTGCGCCTACGCTTTCTTAGTCCGTGGAAAAGTTTCTTTAAATATTATGTAGATAGGAAGGAAAATACCATTTCTATCTAGGTTTCTTATACATTAGCTTCCGTAAATTACCGTTTCATTTTATAATATTTCAAACATGAACTAAAATATATTTGAATCATCATTTGTAGAATGAATTAGCAATAAATCAACCGTTTCAAGAACAAAATATGATTGAAATGTCAGATGTTGTTCAGATTTTCTCCTAGGTGGCGGAGTTGCCCTTTCGGACAAACAGTGTGATTTGTCGTCCTAGTCTTGTATATAGATAGATTATTAATTTAATATTTATTAATTTAATATTATCATTATCTGACTTTTACGGGTCTGTCAGAAGTAAACAACGTATGCTTTGTCAATACGTCAACAGGTGGCGTTAGGAGCAAAAATAATAATTTATTGAATTATATTATAATTTGTTTAAAATATAAATAAATAATAAAATTACTTTATTTAATTTTAAAAATATTATTTAAATTTTAATACTGTTTACTGCACCATTATTTTTTCCTAGTAACGGGGATTAACCTGGTTCCTTAGTTAGGGACCAGTCTTTAATTTTTGGCTTTTAAGAGCACCATCTGCTCTTCTAATTGGTCATCTATCCATTCTGCAGCAACTTCATACGAATTTGCCGTTTCGAATGACTTCTTTTCCGCTTTTAGGGACATACTATCAGCTGTGAAGCTGAGCCCTGATTCTTTATTTCTGATTTCTTTCCGAAATGTTTCTTCTAATAATATCTGTTAATATATTAGATAAGTTAGAAATAAAAATCACTAGGGTACACCCTTCTAACAAGTTTCTCGTGCCGTGTTCCTAAGCGCCGGAAAATAACTTGTTATTTAAAATAAAAATAAATTGTAGGTATATAAAACTTACTTCTCCGTATACTAGCGTCAAAGCATCTTTTAAACCTAGAATAAGGTAACCTTATTGTATTCCCTAAATATTCCAAGCGTGCACAAAAACTGAAAATTTATTTTTCGTTTTTCACACTAATGCTTTTAATTATTTTTAGATTACGGATGAAGGAGTGAGTTGTCTTGCTAAGGGGCCCAGTGGACCAAAATTAACGGAACTTAGAATAGAAGACACTCACGTAACCGATTTTGGTTTGAGATGTATTGCGGAAAACTGCCCTAACCTGCAAATTTTATGTTATCGTGGTCGACAAAGACAAGGTAATTAATTTAAATATAAACGTGAAAAATTATTCAAGGTGGACCATTTTCAATTAATATTAATAAAAGTCTAGAGCACTTTTGGAATGTTATAAATGCATTTTTTTGGGATTTAATTAATAATCTCGTTTTTGATTAACTTCCTGAATATCTCGGTCTTAAACAAATATTGTGGTTTTTAAACCACGACATTCTACTTTACCTAAAATTGGTCTTCCCTGTATGTTTTTTTTCATATATTTTCAACAATTCTATACAGTCATATCTCAAAAAAGTTCATAGGAAATGAGGCGAATTCAGATATATTCTAAGAGAGCAAGAAAAGTTTAACCGTGTTCAGAACTTTGCAATAGCCCGGTATTTGACAAATTTTTCCATTAATGTATATATCTTGTAAGAAAATACGTTTTCTGCAGAAACAGCGTAATTTTTTCATTTTTAACAATTATTGTGCGAAAAATGCGATTTTTTTCGAATTTTCGCTTACCATTATAAAGGGTAATATCTATTTATATTTATATATATATATATACATTTTATCCGTTAAGAGATAGAAAAACCTTAAAAAATGACTTATTCTAAAAAATTTTAAATTAATTTGTTGCTAAAATTATATTGCATTAATCGGCTGAGGGCAAACCATGCTCTTAGGCCATCTTACATGCATGGAATCGGCTTATAAAATACAGTAGACTCCCTTAAAACTCGGCCACCTTGGGACTAGACCCTGGGCCGAACTAACCGATTTCTATCTAAAAAATGCCCATTTATTGTTTGTAAGGATCTAGCAAAAAAACACTTGCACATTAAGTAGATTACAACACAGAAGAATACTCTCACATATATTTAACACATATGAAAAGACAGATTACAAAAATACTACAAAACAACACTTACAGAACTCAGGCATAATAAAAATTTTACTGCACATTGGGGGTTTGGCTTCTTAAACACTTGAAAAAAATCAGTTATTTTTTTTAAATTTTCATTTCTAATGATTTTTTATGTGCAAACCCACGCCACTTTTTAATAAATCATTACATCGATGGCAGTTGCTTCTTTTTGCTGTTCGATGTAGGTAGCTGCCAGTTGCAAAGCTGCTTTACCTTCAACGTGGCTCATTTTATTTTCTTCATTTTCCTCTTCACTCTCAGCAGCATCTACGTCATTATCCTTCTCATTTTCCTGGCGAATGACACACTCGGCGATTTCTTCGTCGTTCAAAATATCGTGTTGCTCATTTTCAAAGTTGATCCACTCCAAAACATCTTCTTCAACAATGGGACCACAGTTCAGTAGTTGCTGAAGATCGTACAATAGAGCGGCATTATCAAATTGTCATCAGGTTCTTTAACAAGAATGTTGTTTGGCTCATCTGCTGTTATGTTTGCTTCATCAATCTCATCTTCTATATTTGGTCAAAGTTTTTTCCAATACTTTACAAACGTCGATGGTGGTATTTCGCCGTATGCCTTGGCCACCATGTACATAACATCCTTCATATTAACTGACTTCAGCAATTTAAAGAGGTCTAAGTTGTCATCAGCCTCCAGTTTCGAAAGAAATTCAGAAAGTAATTCTTTTGCGTTATTTTCTCTTGAAGCACTCAATGACACCTTGGTCTATTGGCTGCTAAATACTGGTTACATTGGGTGCCAGGAAGAGCAGTTTAATTTCTTTTTCGTCGTCACACTGAACATCTTCCTGGAGAGTGGACGCTTTAAGTAGAAGTGCTTTGATGAGCAGTTTTGATTTTGTCAAATGTTTTTTTACTTTCGGAACAAATTCGCACACAAACCATTCCCTGAACAAATATGTGTCCACCCATGCTGATTTCTGCGACCGATAATACACTGGGAGAGATTCCATGCTTATGTTCTTAAACGCTCTCGGGTTTTGTTGCTGTGCCAATGACAAATAGGGGTATCTTGTAGGTCCCCAAGGCATTTGAAGACAAAGCGACCGGTATCCTGTCTTTGCTGACTTTAAACACTGCAGCAGATGTTTCTTTCGAGGTGGCAAAGGTTTTTCTGGATAGAAGTTTAAAATTTAACCCAGTTTCGTATATGTTGTATATTTACTTCATTTTACTGGGATCAAGTTTTGGTCACCAATGATTTTTTAAAATTTTGCAGAAAAATTAGTGGCTGCTGTTGGGTCTGCTGACAGCTTCTCACCATAAACTCCAATAAAATGTGTCTCTTTTTCATTCGGGAGACCCATCCCTCACTAGCTGAGAACGCCTCTTCTGGTTGAAACTTTGAGTGCAAGATCATATCCCTCTCTTTTAGGATTGGTCCACTTAACGGCGTTCCTCGTCTTCGTTCTTGAACGAACTACAATCACAGAATATCTTCCACCAATTCTTGTTTTGCTTTTCTCAGTGTGCAACGCTTTTGTAGAACTTTTTCCGTTTCAATTTGTGTACAAAAGCCTTCGATAGTTTTTCTATTGCGCCGCCAGTCGTTGACTGTACTTTTCTCATGCTTAGAGAGCCGGCCGCACTAAGCGGAGACCGAACTAATCGAGGCCGAACTTACGGGAGTCTACTGTACTCCCAATTGTACTTGTGTCAAATGGGCGATCTTACACATGTTATATTAGAATGTGATTTACAAATTAAGAATATAAATGAACTTTATAAGGAATTAATAAATCCTAAGTGTTGTTTTTCAATAAACCTTAATCTTTTAATATTTTCAAATAATATGAAAATTCTTCATTGCATTTACAAACATGTTAAATATGTAAATACAAGTAGTAAATAGTGCATAGGCATAATCTGTTAATATGGTTTGAAAAAAATGTATATCTACCACAAATTAATACATAAAACAATCATACAAAGGAATTTAAAAAATACAAATAAACCAAAAGACAAAAAAAATAGAAAACAAACAAAACAAAACTAAACAAAACAAAACTTACCAAAATTCTGATAATAAGATAATTTTGACAATGAATTCGCAATTAATAATAATTAAAATTCAGTCGACTTTAAAAACAAACAAAAACTAGTCTGATTGGCTCTGCCAAAGCCATTTATCAGAACAGAAAAAAATTGTGGAAAAAAAACTTTCTTATTATAATTTTTATTAATTAAAAATTCTTTATACTTAGGATTGTGTTTTTGATGGAACTTTTAAAATCCTTTTACATTTTTGTATATTTTTAGATTTAGATGACTTCGTACCTTTCCACAACGAGTTAAAAAACTTGAAACAAGTTACATGGACAGTGAACTGGTAGAGTGACTTTTCCCCAAGGGTGAGACGCATTATATTTGTTGTGATTTGTTGTCAATTATATTTATTAACAATTGTTTTGCGTTTTATTTACATACAACCTCATTACACATTTCCGTATACAAGAGTAGATAAAAAAAATACAAGGATTCTAAAAAAATACCTTTTAAAACTAGGTAGTGGAAATAAATGACAGACTTAAAATCTATTTATTTAGTAAGCGACCATCGGTGTCGACTAGTTTTCTGGTCAACATCAGGTCACCGATTGTCAGTCTGTCATTTATTTATAGTACTCAGTTTGAAAGGGACTCATACGAGCAACCAATTCATTACCTTTTAAAACCTTCGTTAGAAACAACTTGTAATGGAAAAAGCTCAATATGGTCAAAGAGGCAAAGATCAGGTGGTGATCCACTCTCGGGAGCGTCATTGGCGTGGGTCATAAAACATATCAAATAATTACATAAGCAAAACTATTAAAATTGACATGCTTACCATTTGGGGCAAAACACAAAAATTGTATACCAAAGCTGTACCTTTAAAACGCATTTTGATTTTTGTCGATAGAACAACACTCTGATAAAAAGAAATGGAATTTTTACCATTGAGTTGATAAACATTTTATTTAACATTGATTGGCGCGTGGAACTGATATTCAAAATCGACGGTCGCTTCAAGCGTTATTTCTGAGAGAACGGTTCATTCTACACAAAAAGTGCTGGTTTAAAAACTTAAATTTTTTTCTACGGCATACAGATTCTTGGTAAATCGATATTTTCCGTTTTCCCCCTACGAGGGGACGTTTTAGGGACAAGCCGGGGTAGGAGTGGTAAACTTTTTTGGGGGTCCCAAAATTTACATCTCGGTAAAATTTAGCTTGTTCGTATGATTTTTAGAGGTCAAATCTCTGACGACTGGAGTAATAATATTCTCTAATAAAAATTCTCAAAAATGCGTAGCTTCTTAATAATTGAAATAAATTCAATCATAAAATCAATTATACGGATGTTAATATCCTTAAAAAAATAATGCCTGATTCTTAAACTAATTGAGAATTAAGTCTTAAAATGGATTATATAATTGTGTCCTTAATCGACCATACTCCTAACAAAAATAGTCTATAAAAATATTTACACACTTACTTTTGAAAGTCGTTCAACAGCATACAGATTCTTGGTAAATCTATATTTTCCCCCTACAAGGTGGTGTTTTAGGGGCAAGCCAGGGGTAAACTTTTTTGCTATATAAGTTCTGTTCCAGCTCGGCAGAGATGTCAACTGTGATATATACACATATTTTGTTGGTTACTAGAAGGCATTTGATAGTTAAAACACGATAAACTAATATCTATTTTAACTCGTTCAATGCTGATGATGCGCTGGTGTGTCACGACATGACTTTAGCTAGAAGCCGACGACGCGTTCAGACTTTTATTGATTATTACCTTGGCTTATTCCACTGGCGCTACAACGGGGCCCTTTATCTTTTAATGGCAAGTGACTAGAGGTATCAATTCTCGAATTTTGTTCTTAGGTTTTAAGACTTTTTGTTCCATTAGTGTGTCTATATATTTTGGCTTTGTAATAAAGGTAAATATTAGTAACAGTACATAAAATTTTGCGAATGCTTATTATTTTGTCGTAGAGATCCTCTCTCCTGCTGTCACTCACTATGTAGTTTCTTCAAATTTAAACTGTTTGTCCTTTGTCTAGCGTTATGTAAATGTATTATTTAGTTATTTATAAAAGTGCTGGATAGCCTATAATATTGACGAAATGCCCCTGAAGATGCTCTGAGAGCGAAAGTACTTTGGCAAGATTTAATAAAAAACTGCGCTCGATATCTGCCTTTCATTTGATTAAAGTAAAAATAATTGTACCTTAACTCCATTTAATTTATATAAGAGTAAGCTAGGAAAATTGTCACCTAAGCGTATAATTTAGCATAGATCATCGGGGTCTATTTCTTTAGTGATTACACCGCTAAATTGTAAAAGTGCTAAGGAGATTGCTGATTTGTGTAGTAGGCTAGTGAGCCGTGGCTCAAAATTTCAAGACCACAACAGATTTGCTCCGAGTTCGAGGAAAAGCCAGTGATCTCCAGCCATCGTGGTGTACAATAGTAAGTACAGACTGGTAGATATAACAGAACTTTTTAATAAACATTTTAAAAGAGTTTTACATCTCTCAATTTATCTAATAATCAATAGACTTTAATTTATCTTAGTAATATTCCTAAATTTAATAGATATGTTTTCTTTTTTAGTTTAATATTTTTAATTTTTTATGTTTGTTGTTTTGGGATAATTAAACCTGTACTTAATCTTATTTAAAGGATTAGATGATAAACTTTTTACCACCTTTTTATGGGGTGTGATATTGAACAAAAGCGTTGGTGAATAATTACAGTCCACAAAGTTCATTGAAACCAATCTATTCATCAACAAATTGGGCATTTAACCCCAATTTGTCCAGTTATTAACTCCCAGATTTCGGTATTTCCGCTATTTTATAGAATCGCGAATCGTAAAGCGTGGTAATTCCCGGATAATTTCGATATCACACTTAAATATGATTTGGGTTCTTTTATTATATATTGTTTGGTTAACAGCGTTGATTTCTTTGAAACTCTTCGGATTGACCGTAACAACAATTCGGATTGCAACAATTGTCCGTTGCCCAAAAGGGGTATTATGGCAAATTGGAGGAAAATAGAGACGTTTACTATATAAAAACAGAATGGGTCAGCATGTAATGAAACCGGTGCCTATCGAGATAATAAAAATATGTCTGTATTGGCCGACAAGACCAGATGCTTGCTTATTACCCGTGTCAAAGAAAAACTATAAGATGGCCAACAAAAATATTTATACATTGTTATGTGACTTCTAATTACGACCCTGTCATAGAGTAGTTCGAGAAGCTCTTTATCGGTAACTTTCTGGAATCTCATGTTATAGCATTGATCCAGGCTCCGTGCCGCACTGGCTATTTCTAGAACATATGTTCGTATTATATAAACCGCGCGGCGTCCTTTGATTAATCAGCTTTTATGCGATTAGCATTTAGCGAATCTGTAGTTGAATAAGTTAAAATAAAGTCAGTTAAACCACGTTTGGTTCACTTAATTCTGAAATCAACAGAAAAAACCTAACAATATTATAGAGTACGACTGTGTCTACGAATTTGGTTTAGAACTCGTTAAATTAAAATCGTTTAAAAATTAATAATTCTGAAACTAAACATGTTACAAAAAATTACCTAGTAACAAAACGAGAGGTAAAAGTTATGACAAATTGGTGTAAAACTTGCAGCGAACAAGGTATAAATAGATAAAGATAGAATTTACGAGTTTTTGGAGCAGAACACATGGGCGAGTGAAAAATAAGCTTTGTTTCTCTTTACTATTCTTGTAATTTTTGGTTTTTCTGTTTAATTGATCCGTTAACAATTTTTCTTTAGCCTCCTTTATCATCAATCTTATTTTTCTATGTAGTTCTTTGTAACTTAGTTCATTCCTCCCCTTAACATTCTTCCCTCTTGCATTAGTGTTAAAATTTCTGGAAGTAGTCTTCTGTTATCTGTACAACTTTTCTGATTGAAGCATTTCTTCACATGTTTCAAATAATGTTTTTTTATGCGAGACCACTTTTCATCGACATTTTTCTTTTTCTTCCTTTACTTCATTTTTATTTTTGTATTAACTTGTTTAGTTTTTGATGTGTTGCTGTCTCTTTTATGTTTGTAACATCCACTGTTAGCTTTTTAGTGTTATCATCTGAGTTAACGTCTCCTCCGGAGTATACCAACTATTACCAGCCTATTAAAAATAAATAAATAAAACCAGCAATTTTATGATGTTACTATTATATATTTTTGGTGACAAAAAAATCAAAAAATGAAATTTACCTTTACTGTGGTAGTTTTATAAACCATCCAGTAAAAATGTTTGTATTATGACATGACTAACAAAGTTATTATGGAACACTGTTATTTTGCACCTTAAACAATGAAAAAAAAAACAAAACAATGTAATAAGTAACAAACTGTCATTAAATATGAGACAGACTAAAACATTTTCTATTTGTCATGTCTTTATGCAAAAAAGCAACAGAACCATAGACTATTTTTACTGGAAAACAATATTTGTGATCTCAAATAGCTCAAAAAATCTAAATATATATTTGAATTATCTATCTAGGAATATTTACCACATTTTTTACATATGCTTAAGGCTAAGGAGACTAAAAAATTAATATATAAGGTCATTTTTCCTTTGTAGCCTTAAATAAACTGAATACTACTTATGTAACATTATTTTCAAGATATACATAAATTACTTCCTTACAATTATGTTAATCCAATCATAACATTTCTATTAGTACATACAAAATTGCAGAATGTCCAGCAATGTTTACACCTAAATTTCAAAAATATCAGCCAAGCTGCCAAATTTTTGAAACATAGTACAAATAAACATTTATTCATTTACACATTAAGCCTTGTTCTTGATTGGAACTGGGTTTTGTTTCATTTGCAGAACGATGGAACGCATTCGAGAAACGTCTTTGCTGCCTTGTTTTGCTTTAGGATTGAAATCACACAATTTTGCTATTCTTTCCCATTCGGTTCCCGGTTCTAGCTCGTCATCTTCGGCTACGAACTGTTTTTCAGCGTTCCTAGATAAAAAGAAAATATTTTTAGACAACAGTATGTACCAGAAACAAAAGTTATATTAAAGTAACATGTAAGAAATAAAGAATACAAGTAGCAGGTGGAAAATGTGATTGGCAAACAGAATATATTTGAAAAGCAGGTTTTGGGGATTTTTTAACTCCTATACATTTTAAACTTATATTATAAGTAATAAATAACCAAAATAAAGAAATAGTTCAATGAAAATGAAAATCCTTTTGAAAAATTTAAATAAAATTTAATAAAACAGATAGGCAATACAAAACAAGTTATGCATATATTTATCTAATATATGCGTGAAAGGAATGTGATATTTACTTCTTTAAACGGATTGTCAAATTCAGATAACAAACTGCTTGAGATTTGATCATCACACAACCAGATTTAAGCGTCGCAAAATTGACAAATTGTCTGCAATCAGTGACTTTTTTTATGCATTTGTGACCAATATTCAAACATCCTTCAAACTTGGTGCATACGTTAAAATAGACGAAATGCTTCACCCTTTCGAGGTAGTTGCAGTTAGGTGTAATACATACCAAGCAAACCAGCAAAATACGGCATCAAAATGTATGCTTTATGTGATGTTATTGCGACAAACAGCCCGATGGTCCGTACGTTACATCCAACTCACCAACTGACATTGTAAAGAGACTTGTTTCTTCGATAGAAAATAGCAATCGAAATACTAGAACCAATCGAACTACTATACTAGCATTTCACTTGAATCTCTGAAAAATAAATAAGGCAGAAATTCCCGCAGAATTTACCTAACAAGGAAAAAGTTACTAAAAATTGTCTTTTTGGATTCCAACATAGCTCGTGTCTTCTGTGCCTCGCAAAAAAAAAAGATGTAATCCTGCTTTCAACTTTAAACGAAAACGACGAAATTCATCCAGACACTTAACAACCACAAGTAATTAATGGACTATAATGCAACTAAGGGGGGTGTTGATACGGTGGACCAAATGTGTGCAACATATTCAGCTTCTCGCATCTTCAGGAGATGAGCCTTGTGCTATATTTTACAGTATATTGAACATAAGTAGAATAAATGCCCAAGTTTTATATAGATTTTCGTGTCCCGATAATTGTCCAAAAGATTCGAAGATTTTTTTTGAAAAATTTGTCACTGAGACTAATGAAAAAGCACCTTGTTTCAAGGGCTCAGTTAACCAATTTACCCTTAAACGTAGGAGCATTTTTAAAAGTCAGATATGGATAAACTGTAAATGAACACAAGGAAACAGTTCGTCTTCCAAAACGTGGAGTTTGTTGTTCTTATAACGCGGGAAGAAAAAGGAAAACGGCATCCAAGAAATGCGTTAAATTCAAATCCTTGACTTGCAAAAACATTTACTTATTACAATTATGTGTTCCTGTAATACAAACAGTCAGGATGATAGTTTTTAACTGTATATTTATTTATTTGTTTACGTAGACTAAAAAGGAAGAAGTGTAGTTTCTGTTTTTTTTTGTAAATTTGCAAATAAATATGTTTATTCATTATTATTTGATATATATCTGTTTTATAATTTACATTCAAGAAATATGAGATAACTCACATTTATCCAAAATACTTAAAAAAAAAAGTTAAGAATGCGATTATTACTTTAATATGTCTTCAGCATTCTGCATTCTATATGGAATGAAAGCATGTACCCTCACTAAAACAATGTATAAGAGAATTAAGGCTTTCGAAATAAGGGCATACCACCGAATATTAAGATATCGTGGATGGACAGTGTGACGAATGAAGCAGATTTACAGAGCCTTAACAAAGAAAGATTCTAAATACCGTAAAAAGGAGAAAATTGAAGTACTTTTCTCATGTGATGAGAAATCGTCAACATGCATTACTACATGTAATTATTCAGAGTTAAATTGAAGGAAAACGTCGTTCTGGACGACGAAGAACGTCATAAAAAAAACCCAAGAAACGTGGTATGGCGTCAGCACCACGACACTAATTAGATCTGCTGCGAACAAAGTAAAGATCATGCGACTGATCGCCGATGTTCTTGGAGGACAAGGTACTTAAACTCAAACTTAATAATACTAGTCTCCCGTTTTATACCGCTGTCGCGGCTTTGGGAGTATAGCAGGGTAGTCTGCTATATCTAGGGCCTACGGTATACAAGGAAGGTAACATGGCCAGTGCTACGCTTCAACCGCCTATTATTAGCCCTGGTTTTACCCAAGGTGCTCATTTTTATTCAGGCTGAGTCAACCTGGGGCCTATAGACATTTTTGAAAATGTCTAGTTATTCTTGCCGGCGGTAATGCAAGGCAAGCATCCTACCGCTTGCGCTACGCAGGCCCTAAACTCAAACTTACTTTTTCTAAATTGTTTGTAAGATTAGTTTATTTTACAGAAAGGTTGGAAATTAATGACAACCACACTGGAAAATTCCGAAATGTCCACAACACGCAACTTTAACAACTAATGTGCAATTATAAATTAAGTGAATAAGATATTTTACAGGTGTAATCATCTAAAACAGTTGCAGTCTTACAGATACAAGGGTACAAGCAACATCACAAGCATTCATGCAATTTCAATATCTTCATCTACAGCTTCTACAAATTCTAAAAAACATCGAAAATGTGTAGTTACCTGGCAGCATCTCTTTAAGAAAGCAATGAAATGTTAAAAATAAAACGTTAATATACAGTTTGATATGTACATTATATACAGAATAAATTATTGAAAAGATTTTTATATCTTCAGCAATCTGCAAAATCGATCAATAATCACAAAACATTTTAATCTAGACAATATTTAAAACCTGAGAGATTATGCCCATATTCTTAAAAAATATAATTGGCAGCTTATACTATCGGTTCTTAACTCGGTTTCATTATAAAGTGTACTCCATACTCTCTTTGTAATATACTGATTTGTTATAGGTTTGTACCAATAACGTAAAATATATGGACCCAGTCAATGGTGTATATAGTGTTACAAATATTATTCCCTTTGCTGTTGTTTAATGTTTTGATACGAAGTTGGGACATTTTTCACATTTGGTCCCAGTGAAGATAGACTCAAGTGAGCTGTCAATTAATTCACAAAACGAAATATTGCGTGGGCTGTGTTGCCATCTCCTTATAATGTATATGTTATATGCTTCAAATACAAAGAGAGAAAGCTTTTAAAACGTACATTTTTATTATATTATTTTATGAATTCTGCTATTTTATAACGTACAAAACACTAATGAATTAATATTTGTTTCTTTTGATATTAATTGCAATTAATTATTAGAAATTTTTTTGGCAATTGCCCTTTGATAGGTTAGCGGATAGATTTGGCAAAAGAGTCAGAACCATCAAACCACCAGTTGCCAGATTGCAACAGATGTCTTTTTAACTTTATTATTTATACTGACATTTTACTATCTACTTTTAAAACTGTTTTAAAACTATTTACTTTTTCTTTTTTGGTAATTCTAAAGTATTATTGTTTAAATATCTTATTGCTTTTGATTGCACATGTTTCATTTATAATGTAAATTTCAACATTGTCAAACACCAATATTTCGTTCTGTCAAACTCATTTGAGACTATCTTCACTGGAACCAAATGTGAAAAATGTCGAAACATTCACCATTTTTTACGAAGTTGGCACATAACCAAAAGATTGTTTTGTTTATACGTCAAAGGTCGTGTTTGTCATCGTTTGTGTTATAGCATATTTTATTTTAAATCGATTAGATGTCCTATTTTTTGCCGCGGAATTTCGAAGAGCGAAACATTACCACTTTTCAGATAAGTCAATTTTGGAATGTATATTGTTTTATAAATATTAGGTTATGTGTTGATAGTCAATGAAGGTTTTTTTTAATCTACAAAAATCTACAGGGTGTACCACTTAAAGTGGTATGTCACAATGTTAAAATTTATATACTTTTTAGGTACAGTAAATCGTCACTATTTCAAAACAAATCTTCAACTTATGATTATGTACGTAAACTGTACACCTTCTATTTTAATGATATCTGGTTAAAATTTCCAAAGAAAGCAGTAATTTTTTCATAACTGTACTTAAATGAATCCATGTCATAACTTACGTGGTAACGTGCCTAAAAATTGGTATTGTGAAATAATTTTTGAACTTAGGTACAAAATAACTACGTTAAATGATTAACTATCCAAAAACCTCTATTTTAAGCATCGAGTTAGAATCTATGGAGAGGGCATCACGTGACTAAAAACGACCTCACTTCGGCCATATTGTTTTGACACTTTTGACAGATCGTATGTTTTTTTACGTTTGTTGTTTTTCGAATATTTTTAGTTTTATAGAAACTGTAATAATATATTGTGATAGTGCATAATAATGGTTTCTTGTTCTCAACGTAGTTGCAGTGGCAGAAGCAATGTTAATAAAAAATCTTCAGGAATAACGTTCTACAGGTTAGTATACAAATATGTAAACAAAGTAATGGCCCGTACTTCAGAGAATAAATTAATAGTATTTGACTGTATTAATTTATCTTTATGTATAATATATCGTGTTTTTAGTGTTTATCGCGGGATAAATAAATCATAGTTTATTAAAAATGTATTGCACTTTGTAGATTATGATTAAATCTTCTGAATAACTAGTCATATTTTTATAGTAGTTTTAATATTATTGAGTCCGGCCATGATCCCACCGCCATATTGGTATCACCGTTAGGCTCGCCTACCTACGCCGTTTTTAATACACACGTTAATATGCTCATAGCTTCTAACTCGATGATTTTAAGCAAATTTTCGTTATCCATACTGCCGTAATTTTTAAATTAACTGTGATGCAGCAGTGATGTATTAAATGGCGACAGATGCGCGTTTGCCGAATTTAAGAAAAATCTGCAAAACATTGAAAACTAGTTTTGTGTTGTCCAATGGCATAACCAATTATTGTCTATGGGTTATGCAGTAACCATGGTAATACGAATCACGTGGTTTTGTTTAGCAAAGTGCCCCTCCCAGTTAATATTTTGGCCTCGTTTCGTTCGACTTTCAATGTTCAATCATGATTGTATAAAGTCACAATGTCTTAAATATATATATATATATATATATATATATATATATATATATATATATATATATATGTATACCATTTTTTTTCCTTGGCACCCTGACGTTATATAATCGTGGTTGAAAGTCAAACTATGGTCAGTAAAGTTTACTGCGGGATTATACTGGTTTTTACATAATACATAAACATAAAAACAATTCCAGTTTTATTAAATTTTGTCGATTAATTATTTCCGTAATTGAAAAAGATTATTGATTTTTTACTTGAGTCATAATCAGAAACAAGATGAAAATCTGAAATTTTCTGAGGAAAACACTTCCCCTGTTGACATGAAAAAATTGTTATTGTAGTGACTCTGTTTTTCAACTGACTAACATATGTTAGATTTCTTATAAACACTGTTTTTATACATAAATAGTCCAATTACCATAATCTCTTTTTTGATCATTATTTACCTGTTTTTCAAACAATTGCAAATTTCTTTATCAGTTTGGAATAAATATTTTTGGGCAGGTTAATAATTCAGAATTGTCGCCTGAAATGTGAGTAAAAAAATATTTTCAAATGAATGAATGTTTTGTGTAGATGTAGTGTATGTACGTATATGTAATATGTTTACTTAAAAAATCTCCTAATCAGCACATCCAGCTGAGTGCTGGAATAAGTGTAAGGCAATTAAATTTTACGACTTTTTCGTCTGGGAATGTAGTATCATCTTTCATATTAATAATATTAGAATTAGATAGATTACATACAGTTAGTCGAATTTGTACCTACCACCAAAGCAAACTGTATAAAAATAAAACCACACTTGTATAATTTAATACAAAAGTAAGTTTTTGTACTTAAAATTTAATTTTTTATTATTTCGAACCCAGAAAACGAAGAACGTATTATTTCTGCAAAAACGCAGAACCGTAGTTCGTAGTGCATTTACGAAAATTGCAATTGTTTTGGACAGTTTGCTAGCTGAACCGGTAGACACGCGACCCTGGCAGAAAATTAGCGTACAGTGGGAACCTGGGAACTCTTACAAGTAAAGAATACAATGAATTTTGTGAAGTGGAGAGTGCGGTACTTAAAAGGATATTCAAAGAAGCTTCCGAAGAAGAGTTAATCAGTGAGATGGAGGCAAAGGATAAATATGGTGCAAGGTACTTTAAACTTAAGTATAAATATGATGACAGAACAGGTTCAGTAAGTTCAAAGTCATCAAGTGTAAAGGTAAGCGCAAATTTAAATTACCTCCAATCGAGTTCAAAAATTATTCAGAGACTGCAGTCTAGGTTTGGCAGAGAGGATCTCCAGATTGACGTTTACATTAGAGAGCTCTTAAAGTTAATTTTAAGTCGAGTTTCTAGTAGTCCTTGGAATATTTCTGCTCTTTATGATATGATTGATAGTCAACTTCGTTCACGTGAGACCTTAGACAAAACTGCTGACAAGTTTGCGGCGATATTGTATCCTCTTATTGAGCCATGTTTGCCAGAAGATATGATTCGACTATGGCATATGGCATCTTATGTTTTCGTGTCCATGGAAAATATGGGAAAAACTGCAGAAGTTACAACTTTAGAAATAAGTGGGCTAATGAGCTTTTTACAAAGTGAAGTTCAAAATGAACAAAAAATTGATTTAGGAACGGAAGGTTTTCGTTTACCGGCTGAAAATAAATATAAATTCAATAGCCTTGTTGCCAAGAAAAATGTAAAATTACAAAGAACTGATCAGCCCTTAGCGTCCGCTGCTCGGTTAATAAATTATGAGGTTTACGGGTGTATATTTTTATTATAAGTAATTTTTTGTACTTGAAATTTAATTTTTTAATTTAATTAGGAAACAAGACTGATATGCACTATTTAAAATGTTTATAAGACTAAAAAAACAACACAACAAAATCAAAACAGCAATTTAACTTCAAAGGTAAATGAACAACAACACAACACGATACAAAAATTAAAAAACTATATCGAATAATCCAATCCAAAAATTAGAATTAGTGAAACTTCAAATAATAGCTAATTTCTAATTACATTGAAGAAGACTGCCGACTGAGAGCGAACTATACCGAGTCTACCGATCTTATATTATATTTTAAGTTCCAGTACTTGGTCTCGTTGGCAACAATGTCGCTGTTCAGAGAATTAAATTTCGAGAAAATCAAAATATTAAAATATGATGCACGTGCTGCCATCTATTCAAAAAATTGTTAAACGTTAGTTTATTTGAATGCCACTCATTTTAACTGCGGCGTGAACATATACCCCCTTAAATAAAAAAAAAGTTACGGGTATTTCGGTGAAACCGAAAGTAGAGCAGTAACAAAAAAAATGGCGTCAGATGTATCGTTATAGCATATAGCTAATACGTTTTAGATATATTATCTCTTCAATAATTTATCAAGCATATGTACAGAAAAAGCCTTAAAATACTCATCCATTACCTATTAGCAGCTTTCGTCTTGGCTATAGCTTCTTCGTGATTCTTGTACCAATCTTCTAATTCTTTCTTTGCTATTTCCCGCAATTCTTGCTTCTTTTTCTCTTCTTCTAGATCTAAAAAAAATGCAACTTAATTTGGCTTAATTGTTCTAAGTAAATCGCAAGTAATTGCTGACTATTTGAAAAAGTGGTTATCACTTTTTGATGTACCATGCATCAGATCTTTAATGGTTTGCTCGTTCATGTATTAGAAAAGAAATATTTTAAGTTTATTTTGTTATGTTAGCATACATATGAAAGAGGTCCAGAAATAAAAAGAATATTCTAGTTGCATAACCTACGATTGGTTTAATTTGATCCAGTTAGTGTCCAACATCAGGCACCATAAAAAAGAAAAAGACGTTTCCTTATCAAAATAAAATTCTCGTTGGAGAAAAGCTAATTCTTCACAATGGAAGAAGAATATTACAAGAAAAACAGGAAGTGAGTACTGATCAGTGCCCAGCATCTTTTCCCGCTACACCTCACCTTGCCGAATATTGATAGGCCGCTCCCCGGTTTTATATATCTTTGGGTATTGACTGATATACCTTCATCCTACCCATCCGAACGCCTCTAACATTTTCCATTCACCAGCATCGACGTTGAGGACTGCACGCGTGTGTTTTACTCAGGAGGATTCGTATTCTTATTGATATGATAATGGTGCGCAAAATACGCTGCATTCAGTTTTTTCTATTTAATTCCGACTCTCACCCCCCTTCAGCCCAACCCCCTCCAAAAAATCGGGGGTTGGGCTGAAGATTAACTACCTCCTCCTAGAAAAAATGATAAGTTGTGAACATTCAAAGAAGAGAAGCAGGACTGATCAAACTGCATTTAGATTTGTTTACTGTTAATATAAAAACTGACTGATAAAAAGCAAAAACCGATTATGACTTATAAACATTCAAGAAACTGCTTCGAATTGTAAAAAAATAGTGCTTCAAATTTTAAAGAGAGTATGTAATTGCTTTTAACTTTTACTAAAACAAAAGTATTAAACGCAAATATACTCATAGAGCGTCAGCATTTAACACATGTTCAAAAATGGCAAGTGCTGTGAATATGATTCAAGCTGGTCTTTCACAATCTGATGTTGTATGTCATTTTGCTATGTCTCAGAGCGTGATTTCGGGATTGTGGCGTCGATATGAACATTTGGTAATGTCGCTGGAAGACATGGGGGTTGTCAACGTGAAACTACTCCTCTACAGGATCGGTATGTAGTAAGATTAGCTCAAAATGTACATATAACTGAACGTGAACTCTAGGGAGCCTTAGAAAATAGCCACAACAGAACTGAATGTGACCAAACTTTAAGGAATAGATAACATGAAACTGGCCTGCATGCCACACGTCTATTGAGGGTTCTTATCTCCTTATACTAGACAAGGTCTTGAATGGACAGAGTAATTTTATCGCGAATAATAATAGTATGACTAAAATGGATTCGAAAATGGGAAAAGAAATAGATAGAAAGAAGAGCAAGTATATAATAGATCAACAAGTACATAATAGATAGACATTAAATACAATGAAAAATTTAACAAGAGATTTCTAATCATTAAAAACAGGTGTAAGAGAAATAAAAGAGGAACAAAAACAATAAGAGAAGAAATGGGGAAACTCAGAATTGGACTGATAGAACTTGTACAAGAAAATAATAGAATTGGTAAAGAAAACAAAGGAATTACAAAATATCCAAACGATGTGAAAGAACGCCTTGAAGAACAACGGCTAAACAAAACAGGAACTACAAAAAAAAAATGTAGAAATACAAAAAACAGCTAATGGGAAAATAAAAAAAAACAAAAACATCTCCCAATCTCTATATACGCAGAGCAGTCATTAGATGTTGCAAAGTTCCATATAAGTTTAATATATTTCTAAAATAATATTTACGTAGCCCCCTTTAGATCTTAAATCTTAGTGTATGGCTCTAAAGACACAAAATATAAAAAACATTACCTTTTTCCTCCAGCCTCTTGATTTGCTCTTCCCTCCATAGCCTGATCTTTTCTGGTTCTACTCTATCTTCTTGCCTTATTGTAAGTGGGGACACTAAAAATCAATTACGATTATGATAAAGCCATTTTAAGCCAAAAGGCATTTTAAAATATAAACTGCATGAACACTACCTATAGAAAAATAAACTACAAGGAAGGTTTCAAATGCTAAATATACAACATTACTGATTCATCTCCAAGGCAAGTATGAAGTAAAATATGTCCAAAACATCTGAACGGAATTGAGTGTTCAAAATATTAAGAAGTTACATTTATTTTTAAACGATATAACAAATGATCTGTTTTGGATCCACGAAGTAAAAACTTAGCTACGGTTTTCCCAACATGTGAGTATGAATGTTTTACACTTTTATTAAACACTAAATTCTTCAAAATCGGAAAGTAAAAAAAGTAAATATTTTTAAACTTTTGTAATAATGTAAATATTGACCTAACCCAATCATCATCCAAACATTTGGTTATTTCAATCTAAAGAATAATGAGCGATTCTCTTTGACGTAACGCCCAAATCTGTTCAATTCGCAGGTATATGAATGCTCTAAAAAGGAACAATGTACGTTTAAGATACTAAATAACAAATCTATAATTAGATATGATATCAACCATATTTGTTGACTTCTCTGGAGTCACTCAGATCGAAGCAGCTTTGACTTCTACGAGGGCACTAACTTAATGTCAATATTTCATTTCCTGAATTTCAATTATTATTTTTTAGCCGTATCCAAGTTTACAATGCTGTAATATTGTCTCAAAGAATTTAGTTATTGTTCCGGTTTTTAGATCTTCATAAAACAATGTATAACTTGTTAAACTGTTTGTTCGGGCTGTTAGGCTGTTGTCTTCTGAGATTAGTTCTCGACTTTTCTCCAACACTAGGGGTTGGCATTACGGAGGTCATATTTATATTTTCTACTCGCCTCCCCTCCATTGGTTTCGGCGTGAGGGGGCGTTTCGTAATTTGCGGGAAGGGTGTTTGTGGATTTTAATATCGGTATGGATGTTTTGTTAATTCTTAGTCCTCCTTCTATCCGATTAAAATTATTTGGATGCTTATATATTTCCACCGCTTCCCGATATAACCGTGGGTAGTACTGTGATGTTTTATCCAGCATCTGCATTTCTTCAAACATAATCCGATGTTCTCCGCTTCCCAAAGCGTGTTCGGCAACGGCAGATTTGTCGATATGTTCTAAACGACAATGGCTTTTATGTTCGTTTATCCTTGTGTTTGTGTGTTGTGTGTCTTTTTGTGGTTCCCACATATACCATTCCACATGTGCATGGTATTCAGTATACTCCGGCCGTTGCTAACGGGTTGCGTTTGTCCTTCACCGATCTTAAACAGTCCTTGATTTTCTTTGTTGGCTTAAAAATGGCCTTTACATTGGCTTTTTTAATTATTCACCCAATTCTGTTACCTCCGATATATAGGGCAAGAACGCTTTGCCTATACATGCTGTTTCTTCGTCCTTTCTTCTGGAAACATTGTTAATTACTTTATGTATTTCTCTTCTGGAATAACCATTATTGAGCACTTTTTCAATATGAAGAAGTTCACATTGAAGATGCTGTGGTTCACAAATTCTCTTTGTCCTCTCTGCCAGAGTTTTGATGATACCCGTTATTATGCAGTCACAGTTTAGTCCAGTCGACATCTATACAAAAACAGTTGATTGTAGTGAATCGGACCTTAGATATTTATAGAAATCTCAACCACATGTTGTTTACTAGAATCTGATTATGTTGAAAACCTTTTATCCTGAATATCTCCGAAAGTGTCATATCTATGACAGAACTGAATACTAGTAAAATTTTCCACAATTAAATTTCGTATTAAATGAAATGCAATTTGTAAAAAATATTTCTCCACCAAGTAGACATGAAAGCTAACCTCAATCAAGTTTGAACTAAAATACTAAAGAGAGGAGATCATAATCACAAAAATCCCAGTCCCAGGTTTTAGTGTTAACTAAACTAAAATAGACTACTTATGTAGCTGATTATAAGTGCTTTACGTGTCCTCATTTGAACAATTTTTGGTGTCAGCTGGCATCAAACCCTGTTCCTCTGGTAAGTGAGTACCTAGCAACTAAGCTATGACCACCACAACCATTTGCACCGTTAATTTATTATAAAAAAAAGGATCAACAACTAAATCCATCAACAAGATCCAGATTCAGAACAATATTAAGATCCAGATATATAAAATTGTATTAGTTTAAAGTCTATCATTTTTTGAATGCATCCTAGGAAGCTTTTAAACACGAACTTTAAGTTGATGGTATATCCAATTAATGTTTAAGTTCAGAATGGACATCAAATAAAAGTAACATTGAGTAGACAAATGAAGAAGAATGGATAAAGAACATGTATATGGATGGGATGTTAATATAGCTTCCAAACAGGATCTGTAAAGTGACTGATTTTCTAGAGTAGTCTAAATTATGTAAGCAATTTTCTTCACAAAATATTGTGCTTTTGGTAAAATTCTAAAACAAGCTCATATTGTGTAACATATAGTTTAACTACAGCATAATTATTTTAGTTTTTTGTCCATTCTTTATTTGTATTCTGTGCTGCTTTTAAATAGTTATTTTCCTCTTTTTATGTTTTCTATAAGCATTTAAGGTAAATGCTTAATCACTGCTTGCAAATGGGGCTGATATGCTAAGGATAGATACATAAAATGTGAAGTGGCTTTCCTATAAACTGGACCACAGACATTCAGTATTTTTCTTTTTTATAAATACATCCATTTTATACCTCTCAAGTCAGGTTATCTCTGGCAAAACCATAAAATATATTACAAAATGTTTACCTGCATTGAAATTGAAATTTATGTAGAGCCAAATTTTAAAAAACTTATTAAAAACATATCTTACCTCTCTCCCTGTATTCTTTATCTGGATCAAAATCTGCTGGGATATCTGTTGAGGAAAAGAAAAAACATGCTGTTTTAACATATTACATTTCTGTGTTATGGGTATGTATTTGGGGTATTAAAAATGTATGATGCCCAAATCTAGGTCATTATTGTCATTTTTTTATTAAAATATAATACATCTATCTAATTTACAACTTATGGCATTTGTAACAATCATTTTTGTAAATTAATCTGAAAAAGTCCAAAAAATTATATTTAGGCAATTCCATTGTTGTGGAGAAGTGGCTAAATCAGAGAAAACTTATAAAGTGTTTTCACAATTTGGAACAGGAATATCTAATTATGGGCTAGGTGGAAGTAAAATTAAAAGTTTACCCGTAACTACAATAATAATGTCACTCTATTAGCCATGAAATATATTGTGATAAAAAAATAAAATTGATGAATAACCTGACAATCCTAAATAACTGAAACCAACTGTCATAGCTTGCAATATGCCATAGCATATTAGAATATACAGCATCTAGAATATGAACCTTAGTTGTGCACGCTTCAATGAAATATCAATATTTATGACAAAAAATGGAATCATTAGTTATCTCCAATGTTTCTAACAGAAAATACACCTTAAGAAATAGATTGGGCATGCTTGGAAGAGGAATAGTTTTCCACCTTTAATTTTTTTTTATAGAAACTGATTTTAAAATATTGTTCTTTTTTACATATACATATTCAGTGAATCAATAGGATTACTGCATAGCTTAATCTGATTCAGAAAAGTAATCTAAAAATACTGACCAAAATGTAATGCCAGCATAAAAAACTAAAATAGTTTCTGTGTATGATCTGTTATTTAAAAATTATTACTTAGATATCTAGGACTACTTAATAAGAAAACTAAAAATAAACAGTGTTTTATATGGTTCAAAAACAACTGTTTTTGTCCATTTAGCCTAATTAAACACAAGCAATATTACTGTTCTGAATATTGTGCTGTATGTGAATGTTTATTGTTCCTAATGCAATAAAGATGAACAGTAAAGCAAGAAAGCATAAATTAAGCAATCGACATACCATTAAACTTTGGTTCTTCCAAAAAACCATCTGGGCCATTGTTTTCTACCATTTCAAAACTGCTTGCGGAATTTGTTGGATCATCTACAGATAAAGCAATATAAAATAAAAAAAATACATCTAAAGCATATAATAATGACATGCACTCTTTAGAGGTGCAATCAAAGAATATAGTGAATGGAAACATCATGCAAATGATATCAAAATGAAGAAGTAAAGATGAGTAAAACGCCCCTTTTTCAACTTACCACCATTAAGAACTGGAGCAATAATTGCGGCCGGTTTCACTTCATCTTCAAGACCTGCTAGTTCGTCTTGTTCGCGTGCCAAGAATTCTGCCGCTGGGTCTTCATCGGCAACTCCAAAATTGTCTCCAAATCCAGACATTCTTGACTTTGTTAATATTAAGGATAAGAAAAGCTGGTGTTTTCCTACTGACAGCAAAGCAAAATTCTGACACTAATGACAATGACAGTGACATCAAATATTTTTATGTCAGGTCTGTCAATGAATACAAGCATTAATAAAAAACAGACTCGCGTATTATTTATAATTTATATCCGTATGATCGGTAAATTAGGAGTAGACTACTTAAAATAAACATATCATCAAAATATAATAGAAAAGTTATAAATTATATTTGTTTGAATATCATAATTAAATAATTCAGATATAACCAGTAAGACATAAACGGTAACGCAACTAAAGCGGTAAATGTCATTCACATCAAATCACGCACGATCACAATCACATTACAATTACAATTTCACATTACATTCTTCACGAACGAAGTCCAGGTATTTAATACAGGTTATAAAAGTAGGAATTTATTTAGATCATTAAACTTTTAAAAATGTCTTCAGATGCATTTGACTCTTTTGGTAGTTTAGACTCCAAAGGGGGTGATAAGGAACTTCAAGAGTTTTTAATGGTTGAAAAACAGAAAGCACAATTCAATGCTCAAGTAAGTGAGGTTAATTCACGGTGCTATATTAATGTGAAATTTATATTGGAAATACAAATTGTTACTTACAATAAGTATCCTTCTCAAGGGTTTGACCCATCAAATAGTAACCTCAATGCTGATATTTTAATTTAAAGATTCTTATCAATGATTACTAAGATTTGAAAAATGTATTACATCTATTGAGTAAACAATAATTTGAGAATTGTTTATGACAGAAGCACTCCTTTAATTTCGATATAAAAACAATAGTTTAATAGGTTTTAGCTAAATTTATTGTTATTTGTACAAAGTATTGCTATTAAACTATATTCTTTTCTAGTTTATTCTAATAAAAGTTTGTATTTTTCAGATACATGAATTCAACGATTTCTGCTGGGAAAAGTGTGTGGACAAACCCTCAAACAAATTAGATAGTAAAACAGAAACATGTCTGACAAATTGTGTAGACAGATTTATTGATGTATCTTTGTTGATCACAAACAGATTTGCACAGCTATTGCAAAAAAGTGGAGGAATGTAGTATATACATTTTCTAAATTTAAGTAGTATGAATATTGAATGTTAATGTGATTGTTTAATTCTATGTAAATATTTCCAATATTAAACATAATAAATTTTTAGTACAATTTTATTCTGTTAATCAGAACCAGAGGAGCTCCACTGTTCCCTTTTTGTGACTTCTGGGTAGTTGAACCACATTCTAGCCTCAAGGAAGACTAGTTTGTTATATTTTTCATGTTTGATGTGAGCTTTTTCTGTTACCAATAGTGGAACATGGAGAGTATTAAATATTAGCACTAGCGGCTCCCAGTAGCTGTGTGTGTCTTCTTAGTCCCTTCATTTCTATTCTTAATGGGATCTTCCAGACTCCCATGTTGTGATGCATTCTCTGTACTTGGCTCAGCTACCTTATTCTTCAGTATCTAATTTGAGCCATTATCAAAGGACTGCTATTTTTATTATTTTAAATGATTTCAAAGATAAGAAACTTTAAAAGTAAAAATCACTATAATAAGCAAAAACTAGAGGATTGGTAGTATCTTAGTTGAAGATCATAGCCTCAAAACAGGGAAAATATTGATGTAGTATTGCCAATACAAGAACAAAGTTACCATTCAGGAGACTTTACACATTGAAGTCACCTTTAGGTGGATATCAGGCTATTTTAAGAATTCGATTAAACTCCCTGATGTATAATACAATATACTCTGTGTCCTGAACTGTCTAGTAAATTTATTAATTCATTTTTTGCTACCTTGATCACATTTGGTGGATTACGACTGATAAACTTAGCAGCAGCACTCAATATGACAGTCGCTAGGATCTATTTTGAACACAAGAACATACACATCTTAATAAAATGCAGAAAAGTGCAAAAGCTGAGAGATGCGACAATTGCAGAACGGTACTCAGAAAACATCACCAACAAGCTAAGGAATCAAAATGTAAATGAAGAAGGCCAGACAGATATAGACTCCTACTGGACCAGAATAAAGGAAGGCATTGAAGCAGCAGCGAAGGAGGAAATAGTAAAAGAAATTTGTGCCCGTTAAAATCATTGGTTTCACGATGAATGCAACAAAAGAAAAAAATGAGCCTACAGACAGATGCTTACCCGATGACTTAGAACAATTGTAGAGTATCACCAAACAAAGAGAAGAGAAGAAAAGAGGATACACAAAAGAAAAATATGAAACTTAAATATATAGAAAACCTTAACAGAGAGAAAGAATTCAGAGCATTTTATAAGAGAGTTAACATCAACAGAAAAGAATTCAAGGCAACCACAAGACAATGGAAGGGTTCAACAAGGAAAGATGTATTGAGTAGATGAGTGGAATACTGTAACCCGTCACTTAATATGGAGGAAGAAGAAGAAAACCTGGAAGACGAAACAGATGAGGGAAGGGGAGCAGACTAGAGGGAAGAGGAACGACCAACGATTCTTGAAGTTAAAGATATATTTAACAAACTGGCCAGAAACAAATCACCCGGAATAGATAATCTCCCAGCTGAACTATATAAAGAAGGTGGCCATGATACCATTATGGCATAGTATCATGCTGTATAGCATGATACAGCAGCTTATAAAAGAAATATGGACACAGAAATCCTTCCCCAATGATTGGAATACTTTGCACCATACACAAAAAAGGAGATATCTTTGAATGTTCTAACCACAGAGGAATTACGCTTCTAAATGCAGCATATAAAATATTTTCTACAGTACTATGGCACCATATGCAGAAAGGATAGTAGGAGAATACCAGGCTGGATTCGGAGGTGGTAAATCTACAATTAATCAGATTGCAACCCTGAAACAAATTTTGGAAAAAACACTGAAATATGACATTGATACTCATCACATATTTGTAGACTACAAAGCAGCCTACGACTCTGTGAATAGAAGAGAAATGTTCAAAGCAATGAAAGAGGTAGGAATACTAAATCAGTTGGTAAATTTAACAAAACTAATTCTTGAAAAAAATTGAATGTGAGTACGAATTTAGAGGGAACTGTGTGAACCTTTTAAAACAAGTAATGGGCTGCGCCAGGGAGACCCTCTCTCCTGTAAACTATTCAATCTGAGGCCTATGTAGCATTAACATAATCAGCTACAAAAATGGGTTTAATAATAAACACCAACAAAACGAAGTGTATGAAAATAAGTACGCAACCACAAATCCTACGACATATGGTTCAGAGACCTGGACTCATAACAAAAAATAGGTAATGAAAACATGTTAGGATGTTTCGAAAGAAAAGTACTAAGGCGAATATATGGAGCAGTGAATGACAATGGAGTGTGGAGAAGACGATACAACTTCGAACTAAATATACCAGGAACCTGATATCGTAAAACATTAAAATAGGACGTCTACGGTGGATAGGACATGTAATGCGGATGGAACAAAATGACCCAGCTAGAAAAACGCTCCTTGATAGACCCATTGGTTAGAGATGAAGAGGAAGACCCAGAACAAGATAGTGACGACTGGAGAGAAATTCTTGAGGAGGCTAGGGCCCACGTAGGGTTGTAAAGCCAGAATGATGAAAGTAAAACATTAATCATATATTATGCAGTTTATTAACAAAATAATAAAACTCTATCAATTAAAACAAAACAAGAGTTTAAATATTTATTTTTAAAACTTTATAACTATTTGCTATTTTCAAATGGAAAGTTTTTAATCAAATTAGTGAATATACACTTCCATTATTAATGTTTATTTTCTTTCTTATATTAAAGAAGTATTCAACAGTAAGTTGTAGTAGAAAGTAGAAATGTTTGTGTTTCCGAAAATAAATTTGTCAAAATATTCCCAAGCTCAGTGAACGGACTATACTATAAATTTATACAAGAAAAAGAAACCTTAATATAGGCAAACGTTATCACATTGCTAAATAGATGTTAAACTCGGTTCGCTATTCCCAGTCCGAACTGTCTAGTGAATTTAGTAATTATTTTTTTGCGAAGTTAGTTACTTTTTGACAGACTAAAAGTGGCTGGAAATTACTATACAACCAAGCACACGTACTCATAGCCAATATTAATAGTAAACAAACTAAATAGTAAATAAAATAGAACTTTGCGAATTACCGACAATCAATATTTATTTATCTGCACCATATAATAAATAGTTATGTTAAATTATAACAACTAAAATATATTTTTTAAATATATACTACCCAAAATTTGATGGGTTTTGTATACACTTCCACTATTTAGAATAATTCTTCTTTTTTTAAACAAAGTAGTATGCAATGGTAGGATACTTTAGCTATTAATACTGAGAAGTAGGAATTGTTGTGTTGTAGGTTTCCGACAATGAACCTGTCAAAATATGCCCGAGTTAAGCGAATGGAGTTTATTGTATTGTTCCATGGTACAATGAATACACATCATTGTACCATGGTATTGTTCAGATACTTGACAGGATGAGTCATGTGATGTACACATGTACAGCAGTTAAAAGGGCGTTACTTTCATTATAGTATAATAATGTATATTCCTCTATAAATTGCTGTTTTTGATAGTAGTGAAGTGTTTTATTGAACCATACAATCTAGCACATAGTGTCAATTAAAAAATCCTTACAGCGTGAGTCCAATTCTAATTTTTTGGATACAAATTAGAACTGTATCTAGTTTCAGTGTAAAAATATAAGTTTGGTCATCATAATGGAGTCCATATATAAGTTCGCCGAACTTCTAGCATTGGATGGTAAAATCTCAGAAAATTGGCGTAAGTTTAACCAAAAGTTTGATTGATTCATGACCGCTCCCGATTTAACCATGAAATCAAAAAGTAACACGAGCAGTTCTGCTTTCAACCCTAGTAGGCGATTAATATTAATAGCGATTATTAATTAATAATCATTCACTAACAATCCGGATCAAATATACGAATTTGTACACTGGTTTACGCGATTCTAGGATTTTTTAAACCCAGATCGAACGTAACTAAATCTGTCAATTTCCTTAAAAGAAGAATAATTTTAATAAGAATATATTTTTGTGTACGAAAAATTGATATACCTATCTATCTAAAAATTTTATTTTTATTAATCTTTTTTACTTTTAGTACTCTTTTATTATTTTATTACGGTTTAATACCATTTCGGCTAACTTAAATATCTCTTTGAGGCATTGCAACCTTACAGCATCTTTCATTGACAATTAAGTCTATTTTTAAGACGCGTGAATTCGATTCTTCAAATAATACGTATTTGCTAGCTACGAAGCGTTGATGCTTTATTGACAATAACACTGAATATATTTTCGTCTGGACATATAAAGAAAAAACGTGCATGAAAAAGCAATTTGAAGACTATTGAGCTCCAATGACAAACGTAGCTTTTGAAAGATTTTAATTAAACACTAATTCGGCGTTAGTGATAATTATTTGATTAATTCATTCGTTTAGTTTGATTATGCAAGAAAAATTGCATAGAGGTCGAACTGTAGAAATAAGCAAATATTTGTCATAATTTTACAAAGTCAGTCATTTGTTAATGCAGTCCAACAACGAGAAGTAAGACTTCCGCGGGTGTGTGGTAGATGTGGATATCGTCATTCTACAAAAGTCCGAAATCCTGTTTGTGTCAATATATGTACTAAGTGGCAAGGACGTAACCATTTGCAAAGAAAATCTTAAATCCAATGGAAACTAGGTAAACACTGTGAAACCAGAACAGCCACAAGAAAAAAAAAGGAAAAATAATTGAAGCAGAAAGCGTATAAACTAAAAAAAGCCACTGCAATGATACTTCGAAGTTGAATAGTGAAAATGCTAGTGAGTGTGAATTTCGTTACTTTTAAGAATACTGAGATACTAGTACCTTTTAGCTGAAATGTTGGACTTTCTGGAAAGCGAATTATTTACTGTAACCAACAGCTTTAAATTTTGTATTTCCAATGGTTAGCTACATAGATGGCCCTGTCATTCGCTAAAAATAGGTCTTCTTCTGTACAGGTCTCTCTCATCTCTGTGCATGATAGTAGATGGTGACTATTCTGAACCGCGTCACAGTCGCAGGTATCGTCCTCCTGGTATCCCCATTTTTTCAGGTTACTAGCACAACGTGACACGCCAGTTCTTAGTCTGTTTAGCGCTTTCCATATATACGGCATACGGTATACGGCAAATTGTGTCCAGCGACCATTTCCTCTGAGGGGTCAAAATGTATAGCGTAGCTGACGCTTGCCATGAGTGTATTCGGTGCGTCTTTGGCTCTTCGGGAAGGGATCGTGATCTTTTCAGAAAGCTTTTCCGAGATCTTAATCTATTTGGCTGAACTTGTTGGTCATACAAGATGTGCCTTCGATCCGTCTCCTGCTTCTTTTGTTCTATCTCTGACGTGACCTGTCGTGACCTGATAGCAGGTGGAGCGATTCCAACTATAGGGTAAACCTCTTCGATAGGTGTCAGTTTCAGGCTATTATACGAACTGTTTCATTTAACGCAACATTGACGTTTTTAGCGTGAGCAGAGTTTTTCCACACTGGTGCTAGAAACACGTCATTCCACCTCCAGTGTCCTTCGGGCATGCTTATTGCTTCTGTGGAAAGCACACACCTGGGTTTTTGTAGGATTGGGTTTCAGATGGTTTTCGTCATAGTATAGTGCTTCTTCTAGGACCTCTGTCAGTTTTACTTCGACTTTTTTGAAGGTACTTCCCTAAGCTGCCACAGTTGCGTCATCCGCGTAAATGAACTGTCTTGTTAGATTTTGAGTTAGTCGCTGGTGTAAATGTTGTATAGCATCGGCGCAAGGACACTTCCCTCTGGGAGTCAATTTTTTTATCCCTCCACCGAATGTTCTTGGACTGGAGCGTTACGTAGATTATACGGTATTTACTGTAAATTATACGGTATTTACTGCAAATTACGGAGAATCAGTGAGATACCTTGCTGAAGCAGTTACAGACCGATCTCGTTACTATGCCACTTGTTTAAGCTGTTTGAAAGAATGATAATTAAATGCGTCGAAAACACTATCGAACAAAATCTAATCCCATAATAAGCAGGATTCGGTTCCGGAAAATCATGCACTGCACATTTGTACCCACTTCAATGTCCTAAAGGTTTACTAAAGATAATCACACTAGACCCATCTGGACCACCACTAAGAACAGCTGTTGCCCCTGTATATTTTAGGAGGAATGTCTTTTGCCTATTATAATTTCACCCAAAAATAATTTAAAATATTAAGTAAGATATTCATTTGTGATGGAAAGACCACATTAATTCATGCAATTGAAGGTATCGAGAAAAGATTGGTGAAATTCCTGATATTGCGAGATTATCATGCCGTTTTGGCTGCAATTTATTATCCAGAATTTAAGTTATATTGGTTTACGATAGTAGAGGCGCAACTAAGAAGACTTAAAGCAGATTTTTCATTATTGCTTATTTTTATTATTTTCATTATTCCTATACAAGTACTGACCGGTAGACATATTATAGAAACATTTTGGATTTTATCTAATTAGAGCAATGTGTAACGAACTTTAACCGAAAAAAGTTATATCAGCATTCAAAGTAAATCTGTTTTTAGTACAAACCACATTTACATTAAATCTGTGGATGTTTGCAGATTTAGAAAAAGGCAGTTATCTGCTGTTTATCTTCTTTTTATAGCTCCAGTTGAACATTTAAATAACTCAACTTGCCAGCTCATTCTGTTCCTGTTGTTGATTCATTGTCAAAATCTGACATGTACAGGTTATTTCAATAAAAGTAGTGAAAATATTCTACCATTTAACTTATTTTAGATTTATCAACAATGTCTGATGAATTAGAATTTGAAACTCTTGAACCATCTCTCAGAAATGTAATAGATCAAACCACGCTAAAATGGATTTTTGTAGGCGGTAAAGGTGGTGTGGGAAAAACAACTTGCAGGTTTGTATTCTAATTTGCTTAATTTTTCATAATTATTGAATCCGATTTTTAGTTGTAGTTTGGCAGTACAGTTGTCAAAAGTGAGGAAAAGTGTTCTAATATTGTCCACTGATCCTGCTCATAATATTTCTGATGCATTTGATCAGAAATTTACCAAAGTGCCTACCCTAGTAAAGGGCTTTACTAATCTCTATGCTATGGAAATAGATCCCAATGTAGGGTTCAACGAATTACCAGATGAATATTTTGATGGCGAACCAGATGCAATGAAAATGAGTAAAGGTAAATCTGTTATAGGTCTTGGTTTCTAGAAGCTCTCCAAACAAAATTTTTCTGTGAAAGAGAAAACAAAAATTGTTGTTTCCTTTTCTTTTTATTATATTCAAAAAATACTGTCATTGTTTCAAAATATTACATTATTCCATTCACTTGAAAAGTTTTCATTATAACTCAAACAAAGTGCGAGTTAGACAGTCCATTTCAAGAGACCTTTCACCAAGTATTTGGTCTTTACAGCATTAATAACATTTTCAAATCTTAACTAAATAATGTAGTAGATATTTGTTGTTAGATCTTTGATTTAAACTGAAAAAGGGACCTATCACTTTTCTTCTTTGTTCCGCCCTTCAATTTTACTGGTATTGTACACCTTTTCCCTTTGGTTGGAATTTACTCTTCTTGCTTTGGTCCTTTTGAGTGATGTTTTAGTTGCTGCCAAATGCCAAATCTTCTCATTTGAGAAACTAAGCTATTTGTTTTGGTTTTATTTGAATATTAGAAACATCTCATAACATTTTTATATTCATTATCTGCTACTGTTGACTATGTATATAATTTACTTACAAGAATAATCTTTTGTATATAATTGATCTGTAAACTAAGCTAATAAGGAGAATGGCTATTTTATAAATATAATAACCAATTGAGACAATAATTGTCCCAGAAATGTTACACATTTCTTGTTATTTTCTTTCAGACAAATAGTAATGTAATTTCTTTAATAATTTAAATGTTTTCAGACACTATCACTTCATTTTGCTAAATCATCACTCTTTAAGTAATCCTTGTGGGAAGTATTACATTAAATTTTTAAATTGGAATATGGCGATAAAACATTTTTGTAGGATAAAATGTTATGATTGTTTAAATAGTATAAGTTTTGGTCATTTTTTTCTGTTAATGTCACTCATTTACTTGCGACATTTTCCATCTAAGTAATATTGTGTGCAATTTATTATAATACAGCTGTGTTTAAATACGACTATACCTATATAAAAGCACTTATCCACTTGAATTACTTACTGCTGTTCCTGGTCTTAATTTGTTATCATTTTCGAAATTTCTATTGTTTCTATTTTTTTCAATAATTCAATAATTTTCATCTTAATATTTTCAGGAATCATTCAAGAAATAGTTGGTGCCTTTCCTGGAATAGATGAAGCTATGAGTTATGCAGAGGTAATGAAATTAATCAAGGGTATGAATTTTTCTGTTGTGGTATTTGATACAGCTCCAACAGGTCACACATTGCGACTTTTGTCATTTCCACAAGTAGTAGAAAAAGGATTAGGAAAATTACTGCGACTGAAGCTAAAAATTTCACCTTTAATATCACAAATAAGTGGTCTTCTGGGTATTCCTGATTTCAGTGCTGACAACTTCTCGTCGAAGTTAGAGGAGATGTTAAACATAATAAAACAAGTTAATGAACAGTTTAAAAACCCTGATCAGACTACTTTTGTATGTGTTTGTATAGCAGAGTTTCTATCTCTATATGAAACAGAAAGATTGGTTCAAGAATTAACAAAGTGCAAAATTGATACACATAATATTATTGTCAATCAGTTGTTATTGAATGTAAATACTAGCGAATGTAAAATGTGTGCTTCTAGATTTAAAATACAGGAAAAATATTTGGATCAAATCAATGATTTATACGAAGACTTTCATGTTACAAAGTTGCCACTTCTGGAAAAGGAAGTTAGAGGTACAGAAAGTGTAAGAAAATTTTCAGAATATTTGATAACACCTTATGTTGGCTAGTATTTAGATATATTTTAAAATAATTTGCACAATTTATGCAAGATGCTCACTTATCCTAAGTACTTCAATAAAGAATTTTGCATAATTTTTTATTTAATACTATTTAGATATAAAATATGGTTACATTGTTTTAATTTGGTTGTATAATTTCGGATTTTAAAAAGCTCATCTATCAATGTAGGCAACTGAACTAATAATACATTCAATGCACATTTTTTGTTAACTTGTAATACTCCCTTGTTTGTGCAATCTACTATAGTCTGATGGTTTTTATTTGTATATTAATGAAAATGGTACTTTTTTGTCTCTTTTATGGGAATAATACCATAAAAATAGAAGAAATGTAGCCTTTATTAATATTTTTCGATATTGATATTAAAGGCCAGTACACAACAGATGGTACACATAAATATTTCTCAAAAAATGATATTTAGGTCAATAATATTCGGAGTTTTTTATCTAAAATTATTGTGCCTCTAACATAAAGCCTACTAACACTTGAGCTTTTTTTTGAGCACTCTTCTTATATTGATTAGGCTTTTAAAAAGGCTTGGAGAATTCTGGAGCTCTTCTAAACTCTTGTTTGTTGTTATTAATGAGAATATTTTGGTAATGTTGGCATTCTATGAGGATGCTTTAGACAGTGAAAGCAATATCTTTGCAGTGGGGACATAATAGTGGATCTTCAGAGGGCATAAGATAACTATGAGTTAAAAGTGTATGTCTTATCCTTTGACTTCATATTATGATCTTTTCTTTTCTTGTCTGAGATGCTAGGAAGCAAAGATTACTTAACGCGGTACAATAGTTGACTTTTCTTTTTTAAATTCAGATTAATTCATTAATCACCAGTTTGTATTTTATATTTATGTATATGAGGCCTATTATCATATTCAGTTCATGAAGTTGTTTGTCAAATATGAAAATTACTTTCGATTGTTGAAAAAAAATCACAAAACTATTATGAATCCATGCAGATTCCCCAAAATAACACTTTAGACAATTAGTTAAAAAATATGGGAATACAGAGATTATATATTATCTAAAAATGAGCACAAATTACGGAGATACTTAATATATTTCATATTTTACCTCTTTTCTGAAACAGACCAGGACAACTGCTGTTTGATTATTTGGTTTTAGATATTGAATCATCAATTAGCCCTGACTTGTCTACTGTTAAAAATGGGCCTTTCTTGAAAGTTATTTCTGCTCCGTATATTAGAACTTGTGGAACCCCCTAGTTTTGAATATATGTCTCCTTTTTTCAAATGCTGCTCTTCGTAAGCTTACTCTTCTCAGCGGGTGAGACTTTTGACTTGTGTGGCATGTATTTATTTTTCATAACATATTTGTATATCAGAATGAATTGATAGAGGCTTTGGTACCTGTCTCGATTAGTAGTTTCATAGGTCATTGTGTATTTTTTCATATTTAGCGTAATAAATACATTTTTGTTAAATATCATATTCCTTGTAATGTTCTATACAATTTTTTTCTTTGCTAATTTATTTGTGTAATATATATTACGTGTATTTTTTTGTAAAATGCAAACATTAGTATTTTATCATTTATAGAGGTGTTTTATTTATATTTGTAATATACATTGTTATAAGGAACAAATCTTTTATTTCGAACTAAAATACCATAAAGAACGACATTTGACAGAATGAAATCAATCCAAAAGTTGTGATTTTCTGCAAGTAAACAATTTTTGTTGTATAATAGTAAAAGACATGGTCTTAGTGATGTGGCTTTCTGCACATACGATGATCTCCATATAACATATGATTTATTGCTACATCACAAAAAAAAATTGTCCAAAAAATTAAGTGTTTGAGGTGAGTCACATTTTTCCCGTAGGGGTATAAAAAATAGATTACGACTCAGACGTACCAAATATATGTGTAAAATTTCATAAAAATTGGTCCAACAATTTCGGAACTCTGTGACACTAACACGGCTATTAAAAAAAGGGGTTAGTAATATAGGAGTAAAAGTTAAGGACTGTATGTATTTCTTAACCATATCATAAATAAAAAATGTCCAAAAAATAAAAGAAAATGTTTCTCAGAACTGCAGAATACACATGTAAAATATCATAAAAATTTCTACAGCCGTTTGGGAGGAGTATGAAGACGAACACAGTGACACGAGAGTTTTATATACATAGATACACATATCAATTAATGGTAAAAGTAATAATTTTAAAAGTTCAAATCATTTTAATATAAAATAGGTAGTTCATCACAATATAAATTCGCAACAAAATGTATATACCAGTAAACGGTACTCAATGTAGCAACACTGTAATTTTGGCTCTAAACTAAACTAAATTGCAAGAAGACAAAAATAATGATCGTTAGTAAGAACACCAACATAAACGCCCAAATTACAATAGGCGATATACCGTTAGAAAGAGTGGAAAAAATATAAGGATATTAAGGATACCTGGAATCACAGCTACGAGATCACAGAAGCTATTTCAACAGCTTTAGGAATATTATCTGCAACTTATCTTTAAGTATCAATATACGCATAAGAATTCTTAGATGTTACGTCTTTAGTGTCCTCCTCTATGGAGTAGAAAGCTGCAGCCTTACAGAAGATGCCATAAAAGGATTAGAGGCATTTAAAATGTGGTGCTACCGATGTATGTTGAGGGTCTCATACACAACACAAGTAACAATTATTCTCCAGAGGCTAAGAAGAGACAAAGAAATTATTAACACCATAAAAAACAGAAAATTGGCTTACTTCGGCCACATCATGCGTAATGATAAATACCGACTTCTACAGTTGATTCTACAAGGCAAGATTGGGGGTAAGAAAGGCCCTGGACGTAGACGTATATCCTGGCTGGCCAATCTTAGAAAGTGGACTGGTCTAACGCCAACTGATCTATTTCGAGCTGCTGTGAATAGAATAAGATGGGTCAATGTGGTCGTCAACATCTCTAGAAGATAGGCACAATTAGAAGAACTAATTTTGGCAACAAATAGTGTAGGTTGTAGGTTAACCCAATGGAAAGATAGCACTCGCTACTGAAAACGACTTCTCTTCAACATACAGGAACCACAAAAGTATGTCGAGGTAGCGAGCGCTACCTCATAACTCTAACACAAGTCTGTGTAGTTTGGCAAATGGAACTCGTCTCACTGACAAAGGCAGTTGGCTAACGAATTGTTTTTTACGCTACGTGTGAGCGATAATTACTCAAGCGATCTGCAATTTTAACGATTGTTCACAACAATACATGAATGAACAGTCTATTCATTGCAACTTTGTATTAAAAACCGTAACTATACAGGGAGAATCAAAACTAGCAAAAAGTCTGTTAATACTTTAAAAATGTTTATATACAGTTAAGTCATCAGATCTTTCCTAGAGCAATCTAAAAATGAACGAACCAACCCAATATAAGTATAAGTGTAGTCAGGAAATAACCTGCACAAATGATTAAAGAAGTTTTCTGTATAATGACTGGTTTTGGTGATATAGCTAATAGATGTGTGGCAAAGAAATAATTTGCATCTTTATTCATCAGTATCGAATTCGGAAAATTATTAATTAGTTATCTTCCGGGTTTCAATCGTGTCTTTTTTTGAACAATCTCTATGTGGGTGTATCTTAACATTTAGCTATCCTTATAGGTAGATTCTTCACGATCGGGGAGAGGGCTGTTGGTTATGGTAACTCGAATACTTAACGTACCTCGAGGTGAAAACTAAAAGGGGAAATCACGCTAGTAATTCAAATATCCACAGGTAACCGTCGCAGTCAGTGACTGATCTTTCTAATAAGGATGTTTCTATAACGTGATTGTTGTTTTGACGTAAGTATATCCCGCTTAGGCATCTTTTACCTCTTCAAGGTATGTTTATGCTGTAGACAATTATCTGCAGGTTGCTTATCATTAGTTGATCTGGTCTAGTGTCCTGTGGGATTAATGTTTTTGTAGGCATCTGTCCAAATTTGCAAAGAAGGCCGATTCTCTTTTTACCTAGAGTTGATTTCAGATCACGTTTCCAGTACAGTGTTCTGCTGATCAATATTATGAGGTACCTGATTTGATCACTGAAATGGGTCTCCTCACATCCTGAGGTTAATTCTTTGTATCAATAAAGCCACCAATGTGTAACAATAATGCGTTGGACTAGTTCTTTCTCAGATGTAGGTACGTCTTATCTTAATGCAAATTGTACAATGAGAATTTTGGTATGGACAATTAAAAGATTGTACTAAATAGTCATATTTTTGATAAATATAAAGAAAACCAAAATTTAAGCTTTAATTAACTCTTGCCTAAGCTTTGCAATAAAATAAAAATGTTAAAATATACTTATAGTTAATATAGAGTTACTGTCACTTCTGGAGGAGAGCTGATGATGATTGTAGCTTCATATGGAGATAAATGTAGGCTGTAGCAGCAGCAGCATTATGTTGCCTGTTAATATCGGTGTTCCTTAGGGCTTCGTCCTTGGACCCATACTATTTCTAATATATATTAATGACCTCACAAGCATTGAATCAAACGTTACATCTACACTCTTCGCCGATGACAGCACAGTCTCCTTCTCAGCCAACACACTTGAGAACTTCCTTAGGGGTTCCAGGTCTGCACTGTCGGATTCTAAAGAGTAGTTCTGTGTTAACAGCCTCCTGCAAAGAAGCAAAGATCAACAGGGCTGTTTTTGCTCTTAGGGACACCCAGGCTGAGAACGCAGATGTGACAAGTGTGGAGTACACCTAGACCCCAAGCTTCAATGGTGTCAACATATCGACTATCTGAGTAAAAACCTATCAAAGAAAAATGTGCTCAGAAATCTAGCATCGGGTGTTTCATACAAGGTCTTATGAACAGCTTAAGTATTCATACAATTTAAGATTTTTCTAATAGAAATATTGTTCTGTTTTTATTTTGACGTGTGTTAGGTTACTGGCAAAATTACATCAATAAATGAATTTGAATTTGTAGTGCTACAAGTGTAATAATGGAGGGTCGAAGGCTAAGGGAGGCTTAGCACTGTCACCACTGAAATATCCCCTGTGTTTAAAGGAGATTTAGCTGTCCGGGCGAATTTGAGGCATACTGGTCCACTAGTTCGAATAGGTCGTGATTTCGCCCTCGCGGATTTACATGAGGGTAGGAAGAAAACAGGATAGGGGCTGAAGGGTACTCCGATGCAGGCCCTGTAAAGAGTCAGAGGTTATTGGCTTGCGTTAGAAGCCGGGAAGATGTACAAAGCAAAAATGTGTTCTCTTCTTGTCTCTATCTAACGGTAAAAAAAAACAAGCCACTTCCAACTTACTATGTATTTAAGAAAAGGTAAATTTACAATTACTACACAAGATGTACAAGAAAGCTAGTATTGGATATCAAATTTTGCAAAGGGAGACGAGAAAAGATTTTACTAAGGGAGTTAAAAGGCGGACAACCTACTATTAATTGTTCCCCAAATGGTTAGTATATATTGTTCGTTACCTTAGCGTACTTAGGCCCTACCTAACGAATACGCCTTATAGTCCAAACTGGAACAGTCTGGATGAACGCTGGAATTCACTGTACGTTATGGCGGTACTGAGCGAGACGAAAAATTCGTATTTTCGACTCTCTACCTTCCGTCGGACACGAATATCACGATAATTGAGCTGAACGCTTGCCGAGAGACACTCTGCCCCGCGCTGACTGCCTGGCTCGGTCGCCAGAACCTTCCTATCTCCTTGACCAACTTCTTTTCGTTTTTATCTCCTGCGGTACATACCGGCTAACTGATTAACGATTGCGTTTGGGTGTGGGGTTGTTTCCCTTGGGTATGTGGCTGATACATTACACAAGCATTGATGTTGGCTTGCTAAATACCTTTAATAAGAAGTTGTTGTGGTGAACATCACGTTATGTTAATTGAATAGTCCCACCAAAAAGGGGGACAGCAAGAAAAAGCCCAATATTAAAAAAACGGGATGTGGCACTTCGAGAGTGACCGAGAACGGGGAGTATAGCTTTCTTATCGTCTACGCACGAAACGATGGTTTTTAATTTAATTTATTCGATTCAATTCCAATATGCGTGCTGTGAAGCACTACACTTAAGGCATGCCTTAGTGTAATGCTTCACAGGACGCATAACTCGATTTGATTTTATCGTCGATTTGATACTTTTTTATTAATAAACACGACTGCGTTTACTACACGTAGTGTGTGTTCGCACGATCTGTCGTTATAGGCGGTTTTATTTTTTCACACCTCTGTGCGATCCAACGCTCCATCCGTAGCCCGCGATAAGAAAACTATACTTCCAAAAACTACAACAAGAAATCTTGTTTTAGCTGACAGCATAAAGTTAAATGTCTTGCCTTGCCATGAGGTTCCAAAAAATAATAGTTATAAAAAATTAGCAATGGCAATATGATTACACAACAGTTGATCACCCTGTATAAATATATTATTAGTGTAATATATTTTTCAACTCAGATTTTCACCTTTCAAAGAAAGTGCCACATGATCTTAGCTATTTGAAAAAATGAGGATGTGGCCGTCACCTGATGCCACTGGCGCACACAGGGGTGGTTAAACCCCCCCCCCCCCCAGGACCCTATTCCAACACTGTTACTCACACATGTTAAGGATTCAAAAAGGAGGTAACATCATAAAAAAAATTTCGGTGACCAACCAAAACCCCCCAGAGGCAAATTCTAGGTGCGCTACTCCTGATGGGGGTTCATGGAAATACCGAAACTTTGATACCATTAGATATTAGAACAAATTTAAAAATTGATATGTCCGAGCGATTTTGTTTTATCTTCAAAATAAACGAGTTAACAGAGGAGTAAGATTTTATCCTCTTACTGTATACGCTCCTTATGAACAGAGCTGTAAAAGATACTTTTTAAAAGTATCTAGATACTTTTAAGATACTTGAGGCAAAAAGTATTTTAAGATACTAAGTATCTAAGATACTTTTTTGTGAAAGTATCTAAAGATACAAAATACCGGAAAAGTATTTAGAGTAAAAATAGTATCTTAAAGTATCTTAGTACTTAAAAGTATCTAAGATACTTTTGAGTATCTAAGATACTTTTAAGTATCTAAGATACTTTTAAGTATGTAAGATACTTTTATGTATCACAGATACTTAGATGCTTTTCTAGTATCTAAGATACTTAGATACTTTTGTAGTGACTAAGATACTTTTAGGGTATAATATAAAGGTACTCGGTACTCTACTACTCTACAGTAGATTGTCGATACTTTTGTTTTAAAAACATCATTTTAACCCTTTAAATTATCATACAATTTTAGTTTAAGCCAGCAGGTACTTTAAAATGGTATACTTTGGGCTTTGGGGTAGATAAGAAATAAAAGACGTTAAGTTATTACAAACTAATAACTATCTATTGAAAACAAAAATCCAACATTAAATTTTCAAAACAATATAAAATAAACATAAATTCGTGTGTTAAAAACAGCATAAGATGCATTATGCATTAAAAACAGAACATTCAACATAATTAAATTTTTAAACAAAATAGGATAGGATATAAAAAATAGTAACATTTTGGTAGCTAATAACTAGTTAGTATAACCACTAGGCTTTTAGTAAAACTAAATTTTCAAAAGTATGATCAGACAAGGCATGACGTCGGGGTGAATTAATAAAAGTTGCAAAAGAAAACATTCTTTCAACAGCTGCAGAAGAAGGTAATGGCGTATTGAACTTTTTAAATAATTGTTCTCTAATATTATATTTTTTTAACATTTGTATGTTGGTTTCAGAATCGGCCAAATATTGTAATAGTTGCAGCTCAGCTTGTCGTTTATAATCTAAATCAGTATAGCCAGTGTTTTCGTTTTGCGTTTGAAGATCGGAGTATTCGGAGTTAATATCAAATTCAAAGAAGTCGTTTTGCATTTTGTTACTTTTCATTACAGTAGTAATGTTATTTGTACTTACATCAAATTGTTTTAATTGTTCCTCATTTTCCTTAATAATTTTTATAGCTTCTGTAATTACCAAATCCTTAATTTCACTAAGGTCATTTTCGATATTCCTGATTCCTCGAAATGCAGTAAGCTAACGTGTTTTAAATAAAGGATTAATAACTGCAGCAATTATTGCAGATTGGTTAGTCAACTTAAGAAGTTTTTCAAATCTGGAGTTTAAAGATACTGTCAGAGCGTTCAAAATAGGTTCCACATATTTAAACTTATTGGTTTTAAGCTTTCCAATTTTAACAAACAAGCTTACGATTGATGGTAGAAGGAAACCGTAGTACATATTTTGTTCGCCTTAAAGAATGTCAAGTTCCAAAGCAAACGGTTTTAGTATTTGGCATAATTCTGCTAAATAATTTAGATCAGTATCTCTGAGCCGATCTTGTTTTGCAAATTTTAATTTTTCGTATAGAGATTCCAGTTTTTCTTTAGACTTAGGAATCTGGTTCAGAGCATCGAACATGGAATTCCAACGAGTCACACCCAACGAGATAAACGGATAATGCTGCGGGCCGGCGGACGGGATGCAAAGAACAATACACATCGTCTCTCCCGCTACGGCCGGCGCGACAGGTCGAAGCTTGTCGGATCATAAAAAGTATCTATTTCTCAGGTCCTGAGTAAGTATCTAAGATACTTTTTTGTATCTAAGATACTTTTAGTATCTAAAGATACTTTTAAAGATAAAAGATACTAGATACTTTTAACAAGTATCTAAAGTAAAAGTAACTTTTAAATGAACCAAAACGTATCTTAAATAAAAGTATCTAAGATACTTTTAGTATCTTAGATACTTTTTTTATCTTTTTACTAAAGATACTTTCAGCTCTGCTTATGAATAACAGGATCTAGTTGCCTAAGGATTTTATGATTGATGGACTTTGAGTGGGGCTGTCTTTTTTACTTTATATAAAGCTTCGTCATATTTATCTTCTGTGATGATCTGAAGAACACTCATCTCACAATGGTCCTCACTATTTTTACTGTCAAGTAAAAAACTTTTGGTCAAAAAAAATTCAAAAGGTAATAAAAAATTTATTTTATTTAATAGGTATACACATATAAATAAATAAGCATTGATTAATACATGAGTGTGAGATATTTATATAAATATATGGCTAGCAATAAACCTTTAAACAAATGGCTAAACAAATAAACTTTTCAGTTTGTTCATCCGTAGCTATTTTTAAAAATTCCGATGTGGAAGTTGAAACTTGCAAGTTTCATCTAAAATATCGTTTATTCACAAAATATTATTTGCAAAACAAGCTGAGATGCCAGAAGAAAAAGAAAGGTATTATTAATGCACATATAAAAATTAATCAGAATAAAAATTATAAAAATATCTAAAGCGTTCGACCTCCTTCTCTTAAATGGACCCAATCAGGTAATTTGTTGTCTTTGAAATAAATTTCTTTGGTAACTGCCTTCATGTTCAAAAGCTCGGTTGCCCCATATATTGCACCTAAAATAAAGAGTACAAGTTTTTAACTGTCAAATAAAATGATTAGAGAAAGATTACAGTTCCATAGGTTTACTTTATTGATTTTGAATCATATCATTTAATTTGTATGTTAAATAAAAAGTCACATAATAATTTCAATAGCATTATTAAAACAACATTTTCAATAATTTGATTGAATTTGAAAAACACAAAATATTTTAATCACAAAACTCTTTCAATACTTCATTTTAGAGAAAAAACAAATGAGGTTTTCAATATATTGTTATGGCCAGGCCATTGGCAGTACAGTTCAAATTGTATGTTTGCCCCTTGTAATTTATAGCCTTTCTAGGCTCTGACACACATGAGGTTTTTATCCACTGCCATTTCACCCTCTAATCTCTTTAGCTGTCTTTAGGTGTGCATTTTGTTATTTAGGTCACTTTTTAACAATCAGGTGTCATCCATCTTCAATACATGATCATCCCCTAGTGAGTTCTGACAGGTGTTGCTTGGAACAGTTGGCAAAGCTCATGGTTGTATCTACAAGTTTTGTATCACATTCATCTCTCTTCCAATGTAGCTTCACAATTCTCTGTCAGTCTTTCCTGCTTGCTTCTAGTCCATCATACCTTCAACTTAATCTTGTACTCCTATGCCATTTAAATCTTTTAAGATGTTATCTCTCCATCTAGGTCTACCTAAGGAGACTGTTGTTTGATGTTAAGAATGCATTCAATATGTTGCAGTGAAATGAGGCAATGGAGGAGAGAGAATGTCCTGGTTACCTGATGAATGTGGTGGCGGAGTATCTGTCCGAGAGAAGGATTATGGTGGAAAAGGGCACGATCGTGGACGTGACGGCCGGGGTAACCCAGGGATCTGTCTTGGGCCCGACGCTATGGAATCTGGCATATGACCTCGCTGTACTGTTAGTGGCCCGTTATGAGCCAGATCTCAAATACCGGGTTCGAAACACAGGCGGCGGCGTAAAGAAATGGATGACGCAGCACGGACTGAAACTTGCGACAGAGAAAACCGAAGCCAACATTCTGAAGGGGGCAAGGGACAGGCAAAATATTGAATTAAAATGTGCGGGAGCATGTCTAACATCCAAGAAACAAGTAAAGTATCTAGGAGTGACATTGCACCAAAATGGAAAATGGGGGGAGCACGTGCGGGAGGTGGTCCGGAAAGCTGCGAATATTGCGGCTGCGTTGGGGAGGGTGATGCCGAACATTGGAGGATCCAAATCCGAAAGGAGGAGGGTCTTACACGGTGTTGTACAGTCGATCGTCCTCTACGCGGCACCAGTCTGGAGCGAGGCGGTAGAGACAACGGCCTATAGGAGTCTCATGACACGAGTGGACAGTGTGGATGACAGAGGAGGGTCTGGTTTAGTAGGTAGGCGTTCGGCGTAGACTCGGCGACGAGAGGGCATTTTAAAGTACCTCGGGAAATCGCCGGGAGTAAAGACGAAAAAAAAAGGTCTACCTAAGGGTCTTTTGCTGACTGGATACTTCTATATCTTTTTGATGAGAACAAACTATGGGTAAAAAAGTTCTTTTTGTAAAATTTTCTTAAAATAATTGTTTTTTAGTTCCATAGTCTTTTAAAGATATTTTCGGTAATTCTGTGATCCTCAATATTTAAAAATTGATCAACTAATTGATAATCATGAGTCTGTCATAGTTAACAATTCTAGACTTACCTCCTAGCCATGCAGCATAATTTTCTTTGCAAGGAGCAGAATGAAAGCCAAATCCTTTCAAATGTAATTTGCTGTACCGTTCATTTTTCAATTGATGCTCTAGTTCTTCTTTTAATCTGGCTTTAAAACCCGGTATCATAGTTGTTCCACCAATTAATAACAAATTCTCAGATAATTTCTGTCTAAGATTTAGATCTACTTGTAATATTGCGTCAAGTATCATCGTTGACAAACAGTAGTGATCATTATCTTCCTCATACAATATTTCGAAAGTTCTTTCCCTGACTTTTCCACTAACTACTATACTCTCCGTTCCCCCTATAAACAATAAAACAGTTTAAAGTTAGATAAATAAACTCAATGAATATGCTTTTATATAAGTTTTTTTAGGGGGAATAAACAATATGACTCAAACTATCTTATAAATAATGTTAACTTAAGATATAAAAATCAAGTTAGAGACCTGGGTATCACTTTTAATGAGAGCATTAATTTCAATGACCATATTTCACAGATTACATTGAAAGGTCTTAAACTTCTTGGATTTACATTAAGAAACTGTATTGAGTTCCCAATTGATGTAACGAAAGTTGTGTCTTGTTCTCTTGTACGCTCTCAACTAGAATATGGCACGCTAATCTGGTCTCCTATGTATGACCAATATATCAATTCCATTGAGAAAGTTCAGAATAAGTTTCTTAGGTATTGCGGTTACAAAATGGGAAGTCCAGTTGCAAATATAGACAAAAAAGTAATTTTAGATAGATTAAATCAAACAACACTTTATAACAGACAAATTAAGTTTGATTCTTTATTTATTTATAAATTATTAAGCTTCAATATTCCACAGCATAGACTAAGATCTTTTGAACTTTTTCATATAAATTTTCATGCTACCAATTAAGTATGCCTGCAATAATCCATTTGATAGGGCCTTAAGATTTTTAAATAGTCACTGTGATGTAGATCCTTTTAATTTAAGTTTAAATCAATTTAAAACCATGATTTATAATAAACTCTAGAATTATTTCTAAGTATTGTATTTTAGAGTGTAGTTATAAGATAAATTAGATTAAAAAAATATAATTATTATATATAAATATAGTTATTATAATGCTGCAATGGGGTGATCCCGTCTATTTAATAAATAAAATAAATTAAAATAAAATTCATTTGGAAAAATTGACCAAATTGTGGTTAATTCCAATTAAAGATAACAGATTTATTTATTTAATACACGGGATAATCCCATTAACAGTTTAAATTACAATAAGTATACAATATCACAGTTAGGATTCAAAACTTGAAATTACTTATAATATAAAATCAATATTAAAAAGTTTAAAAAAATGAGACTAAAAATCTTACATACTAAAAAAAAAACAAAGTATAACAAGAACAAAATTCAACAATCCCAATATACATATCACAAAGCAAGAGATCTTTTTAACTGAGTTAAAGTTATATTGAAAATATCAAAATCGGGATCATTTAATAGCCCCATGTATCTATCCAATGGGTTGTGAATACCATATGTTGTTCTGTGGAAAGGAATATTGAAAACATTGTGGTACCGTAGAGCTTGATGGGGAACATTAAAGTTAATCTGGCTTAACAGGTTTGGACAATCAATAAATCCATGTATGATCTTATATATAAATATAGCTCCTGACATGTCACGATGGTTCTTGAGTGAGGGTAAGGATAATTGTTGTTCGATACAGAAATAATCATGATTTTCAATAGTAGTGTGGATGTGGTAAGCACAGTATCTCAAAAATTTATGCTGCACTCTTTCTATGGTATCAATATTGTTCTGAAAATAGGGTGACCAAACAACTGAACATTATTTCAAAATAGTTCTAACTAAGCAACAGTACACTAATCTTGTTGAATTAATGGAGAAATACTTGCAATTCCTAGAAACGAAACCAAGTTTAGATGCCTTTATTGAAATAGAGTTTGTGTCGTAGAAAGTAAGCTTCTCATCGATAATAACACCCAAATCCCGAATAGAAGAGACATAATTCAGTGGCCGATTATTAATAATATAGCTTGTTCTAATTCTATTGACTTTACGAGAAAAACTTATAAAACAACATTTTTTACATTTAAGTGGAGTTTGTTCTGATTGTACCAATTTTGTAGTCTGTCTAAGTCATCTTGTAGCAAGGCTTGATCTTTTAAACTGTCTATAACTTTCCAAAATTTCAAGTCATCTGCCAATATTAGACATTTGCTATTTAGGAAACAGGAAGTGATGTCGTTAACGAAGATATTAAAAAGATAAAGAAGATAATATTATAATGCTACAATAAAATATCTTCAGATCAAAACATATATAAGGCAATAACATACATAACAGTTAATAAGGTATAGTCGGTTCGCTATTCCCAGTCTGAACTGTCTAGTGAATTTAGTAATTATTTTTTTGCGAAGTTAGTTACTTTTTGACAGACTAGAAGTGGCTGGAAATTACTATACAACCAAGCACACATGCTCATAGCTAATATTAATAGTAAACAAACGTAAATAAAATAGAACTTTATTAATTACAGACTAAATGGATAAACTTTAAATTCTGAAATAAACTTGATTAAACTTTATTCGTTTATTGAAACTATTCTTAAGAAACTTAAACTAAATGTTACCAAAATCTTTAAGTTGGTTGCCTACATTTGGGGCAACTCAACGATATAATCTATATTAGCTCAACTTTTCTATAAAATATATTTTTTATATATAATAGAAATTTACTTTCTTCATACATGGGATAAATTTCTAAGCGAATTTGATTTTTGACGCTATCATTTGTCAGTCGTTAATTTCCTTTTGCGACTTTTCTTCTTTAATGTGAGGGTTGTATTAGGTCCATCTTTATATTTCCGCACACTTTTTCCTGAGACTTTCAGACATTTGGATGTTAACTGAAATGTTTTTGTTATTACGGGTATTTGTAACATTTACATAATTTGATAAATTCATTTTAATGATCAACTTATCTCAACAGGATTTTCATTCAGCAAATAATTTAAAAAAACATGCTAGACATTTTGAATAAACCTTTTGTGCAGTTTCATTATCTTGTAATTTAACAGCAATCTTACTCATCTAAAATATTAGCTTTTAAAGAACATTTTATCATATTTATTTAAGAAAAACTTACCAACACATTAGCCAATGGAACAAATGGAAAACTTTGACTATCCATAATGATAAAATTCAAAATAGAACTAACAAAGAAGTAAACAAAGATAATAAAACAATAAAACTATAATAAATAAAATAAACAACACAAATAATACAAATATTTACTACAATATGTTAAATTGTAATACCTCAAATATTATATTTTAAATCTACAGGGAAAATTTTATGGGTTTAGTATACACTTCCACTATTTAGAATAATTCTTCTTTTTTCAAAGGAAGAAGTCTGCAATAGTAGTATATTTGAGCTAATAATACTGAGAAGTAGGAATTTTTGTGTTGTAGGTTTCCGACTATGAATCTATCAAAATATGCCAGAGCTAAACAAATGGACCTTAATATCACAAGCTAATATGCCCTAAGCAGAACGTAAGAAGAATCGAGAGGCATTACCGAGATGGAAATAAAAGATTAATTTACATTTCTTTTCCGTAATAACAATTTTACAGATAATTGAACTTACCTATTGGATATTTCACATCTGGGCAAGCAACTATATCAGGTTTTGCTTGTGCTAATTGTTCAGCTCTATTTTTCTCTGTTACAAAACAACATCTTACTTTAATATCCTCCAATGTTTCTTCTGATAAATTTTGTATTCCTGTGTTGTTACTACTAAGCAGTGTTCTCAATTTGCTAAAAAATAATGGTTTAACAAAGGGCAGACACTAATCACATGGTATTATTAAGACAAACTTAAATGGATCACTATAATTAACAATGAAATCTAGAAAGGACTGGAGAGTATAGTTGTTCTACTTAAATTAGTAGGTGTTACAAAAATGATACTATTAAAATAAACTCTAACCTATTTACCTGTGTATAGCTTCAGCTCCTATTGGTAGTGCTTGCCAAGCTTGGATCATTGGTAAACCATGGCAAACTGGAATTACCACAGCTTCTTTGTATCCAATATCTACAACCACAGCAGTATCAACTGCAATACTGGCCAGACTAACTAAATGTGAAGGTAAACTAAGCATCATTGATATTTCATAGTGAGAAAATAAAACCTATAAAAATATAGAAATTAATTAATCGAACATGTTATTTTTACAGTTTTGTAAATATTACTCCAGCATTTTAAATTCTAAATTTATTCCTCACTCTAATTATTGAGATACCACTATGTAATTATGACTTCCGAGTTTAAAACATTACCTTCGCTAATGTTTCTCTAAACAGAGTCGGACAGAGCAAAGATTCAACAATGATTACAGGTTTGTCTTTTGGACTTAGGAGAGCATATCTAAAATAAATTACATGCAAGAATTCTACCAATAGATCATAAAGATCTTCAGCAGATTCGTAATCCCATATTCTTCTTAGCTGACCAGATTTCTTACATCTAGCTACCGATTTTATAATTGTCCTAGGAGCAAATTCACCAGAAAAGCCAAATCTGAAAAATAGTACCATAAATACAGTTTAATTTCAGTAGGAGTTGTATTTTACTTTGTATATGCAGATCCTATATCAAGAACGACAGTTAATTTATCACTGCTTAACGTCTCATAAATTGGCATGGTTGTTTTAGTTGTAAATATCACAAATTATAAAATATAAAATGAAAATTACTAATTACTACTGAACAACATAACCCAATAATACATTCATTCATTCATATTTTTCTCACTGTCAAACAGCCAAAAGTCAAAAAGTGTTTTAACATTAGACAAGGAAAGAGAGGTTTTGACTTTTGACCATACACGTCTTGACTGATAAAACGATCTGATAAAACCGAAAACGTTCTGATGAAAATGTAATCTCTTTGTAAATATCATGGTACTATCACAGAATAATAAATAATTTTTATTTATTCTGTGCTACTATCACATAATAATAAACAATTGTTTTTTATTCTCTGGTACTATGAACAATGTCATATCAAATTTATATCAATGAATTCTGCTTCAGTTACTGATGATTGTACAATCATAATTATTCTCTGGAATATGTCTTAATGTCTTAATTTTAAAAGCCACCGCCATTATTCGCCATTATTTACCATGAAACAACAAGAAATGACATGAAATAAGAATGACAACTGTTTCTTATGGTTAAGAAGGGCAATTCTAACCAGTGTTGCCATAGTAATACAAAACATGTTTACTAATGAAAAATAAAAATTTTGACTTTTAATTATAACATATTATTCTTACTTTTACGAACTAAAATAAAGTTAACTTATAACGAAATAAAATTTTTGTCAAAGATTAATTACTATTCAATGAATTAAAAATATCTGCGGCCACTTTTTGACTGGCAACCTATTATCAATGTGTTCTAATAATTTTAAATTTTTAAATGTATGTAAAAATGTGAGTTTCATCAACTACGTTAAGAACATAGTGATTATGCAGTGGAATATTACGCTAAAAGCCTTTTTGGAATTTGTAGATCCTCTCTTCACTTTTTAAAATTTCATGCTTCCGAACTACAGTTGAAGAAGGCCATGATTTTGATTATAAGGACTCCTATGAGATCAAACGCGATCAACTAGATGCGATCAACGGTAATGAATCATTGACATCAAATTGACAGAATGTAAATACATTATATGTCAAATCAGTGGAAAACAAAATTAGTCATCAACCACTTGTTGATAAAAGAATGCAATAAAAGTACATATTAAAATTATTGGGCGTCAAACCTTCTTAACAATGAGTAGTGAAATTGTAGTGCCTGAAACGCCGAACTGGCTGCAAGAACTTGAAGCCAAACGGGAGAAGCGATTAAAAGCAAGATTAGGGCATGAGGCGGGAGCAGGGGCCCCTTGTTTAAAATGCGAAGATAAGTGTCCAGGTAAGTTGATGACTTCATTTTTATTATTAACCCGTATCTAATGTTTTAATTCAATGGTAAATACCTTTAATTGTACTAGGTCAAATTTATCTTTTCTTAAACTTAAATTTAAGAAGTAATTCTTACCTAAAATAATATTAAAACAAACTAATTCCAGTAATATTATATGAAATTCATATTGCAAATAATAACGAGATCCGATAGCTTAAAAACTTAGCAACCTGCAATAATACGCACATTGTGAAAATAAAATGTACCTAATGATATAAAATTAAAACATTTGTTAAAAAAAATGAAGGTATTCATTTAGTATGCCATAATTTTGAATAAGATTGAGAGGTATATAAATAATTAGATTGAAAGATACATTGACAAGTTCATAGTTATAACAAAGAATATATATGCATAATAATTTTTGTCTTGGTTACTGGATGTGGTGATAATTCCTTAACATGTTGACTGTCATGGCACTTTCAATGATTCCCATTCAAGAAGCCAGTTTAATTTAATCATATTATATTATTGAAAATGCTAGTTATAGTACATGTTAATCATCAAAAATCATGTTAATCATGGAGTTACAATTCTGGGATATTCAAAGTGCTTAGAAATTAGGAGGGAAGACCATATATATCTTTTGATAAAAAATCAGTTTTTTATGTAGAAATAATAATTTGAAGTTTATTCCGTTATGTTTTACTATTTTAGATCTGAATACATAATAATAAATCATGAATTGGTTTAATTAATAACCAAGAAAACAAAGCCATATAGTGTGGTTGTTGTTGGAGGCATGTGGAGATAAGCTCGACAGAAACTCTGTTAAAAATGTTTCAGTCATATTATTAGTTTATATTATTAAAAAGTTGTTATTATTAAAGAGCCATCACTTGCTCTGAATGGTATGTCCATATGATTTGCTAATATAATTGCAGCAAATTTCAATTCGACTGCTCGGACCAGCATTCCACTAGAACATTGTTACCCATACCATTTTAAGATTGCTTCTTCCAGTGAAGTTTTACGAGCCAATTTCATTCGTTTTCCAAGATTTATATGCTCTCCTACATCACACATGAATGCAAATTTATTTATTTTGTATTAGTTTTTTTTTTATGTCCGAAAGTTTGCTTTTTTATGCAATATTGATTACTAGACTTCGGCAAATATGCAAATAAAAATGTAGAAAATATGCGCATAAATATGCACGTGTTTACCAGAAAATATGCAAATATTTTACAAAATATGCATGCAAATAAATAAAAAAATCGTAAAATAGTAACAATTTTATTTAAAAAAAAAGTGTACATAACTAAATATTTCCTACTATTCATTAAGATTTACATTTATTTTAAGTAACTACATCATTTTTAAGTATGAATAAACTTATTTAGAATTATGGTAACAATAAATGACCAAGTGGTGTTCAAAATTTTCTAACAAAAACTTGTGGCTTCTGTCTGAGTACATATATTTATATATGGAAAAACTTCGTTTTTCCGAAGTTCAACACGAAAAACGTTCAACATCAACTGATGTAACGGGAGCATTTTTCAAACTAACCAAAGCATTTGGTTCTAAATTAATTGTTTCCGAAATATTTCCAGCTAGAACACTGACTACTTCAGAAAGAATATGGTAACCTTTATTTTTTTCCATAGTAGCTTCAATTTTTTTTAAAATATCTTTTCCAATATTACCTCTAATGTTCCGACAACATGACGCAAATTCTTTTATTAATGCTGTACTTTCGAACAATGACAGTTTTGGTGATTAATCCATGCGCTACACAAGTAACATGTATTAAATCTGGGAAAAATATTTTTAAATTTTGTCCTGCTTTCACCATATAAGGAGCAGCATCCGATAAAATAAGCAGTAATTTATTAGAAGGAATAGTTGTCGGAAGAAAAAAAGTTGCTAATGTTTCTTGTATAAAACGCGAAATTGTTAAAGCATTTGTTTTCTCAAGTTGCTGGCATGAAATAAGATGAGATTTTGGTAAGGTATCTTCTTTAAGAACACCAATCAATAAATGAGCAATATACTTTCCTGAAGAATCAGTGGTTTCGTCTACAGATATGTAAAAATAATTATCTGCAATTTCTTCCTTAATATTAATTAACACCGACGAGTATAGCCCGTTCACATTATTTCTTCTTAGAGACCGATCACTTGGAACATTAAGTTTGCAATATTTTTTTAGAAACGAACTAAAATTTACATTTGCTAATTTTGAAAGCGGTATGTTTGCAGATACTAATGCGCGACACAAGTCTTCATTAAAAGTTTCTTGCTCATCTAATTTTTTTGAAGTAGATTGGAAACATTTAGCCATTGAAGTTTGATGTTTTCCTCCTATTTTTCCTTTTTTTGCAATGTGTGAAGCAGTTCTCACATGTTGGTCTATCTGAAATTTCTTCTCACATGCTATCTATAAATAAAAATAAAAACCTTTATTTTAACCCAACCTTTAAAATATAAAAATATACAAGGTGTTTTTGGTTAATCAAATAACTGGTTTGGAAAAAAAAACACTCGCTAAGTGTTTTAAATGCAGTATTAATCCACAAATTAGTTTTTGTTACTAACCATTAGTACATCATATAACTTATTGTAAAATTCAACAAAAGTTTTTTTTTGTTAATTCAATTACAATAAAAATAATTGTGTTTTAGAATAGCTGACTTCATAAAAAAAAGTAAAGGTGAAAATTTTTTCTAAATACACACCATTGTATTGTACCATGGACAATTTTTTCTCACTAAAGGAAGCTATTTTTCATTTAAAAACAACCTACGAGTACTAAATTTCAAGTAAATACGTTTATTGGTTTTAAAGTTATTGTTGTTATTAACTAAAAGAATTTAATTTTTTTTAATTTTAACACCCTGTATCTCGAAAAGTAAATAAGTTTGACCCCTCATTAACTATATCGTTTTGTTCAATTTTTCGAGAAGTATCTACAGTCAAACGTTGTAAGTGTCATTTGGATACACCCTGTATGTATGAAATATTAGATATTTAATAGAAAATATTAGATACTTACAATTTTGCCACAGACTGAACAGTAGATTTTTCCCATATCCATAGACAGCTCTTTATAAGGTTTAATCCAAGTTGAAGCACTGGTTGTTTTAGGCATTATAAAATCACAATCTTCCTTTTTGTTACGCACAACGAGTGTTTACGCTTTGAATATCAAAACAAAAATGATTTACAAATCTGAACATCAAATTAGAAATGTTTAGGTACCTAATTCAATAGACTGGGAGATTTTGGAAAATCCCTAAATTAGGAACAAAACTATTAGCCGTTTACCTGCTGTTAAGATACAATAAATTGTAGATAGATTTGGGGATTAGATCATAAAATGCAAATGAGCGAACCCTTAGCGATTATCCAATAACTGAATGCCTCAGTGACCGAGACTTTCTAAGAATGTTGAGGGCTACTTAAATTGATCTTCTTTGAAATTGTAAATGTTTTGTACCTGTAGAGATTACGTACTTAGATCATTTCTTGATTAAAATGACTACAAAATTTTATACAAGAATTGAAATAAATTGGTATGTTTAAAAATTTTCAAATACAGTATAAAAATCTGAACTTTTATGCACTTTATGCAAACTTTTATACAAATATGCCAAAATATGAAATATTTGCATAAAATATGCACAATATGCAAAATATGCAATATGCATATTTGCCGAAGTCTATTGATTACATATATGAGACGCATGTGTAATATTAACAGTATGTTTTTATTTTTTTTTTACATTTGACCGGATTTTTTGTCCGTTATATCCGAAGTCCGTTAAATAGAGGTCCGTTATATCGAGGTTTTACTGTAATTGAAAATAGGACCTTCTTTCAGATTTAATATAGTTTAAAAAAACGTTTATATAAATAATTTCTTAGCATTAAAATTGTTTTTTTAAAGAGAACTTGAGAACACCTCCCCTCACTTCTACAACCTTCACCATTCACTATATTTAGGGTAGAGTATTGTATATATTTTTTATATCTTAATAACTTTTTATGTGAATATCTGCAATTTAACAGATTTGTGTTGAGAACACCTCAAATTTCACAACCTCATTCCTGTAAAAGGGTTTAATTTGTTACTAAATACCTTTGAGGGTGTAATTTTTTAGCAGCAATTTTTAGTTTTTCATTTCTGGAGGCTACTTACATAAATTCCCTGGTTCCTTTAATTTTAAATTCTTAAAACAATAATCTCTTTTTAGGATTGGATCTTCATTTCTGGAGAAAATGTTGCAAAATATGTAAATGCTCCAAAGAAGAACACCAGGTTCAAGATGATGACATTTATGGATGGGCACAGTTCCAGCTACTTGGGAGCAAACCAAATAAAATCAAAACCAAAATTGGTAAGTTACATATACTTTTATTTTTATTGCAGATAAAGGTGAATTGGAATGTTATTTTTTTCTTTAATTTCTATACTAATAATAATCTAATTTAACATAATTTTAAAATAAGAAGACTGATGCTCTAGAAACGGAGTATGTTGTCAATAATCGATAATGAGAAAAAACAATTCTGATCATTGCTGGTGACCTATTATTGTTGGATTCCTCGGTAATCTTCAACTGAATATTGTAAGATATTCGAAATTGCGATAATTCCAAAAAAGATTGACAGAAATGAAAAGTGGCAGTAAATAACTCGTTCTTTAATAAGTTTTGATAAAACTTAATCATTCTGTGGTTGTAGTGATGGTAGAAAGATGTTCAAGGTAACCTATAAACAACTTGTAATGATACATTATTTTCTGGGTTTAGAGACATCTGGTATTGTTTTTTTCTGATGTTTATTTTGCTACTACAGTAGGTACTATCAAATGTGATATAGAAGTAGTCGTAACATCCAGTCACTCACTATTATCAGCTATACAAGGTTATGAAGCCAGACCCACACTCAGGGAAATGTGCGGTTTAAAATAAGACATGTTAGATTAGATTTATAACGGGCTGGTAAAACCATATTTTTAATTATATATGCATCAGTGGTATGGTGACCAAAAGTGCAGCAAAAAAGTGCTATTCTCAAATTAAGTAAGCTGTAAATACTTGCTTGCTTTGGAATCTCAAGGGCTCTACGTGGTAACAGCAGCTATGGAGCACCTTTTTCACATTGTTATGCAAATGGGATAATATAGACCTTCAGAACCCCTGAGTACCTTAATGATCAGGACATAAAAACATAAATTAAATTAGGGATACCAAATGGGCGATGATTTCTGACCATATGGTACCAGATGCAGGCTTAAAACTGGTTTAAAATTGCAGAAGAATTGGCTATTGGAATATTCAGTAGTGATGAAAATTTAAAGATGGATTTAATGTTACAATTGTGCTAAGATTTTGCCAATTCGATCTATAACATGTTAAATATACAGTAAAAAAGCTTTAGTTGTTGGTTTTCATTGTTGGTTGATGTTGCAGTTGACCCTTTTTGGATACATTAGATCATTGATCTCTATTGGAGCTTAACTTTGGTAAGTTCGTATAATTCGATAGCAACATCTATTAAGGTTTTTAGGAGCCCTCTCTTTTGAGTATCAATCTAGTATGAAGATTCTTCTTCTTAAGGTGCCCTCTCAATTACTGAAGGTTGGCTATAATTACAGCAAAATGTTCTCTATCTTGAGCTGTTCTTAGTATCGAATGTGTATTGAATGCCAGTCCAGTCTCACATTTTTCAGCCAGGAGCATTTTCTTCTTCCTGGACCTCTTCTTCCTTCCACTTTCCTTCCATTATCAGTTGTAGGAAGTTGTATTTTTCTCCTTTGTAAATGATGATTAGAGTTGTTTAAATAACAGTGCATTGGTTTTCGATATACTCTGTGCCCAAGTTTTGTGACCGATTTTTGTTTATTATCTTGCCTCATGGAAACACATCCTTAATTCATTTCTTGATGATCCGAATCCACACCAACGAAGAAGATTTATAATCAAGGTATAACCTAATCAATCCCTTTCTGTTGTTGATATGTTGTGGTCACAAGAGATGTGGTGCGTGCTAACAAGGAACCCTCACATTCTGAAGAGATATGACAATGGTTAATGACTCGAATGACCATTCTACTTCTGGATATGTTGAGTATTTCATACTATACACGAATTACTTGCTAAGCTGTTAATTTTTACCCCTGAGTACTTGAGTTATTGTGACCAACAGCCTTACCTTGCTTCTGAAGAAGGAAGCTAGAGAAACTTTGAGATGGACCCATATACAGGTCATTTGAAAAAAAAAAAAAACGGATCAAATCTGGAAAACAATTAATTACTTACATAATATGCCTAAATCAAGACACTATAAAATTCTCATACAAATTTAACACTTAATAGACTTAAAGTGATCATTGTGTAATAAACGCATAAACACCTTTTTTGTCATTCTTTTTAATTATTTTTGAACATAAATAAAATTTTTGCTAATATTAACCCTTTATTTTTTAGTATTACCTGGCAAGAAAGATGAAATCGATTTGGACTGGGTTCCCAAAGGGCACAATGACACTGTTGAAAAGTATCTTAAGACCCTTCCCCCAGAACAACTACCTGTCAAAGGTTCACAAGCAGCTCAAGATAGAAAACAACTTCTTCAAAAGCAGATTCCTATCCATGATATTGATCCTACATTGTGCCATGAATTAACAGAAGATGAGTTGGAGAAAATGAAGGAATATATTGCACATGTTAAGCAGAGTAGTGCAGGTGTAGGACAACTTGTTAGTTTATCTAGTATAATTAGGGGGAAACTGCACATGCTCAGTCCTTCAGAAGCAGCTATTTTAGCAAGTCGTTACTCAAAAGGTATTCCAGTATCAGAGATTGTTAAATTACAATCACAAAATAAAGCTGGTTCATTGGCACATAATTTAGACAAACTGTCTATAAAGCACAAGAATCTTCCACAATATATTCCCAATAGTTTAAATGAAACTGAAGATATCTTTAATCCTTTAAGTTATACTAAAGTACATGATAAAGAATATCCTTTGTATAATAATGATATTAATAACAGTGCACCAAATGCACAGTTTTCAGCAGCACTTGGACCAAAACAACTAAATATCAATTCATCTAATGCTCAAAGCAATCCTGCTGTTGATCCTACTATTGATCCAAAATATTTACAAAATCCCAATTTTAATCCAAAGAATAGACCTAGCAATTTTGCAAATCCAAATTCTCCATATAGCCATGGAATACACAGAGAAAATGTACCTTTTGCTAATAACCCATTGGACTACAACTCTGAAAATAGTGCCTTTGTGCCTTATCAAAAAGTTTCGTCAACATCCAAACCAGGAGATGTTTATACAGAAAATAATTCTGTAATTGATCCAAGGTATGCTAAAAATATTCCTGGTCAAAATAAAAGTGCAATTTTCAACATGAATCCAAATCAAGGGGAAGTTGAGCATAATGCACAAATTTATGAAAATCTACAAGATTTACAAAAATCTTCATCAAACATGCCAAATTATGCAGCAGGAAAGTATAATACATATTCCGATACCCAGTCGCCAGTTAAAATGCCTAAAAATGTTAAAGATTTAGCTTACAGCACATATAATAGCGACATTCATGGTCCCAAAGACAATGAAGACCAAGAGAATGGTTTTAGTTTTGGAAAATACAGACAACCAGGCTCATACTCTGATAATATATCAAAAAATAACTCTGGATTTAGACCTATTGAATCTGGACATGTATCATCTTCACAACACTTTAATCCAGCAAATCCAGCTCAATTATTAAAATCCGGAGATCGTAGGGATCCTAGAGATCGTGGCGCTTACAGTGCACAGTTTGAAACAATAAATCCTCATTCAAGCTTAAGCCACTCCACTGGAACCAGGTCCGCAAATACTGGTGGTTATAGTTCACCAATACACCCAAATATATCCAGCCGCTCATATCCCGGTCTAAAAGTAGAAGATGTGGCAAAGCATGATGCTCAGTATGAACCAGCCATTGCTACCAACGTAAGACCTGGCGGTTTCAGAGATTTTAATACTACCTTAGATCCAAACTCATCCTATGCTTCTTCTATAGCAGAAACCAGTGAGAATGCACCTTCAGTTAATTTTGCGTTCGATCCCAACAATCCAAACTTTGTTTACCCCCATTCAGAACATTTATCAGGCATGGCCCCTGGTTTGTCTGATCCTTTGAATTCAAAATCTGGTACATTTAGATCTACTGGTAATTCTGGCTTGTCTAGAGAGACATCGGGCCATAATCCTAGTGTTGGTAGCATGGATCAAAGTTTGGGTTATCAGAAGGCACCGGGAATGCAAAGTTCTTTGGAAGCAGGTTCTGGAGGAGTACTGCTACCTAATAACTCATTAAAATCTGAGAAAAAACTGTCCGAGCTTTATCCCAGTGATTTAAGAATTAATGAAGATTTTGTTAATCCAAGTCAAGTCAATGTTGGCCTCATACAAGACATCAACTACCCGGAAATTAAGACAGCTTCTCGTGAAGTTGATGATTTTTATGAAGAGTACAGTCCAGATAGTATTAAAGAAATCTTGAACAATGTTATTTTACCAGATTGTCATTACTGCAAAAAACCATTTGAGGAAAATGAATTTGCTGTGTCAATAGACAGAGCTAATGTGCTTTTCCATGCTGGGTGTTTTAAATGTGCAGGGTGTAATCAAATACTTGCTGACAATATGTATTTTTACAATAAAGAAAGCGACAACGTTTATTGTTTGAGGGACTACGCAAAGATAAGAGGTTTACCTAGGTGTAAAGCTTGCGACGAGTTGATATTCACCAAAGAGTACTGCTTAGCGGAAAATAGCACTTTCCACTTAAAACATTTCTGTTGTACCCAATGTGATATGCCTTTGGCGGGTCAAGATTATCTTTTGGAAGACGAAATGCCTTATTGTTTGCCTTGTTTTGAACAAAATAAAGCCAGCAAGTGTAGTGCTTGTGGTAAGATTATTAAACCCGATGAAGTAGGCTGTAATTTGAGAGGAGTGCACTTTCATGCCACTGACGCATGTTTTGCATGTAAAGTTTGCAAGACTCCTTTGACTGGTAAGAAGTTATTGTTAAGGAATGATCAGTTGTATTGCTCGCATGAATGTTACGGCAAAGATCAATAGTATATTTTTTTAATCAAATCAAAACACTATAATCTACATCTAAGTCTTATACATAGTTACATTGGTGGGGTAATACCATATTAAACTAAAAAACAAAGTTAAAATTACTTTTCCAAGCAACTCATTGCCTTTACATACTTTTCTTTATACATGTCGCATCTACAATACACCTCAACTATTTTTTGAACCATACAATTTAATATAATAAATTTTTAGTTACCTGAACTAAGGCAACTGTACATTATTTTTATGGCGATTTAGTAACTTAATAATTTCAAATGGCGGACGGGCGACATTTTGAAACATTATTTTAAATGGGATTATATGGCAAGTAATACCTTATTTGGAAGTTATTCTCTTACTCAATACGTTCCTAGATTTTTTTTACAACTCGAGTTGATAAGTGTATTACTGTCATCATATTCTTTGTTTTTTTTATGCTTTATTGATTAATAGAAATTATGTTAATTTAGGAATTTTGATTTGATTTGATTTGATTTTGACGTACAAACTTCAATAAAATGAGAAAGGTACTTTGTGCAAGAGAACTAAAATTGGACTTGAGAGTTAGGCTGGCAAGGTGCTATATTTTCTCGACTCTGCTTTATGGGATAGAAGCATGGACACTTAACGCGTCGACTGCTAAAAAGTTGGAAGCATTTTAAATGTGGGTGTATAGAAGAATCCTGAAGATATCATGGACCGAGCATGTAACAAACAACGAAGTCATGAGAAGAATCAACAAAAGAATGGAAGTATTGGAAACCATCAAGACACGAAAGCTGCAATACCTGGGGCATGTTATGCGTAATGAGAGATACAACCTACTTCAATTGATTATACAAGGGAAAATCCAGGGCAAGAGAAGTGTAGAAAGAAGAAGAATCTCATGGTTGCGTAACTTGAGGGAATGGTACGGATGCACATCAATTGAACTATTCAGAGCAGCAGCATCTAAGATCAGAATAGCCATGATGATTGCCAACCTCCGTCGCGGAGATGGCACGTGAAGAAGAAGAAGGAATTTTGATCTGATTAATTCAACATCACGCATTTAGTTAGTAGTATAAAAAAAAGTAGTTCAATATGGTATAACCCGACCATTTTATACAAAAATAATTGTTTAAACAGTTTTGCGGATCCGAATGTTAGTGTATTTTTTATATAAGATAAATATTTTAGGCAGCTTTATACATTTTACATCAGAAGATGCTTCTATATTATACAAAATAAGTGCCAATATAGTTAGAGTATATATTTTTGACGTACTTTTCATATGGTGACTAGCATAGTTATATTTTATTACATTTTAAATGAGCAAAGTGTATTATATTTGTTAAATATTTTATAATTAGAATAATTTTTTACTTTTGCTTGAAAATTGGAAGTAAAACAAAATTTGTTACGTTAACAAGTGTACTATAAAATCATACATGCTATTTTGGGCTCAATCTCCTCCTTAAAACCATAATTATATCGAGAAATACAAAAATAAAACTCAAGAAAACAATAGTATGATGAGTGATATAAGGTTAAGTGCTCGAATAAATGAATTTTAATCAAATATAAGGCAGATATCGAGCACAGTTTATTTATTAAATCTTGCCCAAGTACTTTCGCTCTTAGAGCATCTTCAGGGGCATTTCTCCAAATTTTTGTTATCCAGCAATATATAGAGAATGTTATAAACATTAAATGAAGACGGCAAGGAGGAATTTTATGAAATTTTAAAACAACAGTACACAACGGCACCCAGACACGACGTCAAAATCATACTGGGAGACTTCAATGCCAAACTAGGTAAAGACTCTTAGAACTCTTAGAACTCTTAGAGCGGTGATCGGCATACATAGCTTACATGATAACACTAATGATAACGGATCAAGACTGGCAGATTTCGCTATAGCCAACAATATGGTAGTAAAAATTACACAATTCCAAAGAAAAGATATACATAAAGTAACCTGGATGTCATATGACGGAATCACACGAAACCAGATAGACCATGTGCTTATCGATGGAAGACATTCTAGCAATATCATCAGCGCACATAGTCTGAGGGGAGCAGAAAGTAACGCTGACCACTTCCTGGTCAGAACAAAAATGAGAACAAAGCTAAAGACGAGACAGCCAAAGCAACGCCAACAAGGAAACAAATGGGACATTTCAAGGCTCGATTTACCTGATAATGAACGACAATATCAGGCACTGATTCAAAACAAATTGCAGACACTGGAAGAAGAAGAAACATCAACGCCAGAATTAACCATAGACCAGAAATGGCAAAATATAACGAACGCCATGGAAAGTGCCTTAGATGAAACTATAGGAAAAGAAAGGAATAACAAGAAGAAAAACCAGTGGTTTGACCAGGAGTGCGAACAAAGCTTACATCAGAAAGCAATCAAGAGGCTAGAGTTACTAACGCCCTACAGATGAGAACAGGGAAGACTACAACAGAGTAAACGAGAAGACTTTTGAGAAGAAAAAAGAAACCGTACTTAGAAACGCGAATACAGTAACTGGAGGAGGAACATAGAACCGGTCAGTCTAGACAGTTTTGTAAGGACCTAAAAACAATGAAGGGCAACACGACCAACAGCCCAAGATTTATAAAAGACGATGCAGGAAAATTGCTCACAGACGACGAGGAAATAAGCCGACAATGGAGAAAGTATTTTGAGTAACTCTTAAATACAGAAAAACCCACAACGACAGGGCAATAAAGACAGTACCCTGAAATACTAGGGCCCACACTAGCTGAAGTAAAGTCCGCAATTTCGTCCCTAAAAAACCATAAAGCCCTAGGCCCAAACGGCATACAAGCGGAACTAATAAAAAAGGGGAGAAAAGCTCCACCTTGAGATATATCATACCGAAACACTGGCATGAAAGCCATATAGTACCTATCCACAAGAAGGGAGACAAACAAATCAATACAACGTACAAAATTATATCCATAATACTGTCTAGAAGGCTAACTCCATACGCAGAGGAAATAATAGGCGACTACCAAAGCGGATTCAGACCGGGAAGGTCGACCATAGACCAGATATTCGTCCTACGCCAGGTGTTGGAAAAAAACTGGGAATTTAACCGCGATATACACCAGATCTTCGTGGACTTTAAAAAAGCTTACGATTCTGTTAGCAGAGAAGCATTGTGGGAGACCATGGTAGAAATGGGAGTACCTGGAAAGCTGGTACGATTAGCACAGGTGAGCACAGAGAACGCTCTCGCACGGATCCGAATTGGCAGCACCACGTGGGAGGAATTCCTCATTGACACCGGGCTTAGACAAGGAGATCCTCTCGCCCCCCTTCTATGTAATTTTGCACTGGAAGATGCGGTAAGAAAAGCTCAACCACAACTGACAAACGGATTTGTCGCCCAAGGATCAAAAATACTATTAGCGTTTGCGGATGACGTGGACACAATTGCACAATCCACCAGATATGCAAAAGAAGTTTTCACCCTATTCGAAAACGGAGCCAAGGAAGTTGATCTGAAGGTCAACGACGATAAGACCAAGTACATGGTGGTTACGAAGAACCCAAGACCAAGGGTTAGACAAAACGTAACAATCAATGAATACAACTTTGAAGTCGTCAAAGAATTCAAGCACTTGGGAGCGACCATAACATCTGAAAATAAATATGAAAAGGACGTTGCAGCCAGGATCATTGTAGGAAACAGGGCATATTACTCATTAATGACCGTACTTAAATCAAAAATACTCACAATACGAGCAAAAATAAGAGTGTACAAGACAATAATTCGTCTCACAATAACGTATATAAGCGAGACATGGACTCTGAACCAGCGGGAAACGACAAAATTACTGGTACTGGAAAGAAAGATACTGAGGACTATCTATGTCCCTTGCAGAGAAGAGACAACAGGAGAATGGAGAAGAAGGCACAATAATGAACTCCAGACAGTATATGGAGATGAAAACATAGTACGCTACATTAAAGCAAACCGAATAAGATGGGCGGGCCACGTACTAAGATCGAGTGACGAAAGACTCCTAAACGCCACATTCTGGGAAAGGCCCGATGGCAGAAGGTCAGTTGGTCGTCCAAGAAAGAGATGAAAGGACGCAGTAGCCAGTGATCTACGCAAAATGGGAATACAGCAATGGGAAATAGCTGCTCAGGATCCACAACAATGGAGAAAAATAGTAAACGCGGCCAAGAATCACATAGAGTTGTCGAGCCAAATGATGATGATCATAAACAATGAATTAAACATTAACACAACACGACACAAGGACAAACAGTTTAAAATTTTTTTAATTTCCTCTTCGATTCTCTCTACTGATGCCAACCAATATGTAGCTTCGTCGTTTTTTAAAAAAATGTTAAACTACTTGATGATAGCAACTGGTAGTTGCTATCAAATCTGTTTTTTTTTTCAAATAAAACTTTTAAACGTGTCATTTTTTTCTTTCTTTCTATATTCCAGTATTACTTTTTTTTTAGAACAGTTTACTGTTTATTGTTTATTATTATATTCTTCATGTACTACAGTTAAATACGTAAAACATATTAAAGTGAGAACAAAGTTTTAACAAATATAGTACTATAAAATGTGATATTTTTGTAACAGTTTGATTTTTTTTAAGATGCAACATTTATTACAACATATTATAGCCTAAGATGCCTTTAAATCAAATTCTTGTAGGTATATTGTATTTTTCATGAATTAAATTAAGACTGAATGTAATTGTTTTTATATCTCTTTACAAATGGATAAATATATATCCAAATATTTTTTGGTATATTTTGTAATACGTCAATGTGTTGCTACTGTGCCATTTTATAGCTAAAGAAATGTTTAAAATGATTAGGAATAAAAATCAAAGAAAAATTGTTGATTTATTAATTTATTGACCTTAACCTTTTCCAACATTTCAGTATAAATCTAAAGTCTATCGTCTTGAGTCTTGGGAAAGAAACTCCCAACGAATAAATACTTATCTATGAGGAACCAGAAGCATATAAAGGTGGAAATTGAAAAAGCAAATTGAGAAAAAAGATAGACGTAATAAAGCCTGAAGACTGGGAAGAGTATTTCAAGGCTTTTAGTAGAGAATAGATCAAAATAGACAAAACCAAAATAATATTGCAATAGTAGGCTCGCCAGTTGCCAGTAAGACTAACAACGGAACAAATTAAAAATGTATGTAAACATCTGAAGATAAACAAAGTACCCAGACCAGAGGAGACTTATTTACGGCAGATTGTACGAACATCTTCGGCAACTATTTCAAGAATGCATTAACACAAGTCAAATCCTTCAGGAATGGAAAGCACCATATCTCAGTGCTTTACATTAAAAGGCTGCAGTAGCGCACCTACAATTTGCCTCTGGGGGGGTTTGGTTGGTCACCGAATTTTTTTTTATGATGTTACCTCCATTTTGTGTCCTTAAAATGTCGAAATAGGGCCTGGGGGGTTAACCCCCAAAACCCCCCCTGGGTGCGCCACTGAAAGGATGACGAACTATTAAATAAATGTAACTTGGTAAAATGCAAAAAACACTAACTGACAACAAACAAATTATGGATATAAATAAAATGTGGTATAATATAAAAAACACATTACTGAAACCAGCTCAAGAAAGTTTGATACAACATATGTCAAAGGCTAAAAAACAGTGGATGACAGAAGAAATACTATTCCAGATGGAAGAAATAAAGAAATATAAAGGAAAAGATCTAGGAAAAGACTCTAAAAAGAATAATTAGGGAAAAAATCAAAACAGCTAAGGAAATCTATTTGATGATACAATGTAAAGAGATAGAAGAACTAGAAACAAAATATGATATGAGAGATATGCACAAAAAAATGAGAGAAGTGACTGGAATGAGTCGAAATAGACAGCAAGGACACATAAAAGACAAAAAAGGAGTACTACTAATAGATTTACCAGAGAAATTAAGACGATGGTTGATCTACACTTGTGCTTTGTTGACTATGAAAAAGCTTTCGATAAAGTAAGATATGAAAAACTAATATCAATACTTATGAACAAGCGCATTGACAGTAAAATAATAAATATAGTGCAAACATTATATTGGGACCAAAGTGCCATAGTTCAAATTGATGGGTAACACTCGGAAGAAATGAAGATCTGTAGAGGAGTTAGACAGGGATGTGCTTTATCGCCACTTTTGTTTAATTTATATTCTGAAGAAATTTTCCAATACGCGCTCGACATTATAAAAGCGGGAGTTACCGTTAACGGAAAATTAATTAACCACTTACGACACTGTGGTCATAGCAACGAGTATAGAAGATCTACAACATCTTATCGAAAGCTTAAGTATGAATAGTGCTGAGATGGGAATTACTATAAACGCTAAAAAAACGAAGTACATGCTAATTACAAAAAGACCACAAAATATACATCACCTATTGACAATCAATGGTAACGTGATAGAACAAGTAGAAAAATATCAGTAATTAAGAACATTGATTAATGAAACCAATGATCATACTGCAGAAATAAACAGGCGAATAGAGATTGTCAGATCAGCATTTATACGAATGAATCCATTGTGTAAAAATCTAAATTTGGAGATCAGACTACGTACCGTTCGCTGTTATATATTTTCAATATTATTATATGGAGCTGAGACTTGGACATTAGAAAAATGCAATTTAAAAAGAATCGAGACTATCGAACTCTGGTTATACCGCAGAGTATTAAAAATATGGACTGATAGAATTACAAATAAAGAAGTACTGGAGAGATCTGTTGGCCGAAGGCAGATCTCATGGTTGAAGAATCTACGTGACTGCTATCAATGCAGATCGATTGATTCGTTTAGAGCAGCAAGTTCAAAAATAAAAATAGCCATTATGATTGCCAACCTCCGTAGGGAGACGGCACTCTAAGAAGAAGAAGAACTTAGTTGTAGTAACAAAGTTAATCATTAAATTACGTATTGTTTAATGCTTGTGTTATTTCCCACTTTGGTGGGTGGTCCTTCGACTTGGAATTAATTACCCTACTTAGAACGCTCTAAATGGTAGTAAGATCGCCTTCCTAATTTGTGGAACAAATCTTTCATTTATTTCTTCCAAACATTATAATTTAAACTGGAAGAGTATTGAAGAATTAAGCTATTTTAAACACGTTTTATAACGAGGCAACTTTGAAAAACATCCATCTGCAGACAAAGTTCATAAATAAGTATTTTATTTTCAGACCTTATGAAAGACCTTAGTTACTCTTGCTAGTACCCAATTCTAGCTGTTCTAGGTTCTTATGCGGAGAAACCATTTAGGGCGATTTTGAAATATGTTCAAGTAGTCGATTGATCATTTTTTCAAAGCAATTGTCTGAGGCATATGGGTAGGTCCGATTTAAATACATAGTTTATCCTATGCGGCGTGCCACATGTCACATGAAGGAAGTGTAATATAATTTTTTCAATGTTATTATTGAATCGTCCATACGTTCGACTATAAGGACGTTGTCATCTGCGAATCTCAAATGTCTGAGCTCCTCTCCATTTCTGCTGATTCGTATTCCACGAATATCAGTACTAATGGTTTGTTGTATTCTGCAGACTTTTCTATAGGTTCTTTATCACTAGCAAGTGGCATTAGTGCTAAATCTCGATCTAAATTCAGCTTCTTCGCTGAGCAGAAAGAAGTCTAACTTAACCTCTAGTCTTTCTTTATTAATTTTTGTGGAAAGCTTATATACTTATGTCTCATAGCCAACTGAAAGAACGGTTGTTTTTTAGGTCTGTCTTCTTTCTTGTATAATAAAACAGTGACTGCATTCGGTAAAAACTTTGGCCAAAGCCTGGATAATTTTATTTCCACCTAGTTTGATCCCCTCGATCACTACTCCATCATTGCCAGGAGATTTGTTACTTTTCATTTCTAAAAGTATTGTTTTGGCTTCGTATGGTGTTATTTCTGACATTTCTTCTGATTCCTGGTGGTTTCTGATCTTCAGAATGTTCAGGTTTTTATTATTTCTCTTGTATTGTTTTCTCTTATGTCTTTTCTGATCGATCGGTGCATATCTTTATTTAATTTCTTCATTGTTGTGTAGTTGGAGTCGTATTTTTTCATCAGCTGTCTTGTTTTACTTAGGAGCTCTTTGGAATTTTCGCTAAGTTTTTCTTTCCGGGTCATGACGGGTAGCACCCCTTTTCTGTTTCTTTTAGGGCCTTCGTTATGCTATTATTTACTTGTTTAATATCTCCTATTTCGTTTTGCAAGTCCTGCATATGTTTGGTTAGTGTATCTTCAAACATGTCATTGTTTTCTGGGAGAATCCATTTCTTCTTTTGTGCTTTTAAGATCATGTTGGTTCCTTCAGATCTTTGCTTGGATTAATCTGTGGTTACTTTCTATCCAAAATTTGTTGTGTACTTCGACATCTTTGATTATTTCTTTTTTGTTCATTATTATAAAATCTGTCCCATTATTGACACTGCCGTCTGGGCTTATCTTTTGTCTATTTATGTTGAGTAAAATGATCGAAAAATGAGTTCATCATGGATTAATTTTTTCATGTAAGAAGTTGAGTATTCTTTGCCCCAGCTCGTTTCTTTCGCCATATCCATACTTGCTAATTGCTACTTCTGTATAATCTTGTCTAAATCCCATTTTCGCATCAAAGTAGTCCATCATTATTGTGTTATTTGTTGGTGTACCATGTTTGTTTCTAGGTCCTTATAAACTTGCCCTTACCACCCTACTACCCGGACTTTAATCCAATTGAATTAGTGCGGGTTGCCCTAACAAGATATGTGGCAGATAAAAATGTGGAATTTACATTTCAAAAGGTTTATAAATATTGTGATAAATTTTTATTCAAATTTACCTAAGAGAAGTGGAAAAATATTGCTAACATGCTATTTCTTTCAAGCCTGATTTTATGGAAAAGGAACCAGCTCTAGATTTAATTATACATGGACGAGAAACATTATATATTGGAGACTACACGAGCATAGTTGTGTAGAGGAAGACCACAAAAATGATGGCTAGACCACATTAAAGCAAAAGTGGGGAGAAACTGGCACCAAATAGCACAAAACAGAGAAGAGTGGAGAACTCATGATGAGGCCTTTATCCAGGAGTGGATGCAAACAGGCTGAAGAAGAAGAATTCATATTTGACTTGTAAAATAAGGATAAATAAATAATACATTTGAAGGAAGATAGTGGCAATGATAGCGTGGATCTTTTAAAAAATAGCAGTTTCGAGAGAGAAGACGAACTTTAATTTTAATTTCATCTCTAGTAGTATGTTAAAAAGTGTGAAAAAAGAAATGTGTTCGTCACAACACATTCTACAAGTAAACAATTATCTTTTCCCAGAACAAATACGTAATTTAAACAATAGTTTCCATTTAAAAAGTTCCTTTACAAATTAAGCTCACACTCTGTAAACTTGTTGCACAGAGTGTACCAACGAAGCCAGGAGGGATAATGCAATATGCATCTATTTTCTTCCGAATGCGTTCTCATTTAGTTTTCTATGCAGACAGCAAACTTGCTAAGTCTCAAGCTATATTTGACGAGTAGAACTAAATTTTGGTTTACTTGCTACAGTTAAATAAACATTCCTCGTTGAAATTGCAGAGAGATGCCATGCTACCTGTGTCACAGTAACACTTAGATGTGTAAGGTTTGGGAAATAAAACAAAAAGCGTTTTTGTATATTATTTTCTTTTTATGAACTACAAATATTTGGCAAAACTTAATAATTCACAACCACAGTTTACGTTTTGCGCGTTTGTTTAAAAAAGAATTTACAAAACTGAATGTGGGCTTCAATTTTGTATTGCAAGATTGTCGAAATATATTCATTATTGCTAAGTAAAAACTGAAAAACACATGATGTACTTTCTGCCAATAGTTATTGCTAATTTAGAGTATGTAGGGATAGAGATGAGAAAGCTATATAAAATGGCCAGTTTAATTTTTACAAAAAGGTTAATTAATATGTTTAGTAAATAATTTATACATAATATTGATAAATTTAAATGGTTAAACTTTTCAAATATGCCTTTTCTTCATAGATATTTTATATTATACTCTTAATAACAATGGTGATAGTATGCAGCCCTGTCTATAGTGAAATTGACACTCAGAAATACGGTAAAATATACCATATACGGTACGGCAGTACGGCTAAGATAGGATAATGCTCTTCTTATGGTTGTCGGCCTTCGCCAGCTGTTGATTGCTCAATCAAGAGCGTCGCACAGGACTGGCTTAGATGAAATGCGTCTTCCGGCAGTATGAGTATAATATTTTATATTATGTATACATTAGAATAAAAAAGCATTGTAAAAGTTATAATAATTGAATACTTTACGAAATATATAAATGGCTTGGAAAGTACTAATTTTTTCTGAATGTTTTGTACTTGAAATACCGATTTTTTATACAAAACCCGAATAGTTTCGAGGTAGATTTACGAAATTAAACAAAAATTGTGATATAACACAACATGTACAATGATTTATGCAAAATAAAATAATATTCGTAAGCGTAATATTTCTTTTGTAAAAGTGCCGCTGAAAATTACTAACATAATCAGCCAAATATGGCCATAAAATTGTTTGCCCTAATTAGCATATAATAACCTCCAAGCATTTAATTTGTAATTACGGATGAGCATGGATGACAGTGCCTTTCGAAAACGAAACTACACTTTAGTCTTTAGTCCGACTTTGAGCACAGAGCTTGAAGTCCCATAAATTTAAAGCCGGTGAATCATTAAATGGTTGTACTAAACTGATAGTGTTGAATGTTTTGTGTTTTTCACAAAATACGGAACAACTTAGGGTGGGCTCTGCTGTAAGCCGTAATTTCTTGATGACTGATGTTAGCGACATAAGCATTTACAATATCAAAAAAGAAAAAGAACAAAATGGAACGTTGAAATCGTTTTCCAAAGTGGTAACGGATGTGTCAAATCAATTTTAGAATATTTGCATATAATGAGGTTTTAAGACGTTCCTTACGGAGAATTGTTCATTGTGAATTTTTTATAAAAAATTTACCGCCATAATTAAAGCTCATACATAACTTTATACAAGGTAATGAGAATATACCGCCGTTGTCTCTCTGCTTTATATCGGCTTCTGAAAGAAATTGGAGTTTATAAGTTTATAAGAAACGTGAGTGATGAAGCATCATGGTGAATCGTAGGTTAATCTTGGTCAATCTGTTAATTACACTAGCGATCATAAAATCTGGGTCACCTTAAAAATTTCAAGTTTATTGAATATTTTTGCATCTGGTGCAATAATAACCTTTTTTTTAGGCTAATGTATTTTTTATTTGTCATCAATGTTTGTTTTGAAAGAAAAAAAAACGGTTTTTTTATTGTTTTTATTGAAAAAGCAGAAAAAAACCAAATTGTTGACAAAACAGACATACGAAAAAAAAAAAAGAAAAAAAAATGAAAAATACAGAACGTGGTAAAACAGTGAAATTTCAATGACTAATATCGTGTATTGCCTCCCCTTGCTCTAATAACCTCTTGCAGACGACGGGGCATACTCTCAATTTTTCTCCGGATTACATGTTGTGGTATGTTATTCCACTCTCTCATTAACAGATCCTTAAGCTCCTGTGCGTTGTTAGGAGGTGGTGTATGGGTTTGAATACGTTTTTTCAAATCGTCCCAGAGATGTCCGATGGGATTCAGGTCCGGAGACCTAGCTGGCCGGGGTAACCTTGTAATTCCAACCTCGTTTAAGTATTGCATACTGATCCTGGCAACGCGGGGTCGCGCGTTGTCCTGCATAAAAACGGCGTCTTCTCCAAGCCCTGCCATGGTGGGCATAACATGTTCTTCCACAATCTCCGTAATGTACCTTCGTGCAGTTAAGGACCCATTTTCGATGAAGGGTAATTCTGTGCGGAAGTCGGAAGATACACCTCCCCAAGCCATGACCGAGCTTCCACCAAATCACATTCTTGGAGCAATGCAAGCTTGTGAAAATCGTTCACCGGTTCTCCTCCAAACTCTTACACGTCCATCGGATCCATTTAGGCAGAAACGGGATTCATCTGAGAATAACACTTTGCTCCAATCATTAATTCCCCAATGCGCGTATTGTCGAGCAAAAGCTACTCGTGCAACTCGATGCTCCCGGCGAAGTGGCGGTCCTGTAGCCATTACCCGAGAAGATAGTCCAGAAGAACAAAGACTTCTCCTGACTGTTGCAACGCTAACATTGCAATTTCGTACTTCCTGTAGACGATTTCGATGCATAACCGCAGTTGAGGTCCGGTTTCGTAAAGCCTGAAACATAAGAAAACGGTCATCTCGTGCCGTGGTCGTTCTTCTTCGTCCAGATTCAGGTCGTCTGGTTAGCAAACCCCTCTCCTGAAAGCGTTGAAGCACTCGTTGAACCGTAGAAAGGCTTACGCCAACAGTTCTTGCGACTTGCCGTTGAGTATGACCGTCTTCCACAAGCGCAACAATGCTTGCCGTTTCAATAACAGTCAAAGGCATTTTTGGCAAAAAATAAACAATAATAAACACTAATAATGGCACTAATACACACTAATGGTGGCAATAATAAACGTTTGTTTGTTGCGTTTGAACAGAAAGTCGAAGCACAAATGATACATTTAAAACAAGCGGCAGTTACAGGTACCGTTCATTTTGGGAAGTGTATAGTTTTCCGCGAAATCGGCATTATTGGAATTCTTTGTTACAAAGGAAACCACTAAGGCGACAACAATTTTCAGAAACATGCATTAGTTTGTATTTGTGTTATTATTATTTACGATAAAGCTCGTTAAAAATGAAATAACGGTGATTTTCAAGGTAACCCGGATTTTATGATCGCGAGTGTATAATTAATGTAATTACGAATGGTGCGATACAACTATACAAAACAGCCGCAATGATTTCCTCAAAGGTTTAAGTACTGGTTTAAAAGCACCTTCCAAACGAGGTCTACGAGGTAAAAGAGACTTTTTTCGAGGAGTTCTGTTCAAAATATGAGCTATTAGAAGCAGCGCGTGCTTTCTTAATACGCATTTCTATCTTAGCTGTACTGCTACAGCTACTACTCTCAGTGTGAATTTCACGTTTTGAGGTGAATTTCGTTTTTTCTTTTGGCGACAGTCTTATTCAACCTTCAACCGTCTTCTTTTCTTTGCTAATACTTTGTAGTTTTGTAGCCGATCTGAGTTTGTATACAAATTGAGTGGATTTTTTCTTTAGACTTTCTACTTTTTTGTAATGATTTTTATTCATTTGTTTTAATTCTATTAGGTATGTTTTATGTTTTCTTCGTTCGTTCATAAGATCAATGAGCTCTGGCGTTATCCATTCTTGGTTTATGTTGTTGTTCGTGAATCTGATGTCTTCTTCTTAAATCTTTACTATGGTTGTTTTTAGAATGGTTCATATTATAGTTTATATTACTTCAAACGTCTGTCTTTACTAAGTTCTTTATTGTTTTTTATTTTTTTCTCAACTTTGACTCTAATTTTTTTTTCTTTCAGGGTTCTTCAATTTTGTAATGTCTATTTTTCTTGTCACTTTTTCTCTATTAACTTTCAGAAATCTTTTGAGTCGAAAATCCATTATAATTGAATTGTGATCTCTATGAATATCTGTTCCAGGGTGTTTTAGTAGAAAAAATTATTGGATAAACATAAAATATAGGACAAAATGGATAAAAGAGAAGACCGGGTTCCAACCCGATTTTTAAAAAGAGATACGGGATTGTGAACCATTTACTTTATTATCAGTCATCAATTTATTATAACCGCTATTAAAAAAAAATGAGAATTTGGTGTATAATTTACCTTTTTATATAGTAATGAGACCATTATTTCCAAATCTAGCGACTGTATAAAAATTTCACCATTTTGCAATAAATACCAAACGTTCATATAAAAAAGATAATATTTTTAAAATGAATCAAATAACAATACACTTATTTCTATCTAAAGCTTCCTGAATATTATCTAACATTGGACTCTGATCCCTACTACTCAAAGTATCGATCATATTGATCAATTCTTTAAAAACAGCTACAACTTTCCAATTATATTTGGCGCTACATTCAATATACCCGGATTTCCAATGCTTCTTTACTAAATTTACTATATCCCTACGTTTCTCATCGCTACTATTCGTTATGGCAGGTTTTGAACTATTACTTGCACCCTCCTCAGGTACTATTAGATCTTGCTTATTGCCAACAACTAACAAAGGAACATTTTGCATATTCCTGGATTCACATATTTGTTCCCTAAGTGTTCTAACGTATTGAAAAGTGTCTATATTAGAAAGGTCGAAGACCAGGATGTATGCCGTGGCACTTCGGAGACCGTAGTATCGGTAGTTGGCCCACTCGTAGTAGGAGTTCACCGGAAAGTACGGGATTACTGGCAGGTCTGAAATTTTAATCTCGTACAGGCGCTCATTGGTTATTACTGATGGGTAGTACGTGTGTTTTCTTTCTGTGGGAATGTAGTCTTCGCAGAATTCGTTCCATACAAATTGCTGCAACAAAATATAATAGTTTAGATATAAATCAATACATTAATCAGGTAATCAAAATCATTTATTTAAATAGATAACAGAGTAGTAGTATATTAAGTTTTACAATTTATATCCAATCATGTCCGCTGGATGTTTTCACAAGTATGACATTATGGTCGATTTAAAAGACAAAGTTTTTAACAAAACTTTTGGCAAACACAATTATTAAAAATTGTTTAAACATGAGCGTTGTAAACTCGGTATTCGATAATCGATTGGATTCTATATTCGATTCGATTCGATAATCGATTCTATTCGATAATCGATTTAATTTGATTTAATTCCAGAATCGATTTGATTTGATTCGATAATCGATTCGATAATCGATTCGATAATCGATTCGATAATCGATTCAATAATCTATTTAATAATTGATTTGATGTTTGATTTGATTTGATTCCATAATCTATTCGACTCGATAATCGGTTCGATTCGATAATCGATTCAATTCGATAATCTATTCTAATACATATTTTATTTGATTCGATACGATTAGATTGTATTTTATTTTAGTTTATTTTATAAAATAAATAAAAATGACCTTATTTTAAATTTAAATTGTGGCGTATTCCCATAAAAAATAGTATATTTAATTTTATTTTACTTTACTATATTATTTTTTATTTTGTTTTATTAATTCTATAATCTAATATATCTATAATCTAAATACTGTTTTAATGGGAATAAGCCACAATTGAAGGTTAAAATAAGTTTATTGACGTTTCAATTTCCACTTCGGAAATCGTTCTTTCAATACAAACATTACTAAGTAAATAATTTAATAATGTTAATGTATGTTTTCTCCGTTTGACAAGACATCTTTCGTTAAGTCATCTTCTATTATAATACCTTTAATTCTGAAATTACCTTTAATCCAGATTCTAGATATCCGAACTTTATTCTCAGCAGACGCAGAGAGTGAAAACAAACTAGTACTAGCAAAAATTAGAATGAAAATAACACCAAAACATTTTCTAAATAGTAATTAATTTCTGTCTTAATATGGTTCAGATAATTTCAGTAAATCGGCCAAACAGGGTGAAACGGACTATCTGTTTAATTTATAAATTTTAATTAAAAACCGACTATGTTGTGCACTACACCAAGTTTAATAATTTAATCATTTTCAAAGAAATTAACTCTAGAAATCAGATGTGGATATATCATTAAATAGTGAAATAATTCATGAATCCTAAAATGTTGTCGTCTCTAGGCACCACTGGCATTATCTATATTATTTTACTAACTATCGGTTATATTTTAGCTAATTTTTATACATAGGAGAAATTGCCTAATATAAAACTAAGAAAAGTTAAAACAGTTCCTTAGAGTTGGCACTTCACACGCTGCTTAAATCTCGTGATCCGATTCTCACCCAATTCTTCTCACGAAGCTAATCGTAGTTCGTTCTTTGTAACTATTCCATTAAAGTCAGACACATAAGGCCGAATGAAAATGCTAGCTTTATTTGTTTAGTTTGACAAGCCGTAACGACATTCTGACCACGGTGCAACATTTTGAAAACTTTATTAATTACTAGGGAGTTGGTAATCAAGTTTGAACCAGATACGGAATATTTTGATTAAGTTAGAGGAGGAAATTATGTAGGTAATTATATGTAGTATACGGCTCTTAACTTTAGTTGCTCTATATAGTTTAGCTAGTTTTTGACATTGCCGTATCCTCGCTGTTACTATTAGTATAACTTTATAATAGTTTAAGTATTAAATTATTTTATATTTTGTTAATAATATATAAAATATATTTTATAGCTTAATTTGTTTTGATTATTCCATAAAGCTTCAAGTTTATAAGTATGTAAGATTCATTTAAAACTGTTTTTGCCTAAATAGAGATTTTTACACGTGTATATTACAAGTGGTGTACTGGACATTGACCAGCCATACATCTTTCGTAAAACAACCTTCAAAAATTCTCTGTAATTTAACTTAGAAAGTTACCTCGATTCATTAGACAGAAGTTAAATTTCATACAGAGTTGAAGAAAGTATAAGAGAAAGTATACCACCAAACTTCTAAAACTACTTTCCTTGGACCATATGTCAAATATTAACCAGAAATAGTCACATCAGCAATTGCACTCACGGGTTTGGTGTACGATACATATACTTATTAAGTAAACAGTATTTTAAGTACAGTTTTGTGTTGATAACTCGTATTAGCGTTAAGTTTTTTTTAATTTTTGTTTCTATTTGTTTGATCATGAAAATATAGAAAGAAATATCTTTCTAGAGTTCTACTATGGAGGCTACCCACATTTTCAAATCATTGTTACTTCTTCTTTTTCATTATTTCTTTGGGTTGAGCAGATAAGATTGGATTTTCGACTTACCTTTAAAAAAGATTGTGTATGCTTTTTTTAAGAAGCATGGTTTACGACACATGTACTAGAGCTGAGTGAGTTTGCAATAGTTGACCTCTTAATTTCGAGTTAAAATTGAAAACACATTTCACGATAGATTTTTATGGTTAAATTAAAAAGTGTTAATTTATTTCATTTATTATGAAGCTATAAATAATCCTAAAGTTTATTTATTTATTGTGTATATTACGTGTTTAATTTCTGAACCAAAAAGCTTTTTCGGTCGACAAATTGTAGTCCAAACCACTCATTTCTCATTTTTGAAATTTTAAATAACAATTAATTTACTTTTTTTTTGAATATCACCTATTTTTATCTGATCTCGCACCGAAATTTAGTTAAATTTCAGTTTGTTGTTATAAATATAGTTTTTTGGAAGTTAATTATTTTTTTATAATTTTATTTTGTTGACTCATTCTTTTTTGTATTATATAGGTAGGTATATTAATTTTAATAGTTTGGTTTATGTAATAATTTGATATATTTTATAACGTCGTTTAAGTCCTTTATAAATCTCTGGTTAATATTTATTGGCGCCCATTTAGCTTTGCCGTTTTGGAGTGTTCCGTATTCCCTTTGTTTTTGTCAAACTATTATCTATTATTCATATTCATACCCACTCTCGAAGTCCCGATAATGAGCAACGATGCGTTTCTATTGTCTTTGTGTTACTACTAGCTTATTATCATTTAGTCGTTTTGTAGGCATTTCACTATTTACTGAATTTTATAACACTATCTGAGACTCGAAATACATATACATAATAATCACACTACTATCCATAATTATACATATAATGATTCCTCGACGATTTTAATGCTATCTGAAGACTCAGTATTTTTATATTTTAGTATAATCCATATGCAGCATCTAAAAAATTTATCAATAAGACAAAGAAAAAATGGGGCAAAAGGGAATCAGTTGGAAAAATAATTTGGAATTGACAGGGATAAATATTTAAAAACACCTTTGTGGTTATTGTCATATCAAAAAGTCGATTTTAAATAACCTTCAAATACATAATTCAATATCCCTTTTATTCCAAGAAAAAAAAATATAGCCCAGATCCGTAACTTAAAAGTAATGAACTAGTTTGGAAACATTTACTTTTTGCTGACTAAAATTCAAAGATAAAGTTCAAACACAGGTAGCATTATTTATAAATCAATGAACCTACTGTATGTTCTAAAAATATAATATTATATAAAGCTAGTCGGCAAACGGGATGTAGCGCATTCATCATTTACTATTTTTCTATTTTGACCAACCTTCTAATTCAGCTGCACTTGATTTTGTGATCTTTTCTCCCTAAAAGGAGTAAGGGCTTTTCCCAATCAATTCTCAGCACATCTTGCTTGTTCTTATTCTGTTCAGCATTGTCCATATATTGGGGGGCAGTTCAAAGCCTGGCGATTTTTGATCGATATAGGCCATTTGGTGTATTTCCTATGGTGAATCGCTATCAGATTCTCTTCTTCAGGCGTTAATGAGGTCTAAATGTTCCTGTTGTTAGGAGGTGGCTTTTATTAATGAAGTATATCTGGAGCATCCTATTTATTTCAATACTAAGCTTATCACAGTGGATCTTCTTCTTCTTAAAGTGCCTATCCGTTCCGGATGTTGGCGATCATCACGGCTATCTTTACTTTATTTATTGCAGCGCGGAACAGTTCAGTGGTAGTCGTGTTATACCACTTTCGTAAATTTTGAAGCCAGGAAATGCGTCTTCTTCCCGGTCCTCTCTTACCATTTACTTTCCCTTGGAGAATCAGCTGGAGAAGGCCGTAACGTTCTTGATTTCTCATTACATGTCCTAGATATTCCAACTTTTTAGTTTTGACGGTCATGAGAATTTCACATTCTTTCCCCATCCTACGCAGGACCTCCACATTAGTAACTCTGTCAACCCAGGATATACGTAAGATGCGCCTATAACACCACATTTCGAAAGCTTCGAGCCGATTCATAGATGCAACAGTCAGTGTCCATGCTTCCATTCCGTAGAGCAGAACTGTGAATATGTAGCAGTTCAATAGACGGCATTTTATTTTTAATGATATGTCTCGACTGTTGAAAATGGTTCTCATTCTAATGAATGCTGCTCTTGCTTTTATTATTCGCTGTTTAATTTCTGTTGAGTGGTTCCATTGGCTATTTAAATTGGTGCCTAGATATGTATATTGCTCGACTCTTTCGATATTCTGTTGGTTGATTGTAAGATGAGCGTTTAGTATTGGTTTTTTACTAATTGTCATAAATTTGGTTTTCTTTATGTTAAGAGCTAGTCCGTATCTGTTGCTGACTTCTGTTATGCGATTTGTTAATATCTGTAAGTCATTCAGATTATCGGCAAAAACTATAGTGTCATCTACATATCTAATGTTATTCAACCATTCACCGTTTATTAGTATTCCTTTCGCACAACCGTCTAAAGCTTCCTTAAATACCCATTCAGAATAAATGTTGAACAACAATGGAGACAAAATACAGCCCTGTCGTACTCCACGTTCTATTGCAATTTTATCAGTTAACTGGACTTCTATTTTGATTTTGGCCGTTTGATTGTAGTGAATCACAGTGGATGGATAATTGATAATTAACCTGACTTCTTCGTAACTTCGTGACTGACCTGTGAGAATAACTTCTTCGTAATTTCGACGGTGGAATGTGACTTAGAATGGGAAGCCAATAGTTCGGTGTTGATCTAATTATACCTGAGATCATTCGCATTGACTGGTTTAATTCGGTGTCAACAATCTTCGTGTGTTTTCTATTGAGTCGTACCGGGAAAGCATATTCAGCTGATAAGTATACAAGTCCGAGAGCGAATGTTCTAAGTACGGAGTTTGAGGAACCCCATGTAGTTCCACATAGCTTTTGGATTATATTATTTTCGTGTTTTTAGTTTGCTGCCATTTTTTATAGGTGTTGTTTAAAACGTAAAGTTCTGTTAAGAGTTACACCAAAATATGTTGGTGTGAAGTTATGGGGTCAGTAGTCTATTTTCACGGAGTAGTCTATTCAAACAGAGAGTTTTTTGTTGGCTGTGATTTTCGTTGCGTTAGGCTGCAGCCTCAATTTACGGAAGTGTTCTCTCATAATGGCAAGATCATCTGTGAGTATTGTTTCTGTAACATCACACTATTGCATCTATCTATTTTGCACTATCAACAGCTGATAGTGCAAAATAATCCCATCAAAGGAAACGAAAAGTCAAATACCTAGGAGTTATTATGGACCAAGGCTTAACATTCACGCATAACGTAGACACAACTATAGAGAAAACAGCAATAGCCAGAGCTACAATAAGAGGACTCGCAGATGGAAAAAGTAACCTGCGAATAAAGACAAGAATGGGACTGATAAACAGTATCATACTTCCAATAATCACATATGCATCTCTAACGAGCACATAAGTAATTCAAATCAAAAGAGACTACAAGTAGCCTAGAGCAATAGCCTCAGAGAAGCGGTAAATGTACTCTGATACGTCGCTGAACGCTTTCTGTTCATAGAATTGCAACAAGTAAGGGTTAGATACAATGGCAGAACAAGCCAAAATCAAGGTTTACGGAATCATCCAATCCCGATCCTGCTACAGATAAGATACGACGCGATCCATCAATGGAAGCACAAAAGACCAAAACAGCAAATCCTGGCCAAAACATAAAGCCTAGATAATTCATAGCTCTATCAGCAAGAGAAACCCATTATATAGCACTGACAATTTTAATAATGATGTTTATTGTTTAGGAAAACCTTAAAAAAATTAACAAAAAACAAAAATTACCAACAAAAAAGCGAAAGCCAACCAAAAAATTTAACAAACCTCAAAAAACTCGGGCACAAGGGCCCACATCCTCGAGCGATGAACCTGAATTGTTTATCAATCGATTTAACTCCTATGATTTTTCCAGAATTTGTGGTATGGTGAATATCTGCTCAATCGTTTCCCTTCTCAGTATCTATCATCTTTCGTTTTCAGTATGTTTCCTGTCCTCGGTCTAAATCCCTTGCTTTCGTTGGACACTTTTCACGTTGAGAATTCTCTTATTTTATTATTGTTTCTTTTTATTTCCATTCCTTTAGAGTCTCTCGTTCGAGTGCTCTTTTTTATCTCTATAAAACTGTGCAAAACCAGCTATTATTGACAACGTCTAGATGCGTCAGCAAATTAGAAAATCTCTGGAAACACTCCAGCATATCAGTTCACCTAGAACTCGGTAACAATTAAAGAGTCCCGTCAAAGCTTAATCCTTTTGATACTCTAGGTATCGTGGAAGATATTATTTTACCTTACGAAGAAGCGAGAGCCGTATGGCTAAACTCTGTTAAATAATAATAATTCATTTTTTAGCATTATTTTTTCATACTGAACTAAACGCCTAAAAATAATTATTAAACCAATAAACACGCCACTGGAAAATAATAATTAAGTAGTAGTAAACGTTCATTTAATTGATGAAATACGTTTTGCAACTAAATGAGAGAGTTGGAAAGGAAGTTCGAATATAACCAGCAAGTTAAATCGCCAAAATTAAATCATAACTGAATATTCCCATTTACATCAAGATAATGTACTTTCCTGTTTTGTTATTACTTGTTAAAAATCATAATTTGTACTGAAAATGAAACATCAGACGAGAGGACTGGGAAAAGAATATATTAGGAAGCTTTGAAGTAATTAAATTCTTCAAGAAAATATGAAATAAGTTAGATTAAAATGAATAATTCATTAGAAATTATATTATAAGACATTTTGTGAATGCAAGAAAGCAAAGAAGACATAAATCAATGCAAGTTGATAGTCAGGGACATTGTAAGCCAACTACATAAGTTGCTTCTACTAGATATTGAAGAATGAAGCGAAAGGAAACCAAAATATCGGAGAGGACCAAAATAATGGATGCTAAAACATAAAAAAAGACAGTTAAGATGTGATTTCACGTATAATAGTGCCTCTGTATATTCGCCTATACGTATTTCATCCTAACAGAAATCATCAGAGCGACTGGTACAGAAGCTGTAAACGTGAAAACAAATCTTTTCCGTCAAAAGAAGCAACGATAAAATGGCTTCAATATGGAAACTAGAGAGACATCTTTCTATTAACGAAACCAAATTCAGATTTTTACTGTAATCTGTGTCGTCTATGAATCCCAAGGCAAAACAAACGATGCTAAAGATATAAGAGAGATATGAAGAATCTAAAAGTTGCATTCCACAATTCTCCTGTATCTCCTCATCCAGTTGTGAAATGCAACTTTTAGATTCTTCATATCTCTCTTAAATCTTTGGCATCGTTTGTTTTGCCTTGCACTTTATAGAAGGCACAGATTAAAGCAAAAATCTTCGCATTTCTACTTTCGTGATGAGAAAAAAGTTTATTTATCTATATTCCGACGTTTTCAGTACACCCGATTGTCCGGTAGGGATCTATGGAGTGACTAACACCGAGTCGTAACTCCCTATATCTTGCCGTATTGCTAATCCATATGTCAATCTGATCACAGCAGATCAGTTTAGATTTTATACTACTTCATTATATTTTTTGTTTTATGGCCAGAGTTTGAACCATAGATACACGACGAATGCGATTCGTCCATCTGGCTTGCTTGTGAGTGACATTTTACTATTTCTTATTCTATTTTTATCTCCATACCAGGTCCATTACTGTTAGTTTTTATATTGACTGTTATAATTCTATTCACCGCATATCTGAAGAGAGACGACAAATACCGATTAAACCACTTACGTAGGTTACGAAGCCTTGATGTTCTTCTTCGACCGGGACTCTTTGAGCATATTTTACCCTAAATAATAAGATGGAAGACTATACCGTTCGGGATGTCTCACGACATGGACAAAATACTCAAATTTTCGTATTTTTACCATTTTCGCAAGAGTACTCTACTTCCACTGTTTATGTAGAGTAAAATGTGTATCTATGTACATATATATATATATATATATATATATATATATATTATATATACCGATTAAACCACTTACGTAGGTTACGAAGCCTTGATGTTCTTCTTCGACCGGGACTCTTTGAGCATATTTTACCCTAAATAATAAGATGGAAGACTATACCGTTCGGGATGTCTCACGACATGGACAAAATACTCAAATTTTCGTATTTTTACCATTTTCGCAAGAGTACTCTACTTCCACTGTTTATGTAGAGTAAAATGTGTATCTATGTACATATATATATATATATATATATATATATATATATATATATATATATATATATATATATACATACATCATCATTCAATCTTCCTTTTTCCACTTCTAGACATAGATCTTCCCTATAAATTTGAACTCAGTTTTTCTGGCAACGTTTTAGATCGTCGGTTGATCATGTTGGAGGATGACCTCTATTTAGGCAGGCATCATATTTTGGTCTCCATTACAGTATCTGCTGTCTCAATCTGTTATATATCATGTAAACCACGTGATCTGCCCAGTTTTATTCCAATTTTGCTGCTATTCTCTTTACAGCATCAGCCACTCCTGATCTTCGTCACTGCTTCCCATTTGCGATCTTGTTTTGTCGTAGGGAAACTCTTAAGATAGCAAACTCTATCGCCCTTTGAGCCACTCTGATCTATTGCACTGTTTTTCTTGTCATTGTGAACGTTTCTGCTTCGTAAGTCAATACCGGCAACACACATTAATTCAAGGTTTTTCTTTTAAAGCGCATTGGGAAGCCTGAGAATTGGAAAACATGGTTCAAATCGAACACAGAGAGAAAGGAAGAGAAGAAGGATATCATGATTAAAATGATGCAAATATTAATGGACAAAAATGAAGAAATTATCAATGAAATAATACAAAGGAGAAAATAGAAAATTAAAAAATAAAGTGAAACATTTACAAGACAGTAGAACAACTGGAGAAAATAAGTAAAAAGAAAAGTTTAATTTTTCGTTAATTAAAAATAGATACAAAAGATGATAAGAAACTAAAAAACACATGAAAATATTCATAGCACAAGAACTGCAGACGCAAATAAAACTGAGAAAGCACCATAAAGAACTGATCTAAGCATAGATAATGATCTGACATCAGAAGAAAATACAGGAAGAAATAGTTAAAGTAGCAAAAGAAGACAAAAGTAAAGGAAACCAGACAAAAATAGGTTACAAGAAGATGATTGAGAAAGGGAAGGAATGGATATGGATTAAAAAAAGCATGTAAAAGAAAATACCAGAGTAAAATTGCCAAAAAACTAGTAGAAGAAAAGCAACTGAGGATTTATGATACCGAAAGAGCAAGAAAGAAGAAAACGACTATGGGAAACGGACTACGTGTGTGGTGGCCCCGGGCTAGACTGGCTTCAGCTAAGGCACAGCTGACTCACCTCCAGCGGTTGGCATGAGTTGGCATCTCAGGAGATATGAGGACCAGTCCTACAGCGGCTCTTGAGGCTTTGCTGGATTTACCTTCTCTACATCTAATTGTAGAGCACGAAGCCATGATGGCAGCCTATCGTCTTAACTGCTCTGGATACTGGTTGGGAATTAATGGTCGGTTGTGCCATTGTGACATCTGCAGACAGGCCCTCGATTGTTGTCCTGTACTCTCTATGGTACAGGACAGCATGGTCCCCAATTTGAGTTCTCATCCTCTTTCTTGGTTCAACTTTCTGACCAGGATGAGTGGATGGAACGAGAGCCTACACTCATCCGTCGAAGGGAGTTAACCTTGTTCACGGATAAGTCCAGAATAGACGAGCAGGCAGGTGCTGGAGTATGTGGGAGACGAATCGAATTTGAATCTGGCCGGGGTCTTGGCTCCCATGCATCACTCTTTCAAGCCGAGATCTTTGCGATCCTGGTATGTACTTAGGAGATAATAGATAGGGCTTGGTCAGGCAGGGGCAGGACCATTTCTATCTGCTCTGACAGTCAAGCAGCGCTAAGGGCTTTGTAAGCGTCCAAAGTCAGCTCTAAGCTGGTTCTTGAGTGCAAAAGAGCACTTGATGTTACGTGGACTAATAGGGTTAACTTGGTATGGATACCGGGGCACACAGGCGTGAAAGGGAACAAATGGGCTGACTCAAGGACTCCTGGGCTAGTTGTGGAGGTATGAGACAGACTAGGCCCCACATAGTGGGGCCATCCAAAAGTCTTACAGACCAACTTCTTCTAGGGCGCAGAAGGTGCTCTCTGGTAGTTAGTATGCTTTCCGGTCATGTAGACTCAGGCGACACCTTCATCTACTTGGATTGAGGAAACTTACATGTGAGGAAACATCCTCAAATGCCCTCTGGAAGTACCCGGCACTGGCCTACCAGAGGTAGCAGATCCTGGGTTCGATCTTTATAAAACCAAACCAAATGAGGAAGTTATCCTTAAAAAGACCACAAGGTTACTATAGAATTAGACGTTCAGAATGGTAGAAAGGGTCCAGACTTAGAGCTCCTGCTGACAACTGCAGATATGGGAGCCCGAAAACACCGAAGACTAGGTCCTTATGGGCCTATTCCGTATGATAGGGGTGATACTTAGGAGGTCTAAGTATTTGAAGGGCTCATAAATGGGTCCTGCCCCGATCTACCATAACCATAACCATGGGAAACGGAAAAATATGCACAAAAGAAAGGCATCCATGGAAATAATAGAAATTGTCAAATGGTCAAAAATTATAAGCCATTTGAATTGTGCTATCGTTGTATATCCTTTAGTAAAAGTGGTAATACGAAATCAACAATTATTATTCAATTCCAATTCCATTCAACCGTAATTACAATTAAATCACACTCGTCACGGAATTTAAGTTTATCACTAACATCAGAAAATAAAACTATAAAACAACAATAATTTTCTAAATCTCGTAATTTCAATAACTGTTACTCTGAAAATTCCACGTTTATTTGAATAATGATTACATAATACATATAGATTTTAATTTGTAGATAATAATATTTTTATATCAATTTGCAGTTCAATATGACATAAATCTTGTTCGATTTTGTTATGTGTTTTTTATTTCCTCAGCACCGTGAGAAATATTAGTCATTTTTAAATAATGTTCACACAAAGTTTCTTTTACAAAGTTTTAATTCGGAAAAACTGAGCAAGATAGAATGCTTTTGGTTCGGTTTCTTGTTATTATCAGCCAGTTTTTCCCCATCAGATTTCCCAGCAGCTACGTTTTCATAAAAAATTAAAGTTTATACGATAAAATAAAACGTTTTGTGGTATTACCTCTAAAAAAAGTTACAGAAAACGTAAAATCTATAGCAAGCTGGTCTACGTAGATATGGAATCATAAAAATGAATTATTGAAAACCTAGAAAAGTTTTATGGTAGATCCTCGTAGACTAGCTCGATTCCAGTGCATGAAATTGTTGAAATTTGCATTTGCAATGTATTCAATCTTTCGTTTATACGGATAAATAGATTTATGCATTGTCACATGCATCGTACATAAATCAATAGAAATTGTAGCTCTTGAAATTCCGACTATTGTTTCTGAGAGTATTGAACAAAAGAGGAAGGGCCGTCCTTAGTATATTTCGTCTCCCTAGCAACCTATACAACTATGAAAACCAAATGTAAGACGTTTTCAATTAATATATAAATAACTACCAAATAATCAGCCAGTTGAAAGAGTTACGTCCTACAAATATTTAGGGGTTTGCTTCACTGATACTAATGACCAGACAAAAGAAATCAAGAGGCGAATAGAGATAGCGAGACAATTGTTTGTCAAAATGAAAAAGTTCCTATGCAACCGGGACATACATATAAACTTAAAAACGAGAATATTAAGGTGCTATGTTTTCTCCGTTCTGCTGTACGGCATGGAAGCCTGGACACTGAAAAAGATAAACATCAAAAACATTGAGGCATTCGAGATGTGGTGTTACAGGAGAATGTGGAAAATACCATGGACAGAAAGAGTAACAAATCAAGATGTTCTGCTGAAGATGGGGAAGAAATGCGAAGTCATAAAAACCATACAAACGAAAAAACTGGAATATCTGGGCCACATAATGAGAGGAGAAAAGTACTCCCTGCTTAGACTCATAATCCAAGGAAAAATCTCGGGAAAGAGAAATGTGGGACGTAGGAGGATTTCCTGGTTGCGAAATTTAAGGGAGTGGTATGGGTGCAGTTCAATACAGTTGTTCAGAGCTGCAGCCAACAAAGTAAAGATTGCTGTGAGGGTAGCCAACCTCCGATAGGAGATGGTACTGCAAGAAGAAGAAATACCAAAAAATCAATTTTAAATTAAGACAGATTTCATTGAAAAAGACAAGGAATATAACAGAAATATAACAGTTTTAAATAAAGTTACAATTGGGAGCGACCATAGAATGGTTCGAGTGCGAAAACTTAGAAAAAAATTTAAATAAAGAACGATCAAATATGCCATTAAAACTCAAAACAGATCTTGGTGGCCATGCCAACAATGTGACATCATTATGTCGAAAGAAGTCTATTGTAACTTTTGCAACATGTGGTCGGGCATTATCTTTTTGGAAAGTTGGATTTGCCAGGGTGTCAAGATAGGGTAAAAGGTGGGGTTCTAGAACTTCTTGGATATAACGCTGCGCGTTTATGTTACCTCTGATGAAGATTAAAGGTGACCTGGAACCATAAGCTATAGCACCCCAAACCATAACTCCAACAGTATGATGAACATATCTTTCAACAAAAAACTGTTGATTCCTCCTTTCACCACGTCGCCTTCTAACCCTCGCTCGACCATCGTGCATGCCTAAAAAATATCGAGAGTCGTCACTAAAGACAATACTGTTCCATTCCTGATTCCAGAGTGACCGTTCTCTGCACCACTGAAGGCGATTACGGTGGTGTTCTGGAGTTAAAGGGAGGACCCAGTGTGGTCGGTATGAAAACAGGCCAAAACTTCTCATTCGTCGGTAAACACTTCGCATGCCAATAGGTCTTCCGTGTTCTGCAAACCATTCATTTGCAATGGAGCTGGTAGTGGAGAAATGGTCTCTTAAGGCCAATAATCTTAGGCGGCGATCTTCACGGTCTGTTGTTCTACGGCGGCGTCCAGTGTCCCTTGCTCTTTGCGTACGGCCTTCTTGAAGCCATGCCTGACAACACCTAACCACGGTGTCTACACTTCTTTGCACTCTCACTGCAACTTCCCGAAGTCCCATTATACGGCCCCTATCAAACTCACTAAGTTGACGAAATCGTACAGGTCTCCGTACTCTAGGCATCGTAACCAATCGTAAAGAATGTCAAGAACCACAATCCGCCAAATTTGGATCTTTACTGCGGCTGAAATATTCATTTTTAGATTGTTAGTGAATTTAAAAACAAAAAGTATAAAAACCGGAATCTCCAACTGATAAGGATAAAAACTTTATCACTTGTTTTTTTTTTCAGTAAGATAAATAAATTACACCAAATTTTATTGAAATAAAATCATTTAAACTGGGTGTTCGGATTTCTATGTCACTTAGTATAATTGTATGTTTGTGTAGTAGGTGGGTTAATAAACGATGTACACCAACAATTATTTTTAACAAGAGAATTATTTGAAATTTCTTGTTTTCTGTAAGGGAGATTTGCATGCATACTCCACAATATATCAATCGTACTAAGAACTGTACCCAAGCGCAATGATAAAATCAAATAGCGGGTATAAATGTAATTCGTCTTCAAATAAGTTCTAGAAGACTTTGTAATAAAAATTAAATACGCCTAATGTGTTTAGACCTATGCATCGCTTTAATAATTGTACGTATTTTTGTATATACGGATAAAATTATAAACAACCCTGAAACCAAGCCTGAACACTATCGAAGTAAAATATTGCCTACGATCAACTAATGAGAAAATAGAAAAGCAAAATTTAGCCACAGCCCGTTTTCATTTTGAATGCCACTGTTCTATTGTTTATTTAAATTTGTAGATACTTCTATGTTATAGATTATATCGAATATAAAAATAAAAATTTATTAAACATTTAAATACTTCCTAATATAGCCGATTAAGCTGTGGATAAGCCAAAACATATCACCAAAACCAGTTAGAATAAACCAGTTTAAAACAGGTTAGAAAATATTTTTTTATTTAAAATAAAACCAACATTTACTGATCCTAAGAGGAAAAAATAAAAGTCAATAAAGCAAAGAATAAATTAATGATTATTAAATCACACACACACGCACACACACACACACACACACACACACACACAATTTGTACAAACATTTGTTCCAATGGATCAGTGGGACCCACATGTCTGAAGATCGAACCGGTCACACTCCGTAATGGAGCGGTACCTCCATGGAACGGAAAAAATGAAAGATGTGTGATATATTCGCCACCATTTTGATTCTAATGAAAAAAAAAACATTTTCCTAGACGAAACAGATGAAGCATGTAATACGCTGTGAATCTAGTTAGAATCGAGTTAGATTCTAACTCGATGCTGTGATATGCTCACAATATTTTGTGAAGTTGTAGAGATGAACAATAAGACATAAATGGCAGCAATAACTCAATTTGAGGAAAATATGGAGATTGCTGGTTTTGCAAATACCCCTCAAATATTTATTTATTTATTTATCAATGGGCAATCGCCCAATTAAAATACAATGTAAGCATTATTGATAAATTACAGAAGATTCTTAACGTAACTTACTTAAATTGAATTTAAAAATTTTAATCATACAAAAAATAAAAGTAGGAACAGTAAATAACAAACATTAACAAGGAATGTACAAAACACAAGGACATCAAGCTATCACATACAGTTCTAAAGATGAGATTTAAATTCTTTTGGAATACTGTTACGATAAGTATGCCTCATATTTAACCTGTAAACATGTTATTATTCTAATAAGAATTTTCTAGTAGTTTCCCCTACGATTAAACCGGTCTTCTTTCCCTGCTGTTCGAGAGAGTTCAGGGGTCAGCATAGGTCAACATCCGTCCGCTTTGAAGGGACTCCAGAATAACGGATATTTAATATAGAGGATTTCATTGTAACCAGGTGGTCTGAATAATAATATCGAGTCGAGTTTTGAAATGTAACGCGCGTATTGTCAGGAATATAAATTGTAATAAATGTTGTAAATAAATTATATAATTATAGTGTAAAATAAATTAGTGTAATATTGTATAAATAAAGACTTTAATAAACTAAGTGTTAGAATATTTTATAATAAATAAAGTTAATAAATTAGACTAATAACCTCAGTTCAATACTATAACAATCCAACCTTTGAGAATATTGATTAGCAAACCTTGGTGTTCTAGACGTAAAGGAATTGTGTCCATAGTTTGTGCGATGAGTTCTAACATAAAAGGTTTGATTTAGCCTTGTTTGTCTATTGGGAACATAGAGATTATACTATGCTTTATACAATTAATACTATATCATGTTTTAACAATATAAAATAATTAAATTCATTGTTCTATAAACTCTAATAAATTTATATATATATATATTCGGTTTTTATAACGTCTTACGACGTTGTCCGACTCCCAAACGCCACTGTATTCTGTTCTAATAAATTTATTCTACCACAAAAAAAAAAAAAAAAAAAAAAAAAAAAAAAAAAAAAAAAAATTCAATATTTGATTATCTTAAATAAAGAAATTTAGATTCCATTATCAGATATATAGATTAACAGTAAGCACTACTTACTCCTTTATAACCACTAACACAACTTACTACAAAATACTAGGTACAACAGAACAAAATAAACTTTAATAACATTCTCAGAAAATAGTTAATTATCCCGAACAGAAAAAAAAAACATTTTCTGTAATACCTCCAGGTCATTACTAAAAATTCCTAATCTACACGTTGGTGAACGAGACAAACGTATCGTTGAGAAACATTTATTTTCTCTTATTAACTTTTTCCTTCTCCCCAAGTCCGTAAAAAGCAATTGCAGAAATCCTGCTGGCACGAGCTTGTATTTTCTTTTGTGGAAAAAATTGCTAGCAGCAGTTACCGACAAAAAGCTGTCAATTTGGTGGTAATAGCAGATTTTCTCAGATTTCTTAAGTTATTAAAGCAGTAGCGCGCAGTATAGGGTCACGAAGTAAATAAAATAAATGTATTAAGGGCGTATTTAGTCGCGCTAGTATAATAAACATTTTATAGTTTTTACATAAAAAACTTAGTAAGTATAACAGACAGCACGCTGTATTGGCAAGCTCTATACATTGTTAGTGTTAGTACTTTAATTCTTACTTGATGCATTTTACTTATATTTACTGTGAACTTTACCTATTATTACTTTAACGGTAATATATTCGGATTATATTTATGTATCTTGTTGCTCTTATATTCATTAAAATGAGAATATCCACCGATACCCTACACCTTGTCCAGATATACGCTCCTACAACAGCTGCACAAGAAAAAGACATCAACTATGGTCGTCTAGAAGAAACTGTTAGCGCTATTCCGAATCGTGAACTAATCATAATATTAGGAGACTTTAACGCCTAAGGAGGTTCATCTAACGATAATATTGAAGAAGTGATGGGCAAAAATGGACTGGGACAGAGAAATAAGAATGGTGACCGTCTAGTGGAGTTCTGTGAGGAACAACAACTTACAATTACAAACACGTTCTATCAACATCATCCACGGAGATTATACACATGGCGCAGCCCAGATAAACGAACAAGAAATCAAATAGACTATATCCTAATAAGATAAAGATGAAAGTCGTCGGCCATCAACTGTAAAACATATCCTGGCGCAGACTGTGGAAGCGATCATCATTGAACGTTCGACTTCGTTCTAAAGTTCCCAAAAGAAGATCCCTACGAAAAGTAATGTCTCTAAATCCTCCTGGTATTGAACGTTCGACTTCGCTTTAAAGTCCCTAAAAGAAGACCCCTAAGTAAAAAATAGTAAATTGTATGATTCAAATTTTGTAACGACGTATAATATAAAAATATTATTTCTATCTATATTTCGTCCAATACTATACGTATTCTCTTTTTATTACCTATACCAAAATTTGCTTAGCTCAAATTCATCATCATCATCATTTAACCAGGATCTATCCACTGCTGGATATAGGTCTCCCTCAGTCTTTTCCATGTATTTCTGTTTTGTGCTGTTTGCATCCAATTTTTGTCTATCCGTTTTATGTGATCAGACCATCTTGTTGGTGGACGACCTCTCCTTCGATGTGCTTCTTGTCTCGGTCTCCACTGTATTATTCGCTGTGTCCATCTGTTATCCGATATTCTAGCTATGTGCCCCGTAACATCGATCGTTCCATGGCTCTTTAGGTAACACAAATTTTATTTCTTACTTTCTTGGTTAGTGTTAATGTCTCTGCACCATATGTAAGTACTGGCAACACGCACTGATTAAAGACTTTTCTTTTAAGACACATAGGCAGTTCTGATTTAAGAACATAGCTTAGCTTGCCGAATGCCACCCAAGTGAGTCCTATGCGGCGGCTTAGTTCGCACGTTTGATTATATCTTCCTATGCGTATTTCATGTCCTAAGTACTTATATGAGGTGGTTTCTTCAATATGCATGCCATTTACTGAAATCTTTTCGCTTAACACAAGATTTGTCATGATTTGTGTTTTTGTGTGGTTGATTTTTAATCCTACTTGTAGGGAGGCTAGGTATAGTTTCTCCAGTTGCGATACTGCATCATCGATTCTGTCAGCAAAAAGGACAATATCGTCAGCAAACCTCAAATGACTAAGCATTTCTCCATTGACATTAATTCCTTTTTCACTCAGATTTGCGTTCTTAAACATATGCTCTAATAATGTTGTAAACAATTTTGGCGAAATTGTGTCTCCCTGTCGCACTTCCCGTTTTATTTTAAATACGTTGGTCTTTTTATCTGACAGTTTCACACTTGCTGTCCCATTTTGATAGATGTATTTTATCATGTTTATATAGCGATGATCTATACGGCACTCTGTTAAGGCTTTTAACATCTTTTGATGACTTATTGTGTCGAAAGCTTTTTCGTAGTCAACAAATATCATGACTAATGGCTTGTTAAATTCAACACTCTTTTCTATTAAGTTCTTAATTACTTGTAAATGATCATTCGTGCCATATCCTGCTCTAAAACCTGCTTGCTCTCTTGGCTGATAGAAATCCAACTTACTTCCTAGCCTGTTGGTAATAACTCTTGTAAATAGCTTATATACTTGTGACAAGCTAATGGGGCAGTAGTTTCTAAGGTCGCTGATATCTCCCTTCTTATGAAGTAAGATGATTTCCGCGTTGTTCCACTGCGTCGGTGTTATCGCTTCGCACAGACATTTATTGAACAGTTTAGCAAGTGTCAGTAAGAGCTTATTTCCTCCTAGTTTTAGGCTTTCGGTCATTACCCTGTCTTCACCTGGGGATTTATTGTTCTTCATCACCCGAAGTGCATTTTTAATTTCGTCAACAGTTATGTTCGGCATTAATTCTGAGCCTTGATTCTCTATCTTTGGTAAGGGGCGTCTTTCATCGGATTCACTTGTTTCATAGAGTTGTCTGTAGAAGTCTTCCACTGTTTTTACTATTTCTTCCTTATCAGTCACAATGTTGTCTTGTTTATTTCTTAACTTATGTATGTTCTTTTTTCCTGTGGACATGTTGTGTCTTAGAACTTTCAGACTTCTATTTTTCTCTATCACCTTTGTCACCTCTCTCATGTTATGTTGCCGTATGTCTTTTCGGATTTATTTGTTTATTGTTTTACTGAGTTGAATAAATTCTGCGTAGTTTGTGTTATACCTGTCCTTTAGCCTCGTTCTTTCTTCGATCAGATTTTTAGTGTTGAGACTTATTTTCTCATGTTTTTTCTTCATTTTAGGACAGCACAACTTCTCCGCTTCTTTAAGGGCTTTTACGATACTTTCGTTTAAAACTTTGACCTGTGTTTCGTCGTTGATTTGTTGAAGGTTATGGTCAATGATGTCACGAAAGTGGTCTGTATTTTCGGGTGGGGTCCATTTACGATTGTCTGATTTTATCATTTTTGTTCGTTCATTCTTTAAATTGAGCAGAATTTTTGCTCGAATCAATCTGTGATCGCTTCCAATTGTAAATCTGTTTAAAACAGATACAGCTCAAATTAATAGAATTGAAATATTACGAATAAAAGGACTATTGACGGCAAGACTATGAATTATGTAATGGAGAAATAATCTGGTCCATTTAAAACTTTTTGTATTTCGTATAATTATAGCCATAGTTGGATAGGTAAGCGGTACGTCAAAATTTTGCTGCTACGAATTTTGTGGTAAAATATGTTTTAATAAAAGATAATCCTTGCTTTGCCAAGATTACTGATTAAATTTTCTATCTACGTTATACATTAATCATACACCCGAATACGTATAATTTGGTTAGAACTTTAAAAGATAAAGCTAGATAAATTTAAACTAAAAAAAAAACTTTAACTAGATCAAGTAAATTAGTCCAATTTTAATTACCAAATATATATTATTTAAAGTTTTATGATAGAAAGTAGTAAGTAGAGGTATATTATAAAAAATAAAAATAAATTAAACAGCTGAAAAGTTCCGTAATTTTGTGTAAAAAAAAGGTTTTTTCTAATTTCCGGCAAAATTTGACATCCTATCAAACAAATTTACATACAAAAGTTGTATGTAGGTAGTATAAAAATCTACTATTTTTGTTATTAGTCCAGTCATCCGAGATTTGCCCTCTAAAAATTATATGAAAAAACTGAATTTTGCTGAGAATGTTAATTTTGGGACCACAAAAACCACAAAAAACATGCAAAAAAAAGTTTACCACTTGTACCTCACGGTTTCTCCTGTACGGCATAGAAAAAAATGTTTTAAATAAAAAATGTAGCTGAGTAAACTTTAAACAATAGTAAATTACTTTATGAGGCGGAGAAGCATGACTTTTCTTGACGCGCCCGATATTACGCGCCGAACGAAGTGAGGCGCGTAATAGAGGGCAAGTCAAGAAAAGTCGCTTCTTTGCCGAATAAAGTATACTATTTTTTCTTCAAACGTAGCAATTTTCAACCATAAATAGTACAATTCATACGCTATTTTTACTCGAAATTAACTGTGACAACTATCAAAGTCGTCTAGATGTTAGAAATTAAAATAATTAAGTCGTCGGTAGGATTTGCGTCTCCCTGGTTACAGTTGTTTGACAGTTGTTTGCAATTAATAAATACAGCTTATTGTTGTTGCAACCGCAAGCGCAAATTTAGTGCGAAAGTGGAAAACCTAAAAGAAATTGAGTCCGCGGCTAATGATGCAGTAGCACGTTTGGGGCCCTCCAAGTCCGATAAGAACAATAATGCTCAAAAAATTTTAAACCCTCATGATTGCTGAAAGTTGTTCTCGACCATCAGTATCATCAACAATTAAAATGCGTATCAAGAGTCGGGAACATTTTTGCACGGTTTCAATTTTGAAAATGCCTCATTAACTAATTGTACTTACTTTTAATATTACTATAAATAAAAATGATATTTAATTGTTGTTAATAACATTTGTATTGTTGCTTTGTGACATGTTTCATATTGTTGCCATGACAACATTTTTCCTTCCGCCGTAAAGAAATGGAAAAAAAAACTGCTGCCGGCGGAGACATCAAACTTTGACAGGATCAAGTTAGATAAGTAATGTCATTATTATTTGACGTTTGAAGAAAAAATTGTTTATTAGAACTTTTTGTGTAGAATGAACCGTTCTCGTCGATCGGATAGCCAAGCGGGCTGGGCGGCTGGCTTCTCCTTCGCTTCAATGCGAGAGATGTCATTTCAAATCCCCGGCTCGGTGAATAGCAAACAAAAAGGCTAACGCAGTAGTTTAAAATTCTAAAATGAATCTGCGGCTTAGTCTAGAATATGCTGGTATCTGATCGGCCTATGGTGGAGCAGTACGGCAAGAGATAAGGGCTTGCGGCTAGGTGATACTCCTCCATAGATCTCTACCGGAAGGGCGTGGAACGCCTAAATACCGGGTATATATTAATATATATATATATATATATATATATATATATATATATATATATATATATATATATATATATATATATATATATATGAACCGTTCTCTCAGAAAAAACTCAGTATTTGTGCCTCAGTATTTCTCGATATTCAGCAGGCTTTTGATAAAGTCTGGCACAGCGGTTTGCTATATAAATTAAAATCTTCACTGCCTAGCGATATGTACCTTATCCTGAAGTCCTATATTAACGAACGTTCGTTCCAAGTAAAGACCAATAATGATTTCTCAGCCTATCACTCAATCCAATCTGGAGTTCCTCAGGGAAGTGCCCTCGGTCCCTTCATGTACCTAATCTTTACTGCTGACATACCTATTACAGATGACATCACAGTGGCCACTTTTGCCGATGATACAGTCGTTTTAGTTTCAAACAAAGACCCAGACATAGCATCTGAAAAGCAGCAAAATTACTTGCATACATTAGAGAATTGGTTGACAAAATGGAAAATTAAAGTCAATAACGAAAAATTAGCTCAAATCACATTTACAACAAGAAGATGCACTTGTCCACAAGTTAGAGATGTAAAATATCTTTGGTTGCATTTGGACCAAAAGCTTACCTGGAAGTAACATATTAACTCCAAAAAAAACTCAGCTAAATATAAAATTAAAACAAATGAATTGGTTAATTGGCAGAAAGTCACAACTGTCCTTGGAGAATAAAATACTGCTTTAAAAAGTGATACTAAAACCAATATGAACTTACAGCGTAAAACTCTGGAACTGTAGTAAGCCTTTAAACACAAAAATTTTGCAAACCTTCCATTCAGAAATACTGAGTATGATAGCTAACGCCCCTTAGTATGCGAGCAATACAACCATCTACAAACCGTAACCATAGCAACAACCGTAAAAGAGGTCATATCACTTCACGCCAACAAGGCCAAAATTCTTAATTCAACGCACCATAGCCAAATTATCAGTGAATTATATCAGCCACCAATGGAGGAACGAAGACTGAAGAGGACTTGCTCAGAAGACCTGGTTACATAAGTGAAAATAGAGAACTGTCGCTAGACAGTACCCAAATGAAGTTAATATTGTTATCACATTTACTAATTACTCAATGTACTGTTTATGAATAGATTGTAAATATGCATTAAAACAATATACAACGAAGCTTTTATTTTAAGAACTGCATTTTTTGTTTGCTCGCTTGAAGCTCGCGATTTGGATCTTTATGAGTTTTAGATTAATTTTCTTTGATAACTGTTTTCTTCATGCTGAATTGTAAACCCCATTTTACATATTCTCTGTATAGATGCTTTATCATAAATTCTAGATCATAAGAACGTTGAGCTAGGACGACTTGGTCAATTGCAAAGTTCAGGAAGAACAGTACGTCATTTCATATGGGGATTCCCATTTCCTGACAGTGGTTTTCCCACTTTTGGAGGGCTGCCTCAAATATATAAATTAAACAGTAAGGGTGACATACTGTATCCATGTCTTAGTCCTTTAGTTACACTTTTTCTAGGTCAATGAAGACTAGATGTACTTCGGAACCAACCGCTATTCTTTTTTCTATTAATTGTTGGAGTATAAACAAGTTATCAGTGCAAGATCTACCAGGCATAAATCCACTTTGGTCTTCCCTAATTAGATGTCCTATATCATCTTGTATTTTTCCATTTATTATATTTCCAAACAGTCTCCCGAAAGTAGGCAGGACACTTAATCCTCTGTAGCAGTTAGGATCTTTTCTATTACCCTTTTTAAAGTTGGACACTTGGTGAGCAGTTTTCCATTCAGATGGTACTTTAATTTTTTGGCAGCATTGATTCATTAGAAAAGTTATTCGTTCTATTAGGAGTGGACCTCCTGCTTTAAGTAACTCTACAGCTATATTGCCTTTGTCGTTGTTCTCTGTTCCTCCTCCATAAGCAATTTTTTTGATTATCGTTTTGAGGTTGTTGTGTTCTTGTTTTACATCCATATTTCTTTCCATCTCATTTAGTTCCTTTTCTAATCTAGATTGAAAAAGATGTTTAATACTTGGTTGGAATAAAAGGTGCAATTTATATCTCTCCGTTTTGTACTGTGTAGTATTGTTTCTCTCACTTTCGGTGTTCTGTTTGCAGTATTGTTTAAAGATGCACAAAAGATTAGCTAAAAGAAAGTGGTGATCTGTCCCACAGTTAGATCCTCTTTTTACCCTGCAGTCTTGGCACTTAAATTTTGATTTCTGTCTCATTATTATATAGTCTATGATCGACTTCTGTTGTTGTAAAGGTCGTTCCCAAGTGTATTTATGAATATCTTTATGTTGGAATTGGGTATTCATTATTTTTAACTAACAGACTAACAAAAATAAATTTACAAACTCCCATTTTAAAAGGATTTTTTATTCTTTTTCACTATCACTTTTTCATATAATTTAAGTACTGGTCTTTACCTTTAATATTTAATATCAAATAGCGATGGTGTTTATGGGCAAGGTGGCACTTTAACTTAACATTTAAAAATATGTCTACATATATTTTTCATATATTTGAAAATATATCAAGTATCAACAAATATATATGGCATTTGTAGAGTATTTTAACTGAAGGCAATCAAGCTGAGATGATCGGTGTTGCCAACTGGAAAATTCAGGCAAGGAACAGAGCACAATAGCGCAGAAAGCTTGAGAAGGTCGAGGCCCTGTAACGGGTGTAGCTTCATGATGACAATGATGAACACTTTCAATAAACTGATACTTTTTCAGAAGAATGGAGTTAATGTGGAAAAAATCATGGATTCCTGAATTTTTCAGCGAAATACCTGTCTTATAATGTGCTACAGATAGTCTATTTACAATTAAGGGTTTGTGATACTGAAAGGAAGTGAGTCGATAAATAACAGATGTATATATCGTTACAAGACGACCCTTTTCGAATAAAAATCGATCTGTGTCAACATTTTCATAAAATCGAATCACTATTTCCAAATATTAAAGTGGACTCTTTTTGAGTGGTCAATCCTGCATGAAGAAAAGTATGAAAATCATATTATTGATACAATTGTTTGGAGCCAATAGCAGTAGCATTTTAAAGATATGCAATAAAAACTCTGGTAAATGTTTTAGTTTCAAAGATATTTTTTGATACCACTTCATTTTTTAGAACTGAGATTTATACAAAATGTAACAAACAGAAAATAAAATGGTTGTAACTTTAAATATAAAGAACAATAGATGAAATTTCAGCATATTTTTCTAGTGCAAATCTGGGTGTGCTTTGACCATCACAGTCACGCAGGCAGCCAACTTAATTCAAATTTTTCTTTGAAGTTTTTAAATGAAACTCAGCAACTTAAAACGTTTTTCGTGCCATCTAGAAATATATTTGAATATAATGTTTAACTAATTCTGGACTGAACCGCTCTCGGGATTCATCATTCATATTTACATTATATTCAATATTCTTTTATTTTAAATTTAAATTTTTATACTTCACGGTATCTCTCCATTTTTATCATTTATTCAAATTTTTCTCTTTTGACCCCTAAACGGCTAAACGAAATTCCAATGCTTTAAGCTTCCAGATTAGAAATCACCCCAAGACTCGTTAACAATTCTGTTTTTCCATCTCCAAAAAGTCCATTATACCTAATTAGAATTCCGAAAAGGTAACAGGTTCGGATTTAAATTATTTAGTATAGTAAAATTTTCAGTTTACAAATATCTGATTAGCAAGATTTACGGTAAAACAGGTTTCACGAATACAAAGTTTTAGAAGAAGTTGTAAAAACACAAACAAGAGAAAAAGAATCGATTGAAGTTACATTCTAAATTTCTTTTTTAAGAAATATATTTTACGTCTCAGTTTTAAATTTGTTCATTTAGATTAAAAACCGGATATAGAAAATGAATCATAAATAACACTATATAACAATCGGATTCAAAACACATGTTTCATGTATAATTTTGATTGCTAAAACGAATAATCACCATGAAATTATTCTACTAGCCCTTTATAAAAATAAAAAAATATATGTTTAATTCTTAGCAACACATATTTTCTATTTGGAGCAAATTTAGTGTTTGGAAGTTGGCACACTTGTGGGATAACAAAACAAAACGTAATTCAGCTATTTGTGTTTTATAATCATCAGAGCTGATTTTATATTTGTGGGTTTTATTGTTTATATTGTAATTAGTGCAAAGTTTAAGTGAGTTTTACATAGTTTATATTGCAGTGGCAACATTTCTTGTTTCAGAATGCTTTGCTTGTGTGAAAATCAGCATGCCATGACCATGGTACAATGAACAAAAGGTATGATATTGTGCATGACATTTGACAGCTGAGCCAGGCATGCCACACAGCAAAGACTCGTTATTTGTAATGATAGTTTAACGACTTTTTTGACATTGTAGCAATTTAAAGCGTTTTTTCTTCAGTTAAAGCATTATAGTGTCTGGAAAAGTACCTTTGGTGTTTAGTTGCTGTTTAGTTTATTAAAGTGTATAGTAGTTTTTTGTACACCGTGTAAATCTTACCTATACCATGCTGTTACATTTTTGAATGTTTGTTATAAGTATGTTAAAAATAGGTGCTTTCAAAATCATTTGGATAAACTGAGTGATGTGCATAGTTCTGCAACTAGAAATGCAACTCCAATATTATATATTTCATTTTGTAGATTATTGAAGACCTAGAACTCCTATTAATATATCAGTTTAAATCTTTATAACATGATACTGTAAAATTTTTTCGTATTTTTTTATTTCCTCCATTTGTAAAGTAAAAAACTATCCTTATCCTACTATGCAATAAGATCTGTTTCGAAGAAAATCAATATAGCATCTTCCAAAATTACATATTTTTTTTTGTTCGAGTCTCATCTCCAAAATGATCTTCCTTTTTTATATTACAAAAATAATACGGTATCTGTTTGGTCTTAGACAAACACATTGCAGAAACCACTCCAAAAATTTCGATATTTTAGAAAATATTCACTTAATTCTTAAATACACATGTTTTTCCAGCGACACCTAATCATGTCCATTTCATCAGAAATTCAACATCTGATGTTTATTTACTGATCTCGTCCACTTAGTAAAGAAATGTATATTATATTTTTCAAAAAAACTATATAACCATCTCCCTGTACAACTTATGTCTACAACATCGTTCTGCGAGTTTTTTAAAATGACAAAAGCCTATCTATCTGAAAGACCATATTATTTAGTAGAAGAGTTTCTTAACGAATAACTAACAAATTTCAGTACTTTTATGTACAAGTAACTAAAGTATTTTTATCTATATTTGGTAAACATATGCAGCAACTTCAACTTATTAGTTCGTAAGGTTTTATTATGCAGTTAAAAATTTATATAAATTTTGCAATAGATTGTTTATATTTTTTGATATTGACAATTTATGTAATTTCAGTACATTTTATTGAAATGAAATCAATGAAAATCAATAAAAACCAATAAATCTGCTGGTCCAGATGAATTACTAAGCGAGCTATTAAAGTTGGTCAACGAGAAAAACCTAGACATAATAGTAGAACTGTTCAACACTATCTATACTACGGGAATCATTCCAAGAGAAATGTTGTCATCAACATTTGTGTGTTTGCCAAAGAAAGTAAATGCTAAAGAGTGCAGTGACTATCGAACCATAAGCTTAATGTCACATACCTTGAAAATTCTGTTAAAAATTATCAACGCCAGAATTCACACTAAACTGGAGCTGGATATTAGTGACACACAATATCGGTTCCGCAATGGTATGGGTACCAGAGAGGCACTATTCTCCTTCAACGTGCTGATGCAGAGATGTTTGGATGTTAACCGTCCTCTTTACGTTTGTTTTATAGACTACAATAAAGCGTTTGATAAAGTAAACATGACCGATTTATGGAAATTCTAAAAAATAAAAACTTAGATGAAAGAGATTTAAGGCTAATAACAAAATTTTATTACAATCAGCGAGTAATAGTACTAATTGAAAAAGAGACATCTGAAGAAATGGAAATAAAGAGAGGAGTCAGGCAAGGCTGCATACTATCACCTCTATTATTTAAAGCTTATTCTGAAGAGGTAATTCGAGAAACTCTAGAAGATGAAACAGTCGGCATAAGAGTAAATGGAGTCTTAGTTAACAACATCAGCTACGCAGATGATACAGTAATAATAGCCAATAGTTTACAAGACCTGGAAAGACTCATAAGTAAAATAGTAATATGTAGTAGGGAATACGGACTCTCGCTCAATATCAAAAAGACGAAGTTTATGGAAATTTGTAAAAATAACCATAATACTAACGAAATCTTGACAGTAGAAGACCAGCAGATCGAAAAAGTAAAAAAGTACACTTACCTAGGAACACTTATAACAGAAAATAATAACTACACTGCAAAATCAAAGTCAGAATCGAAAAAACACGTTCTAGTTTTATGAAAATGAAAAAGGTCCTATGTGGCAAAGATTTAACATTTGCTCTTAAAGTACGCCTAACAAAATGTTACGTATATAGTGTACTATACTATGGAGTGGAATCATGGACGTTAAATCTAGACACAACGAGACGTCTTAACGCCTTTGAAATGTGGACCTATAGAAGAATTATAAGGGTTTCCTGGGTAGATAGAGTTACGAACAATAAAGTACTGAGAAGAATAGGTAAAGAGAAGGTATAAGTTGAACTTATAATTAAAGAAAGAAAGCTACAGTATCTCGGACATGTGATGCGGGGCGAGAAGTATGGCATCCTGCGACTCATAATGCAAGGAAAGATAGATGACAGAAGAAGCATCGGAGGAAGACGAATTTCATGGCTCAAGAACCTGAGAGAATGGTTTGGATGCAGCTCAAAACAACTATTTAGAGCTACTGCCTCAAAAATTAAAATAGCGATGATGATTGCCAACTTCCGTAGCAGAGATGGCACCTGAAGAAGAAGAAGAAGTAAATTTTAATTGTTATTGATATTTTTTGACTATTTGTAAGCTTTGTCCATGAAATTGTATAATTTTCAGTGACAATAAAGCATATTTATATTCTATTCTATACCCACACAATATACACAATTATCTTTAAAGTCTTTTAAATGTAACGCTAATTACTTCTTGATTCGCCACTGTTTCTATTCTATTATCTCTGTTGTATGTCTATGTCTATGTATTCTATATCTCATGTAACCACCTATATAAGCATAGAATTATAATTACTGTAATTAAATTAACCAAATTATATTAAAACTTAAAATTAAAAGTCTTTCTTATAAGCATTTGTCGCACTAAAAACTCTTCTTCTTCTACTTTTTCTTCTTCTTCTTCATCATCATCTTCTTCTTCTTCTTCTTCTTGTACTGTACTGTTCTTAATATCGATTAACACAAAATAATATTTGCTTTCTATCAATAATCATCGATTAGTATCGACTATTCGTAGATGACGAAGACGTGAGAATCATTGCCAATCTATACCGATATCAGAAAGCCATAATACGAATAGACCAACAAAAATCGAAAGAAGTACCTATAAATCGTAGAGTAAGACAAGGATGTGTGTTTTCCCCTTTACTTTTTAATATGTATTCAGGAGAATTGTTTAAAGAGGCATTAGAAGACGTAAATGAAGGCATATTTATTAACGGAGCATTTCTGAATAATCTTAGATACACAGACGACACAATACTCCTTGCGGACAGCAGAGAAGGACTACAGATTTTGGTTGATCGCATTACCCAATACTGCGAAAGGTATGGAATGGCACTGAATACAAATAAAACAAAAATCATGGCGGTAAGCAAGAACAATATTAAGGAAGACAGTGTTTATGCTAAAGGAAAACTTTTAGGCAGGGTGCACAGATATCAGTATGTACTTAGGTTGCGAACTAAATGAAGAGTGGGATAGAAGTACGGAAATAAAACGGCGTATTGAGATAGCCAGAAGTGCTTTTAATAAGATGAAAGCAATATTATGTAATGGAAAACTTAACATCGATATTAGAACTAAAGTATTAGGATGCTACGTGTTCTCTGTTCTGTTGTATGGAGTTGAGGCCTGGACAATCACTGAGGCGACAGAGAAAAAATTCATTAACTTTGAAATGTGGTGTTATCGAAAAATGTGGAAAATATCTTGGACACGACACATAACAAATGCGGAAACGCTAGGAAGAATGAAAAAAGATAACAAAATACTCAACACTATAAAGAAAAGAAAAATGAGCTACTTTGAAACGAGAAATACGAATTGATGCTGCTGGTCATACAAGGAAAGGTGGAAGAGCAAAAGAGGATCGGGGAGAAGATGCACGTCCTGGCTGAAGAATTTGAGACAATGGAGTGGGGAATGGCTGCAGATAGAGTCAAATGGGATATGATGATCGACAATGTCCTTAGGCATGGGGCACGTTAAGAAGAAGAAGTATCGACTAAGATTAATTAGTACCGAGTCATAACAATCAATGTCGATGTATAAATACAATAACATTAATGTAAATCGATTGACATTGATTATATCGATTAACATCGATAACTTACATTATATTAACCAAATTCATACTAACGCCAAGTCAACATTTTTTTCCCATCTAGAGTAGTAGGTATACTTTTCTCAAGTCTGCTTTTAGAAGTTTTTACTTCAAAATAGTAGTATGTGATTGGCTTGCATCACACGATACATATTACTATACCAAATCGTGTCTACAAAATCCATTTAATTAAATATATAATTCATACCGACTTAATTCCACATCTAGTGTTTTAGAGCTTTTATCAGAATAACATTTTTCGAATTCCCACGGTAATTTATAATCTTTCTGGCTTAGGATTAGGTATAAACGTAGAAAGAAAAGATTCCATTGTATTTATTGTTTTAAATCTCCTCAATACTTAAACGGTCCTGCCTACTGCTTAATACAAATTTAATTCCGAATATTTCACAACCATCTCAGTGACGAGCAGAACACTTGATTTAGCTTATTAATTGATTTTTATAATTAAGATGAGCTGAAATCCAAATTCAAAAAATCCATTTAAATTCGGAGGGGCTTTGCTTTATTTAAAGCCGTAATAATGGAAATCTTTCCACGCAAGAAAAGGGTGGCCATAGACTCTATATTAATATTTAAAAATACTTAGGGTATGAGCGTTAATGGCGGATAACGCAGCGTAAAGCATAAACGTAAATTAATGTTTTAAACTAATGCTAAAATCAAATATATGTGTTCCATAACCTTGCATCATTGTTGCCGAGTTTACATAACTTATTTACGGTTTTAAAACTTTTTCGTAAAAGTTATGGTGCTCTTTGTTTTTTACTATGCGGAATTTTTGTATTGACAGACAAATATGCAAACTAGAAATATACGGCAAAATTGTAGAACAAGTAATGAAATTCAATTACCTAGGAGTAGAGATCACTAGTGACAGGGATATAAGAACAGGGACCACAAGGCAAGCATCAAAAGCGGCAAGAGTAAGTGGTTGCCTCCGAGAAACCATATGGAGAAACAAATATCTGACCACGGAAGGCAAAATGAAAGTATACAAGACAACAGTAAGACCAATCCTAACATATGGAGCTGAGACAAGGACCGATACAAGAAAGACGAAACAACAAATCAACAATATCGAAATGAAAGTATTGATCAATAGCGGGCATATCATTAAGAGACAGACAAACCAACAGAAGTATACATGAACAATGCAAAATTCAAAATATTAACAGGCGGATAAATACAAGAAAAAAAAACTGGAACGAACATGTAAACCGAATGGGACGAGATAGATTAGCGAACATCTGTAAAAACAACAAGCCGTATAGCAGAAGACTCGTTGGAAGACCGCCAAAAAGGTGGAAAGATAATGTACAGTCAACAACGACTGAAACAGAATAAGAGGCAGACAAACAGGGGTAATCCTAGTCGCGCGAAGAAGAAGAAGAAGAAGAAGAAAAATATATCAATGACGCAAAACTAACGTCACTCATTTTGTAGTAGCTGACGATACTGCGTTTCAAACGATAAAATCAGTGTGGTTGTAAATTGCAAGCGGGCTTGCCATATTTCGCTCATTCTGTGAATTATCATAAATAAATTCTTTTGCATTCAACAGCGATAATCCTTTACAAGTACCTACTTAATACTTTCATTTGCTTCTTTTTCCCTTCTTCTTGAGTGCCGTATCCGGTCAGGATGTTGGCGATCATCAAGGCTATCATGGTTTTGTTGACTGCTCTGCGAAACAGCTCCGCAGAGGTCATCCCAAACCATTGTCGGTAGTTTTTCAACCACGAGATACGACGGCGTCCTCGTTTTCTACTCCCAAATACTTTACCTTACATAACAGGTTGAAGAATTCGATGTTTTTCTTCGTTTCGCATCACGTGGCCGAGGTACTCAAGCTTACGTTGTTTCACTAAATTAAGCACTTCATTTTCTTTTCTCATATAGTAACACTGGAAGAATGTAGCACCTCACTATCCGCATCTTGGTTTCCAAACTGAGATCACTGCAGCACAGCAAGGATCTCAACTTGATAAATATAGATCGTGCCATTTCTATTCTGGATCTAATCTCTTGATTATGTCCTATTGTGAGTTTCGAGGTAAGTGAATTTATCGACTCTCTGGATCTCTTCGCTACCTGCCATTATTGCCCCGAGATCTAAATTTGCACGGTTGACAACCATGCATTTAGTTTTCATAATATTAAAGTCTAGTCCGTATGTTACGCTTACAGTTCTCACTCGGTCTAGTAAGGCTTGTAGATTATTTAGGCTATTTGCTAGTAACGCAGTGTTATCGGCGTAGCAGATATTATTCATGTATTCACCCTTCACTTGGATTCTCATCTCTAGGTTTGTGAGGGTTTCAGTAAAAATTTCAGAGAGAACATATTGAAAAGAGTCGGCAAGAGCACACAGCCTTGTCTTACTCCTCGCATGATTTTCACTTGGTTGGTCAGCTGGTCTTCTACCTTGACATGAGCACGCTGGTTCCAGTATAAATTCATGATGATTTACACGTCCTTCTCATCCAATCCTACTCTTTGTAGGACGGCAAACATCTTCTGGTGCTGAAAGCAGTCAAATACCTTGGCGTAGTCAATAAAACAAATATAGACATCACAACGGAAATCGCAAGATCGCTAAAGTAGGACTTGTAAGGTGAAAAGTGCTTCACGTGTACCCATGGAATTGCGGAATCCAAATTGCATTTCACCGAGATTTTATTCGCATTACTTGTAAATTCTGACATGTATAATTTAAAAAAAGTCTTAAGTGCATGACTCATAAGGCTAATAGTTCGGAAATCTTCGCACGTTTTCGCAGATCGTTTTTTTGGTAGTGTTACAAATGTTGATAATAGCCATTCCTCTGGGATATTACTTGAATCGTATATGGCGTTAAATAGTTCAGTTAACTCCTTCGTGCTGACTTCACTCATCACCTTAATAAGTTTAACGGGTATTTCGTCCGGACCTGTGGAATTACCATTCTTAGACTGTTTTAAAGCTGCTTTCACCTTGCTTCCTAGTATTGACAGCTATGTCATGCAATTTATTTCTGAAAGATTACCTAAGTAGTCCCAGAAAAGTTCTTCGATGTACATTTTTCAAGTCACCAACTTCTCCTTAACTGTCGTCGCCAGGTTCCCGTCTTTGTTTATGAGGAGGTATATGTTTCTCCTCTTGTATTAAACAGTAGCTTCTCGAATCTTTTGGTGGATATTTATATTATCGTGTTTCACTTGGAGTTCTTCGATTAGTTTACATTTTTCTTGCATCCATGTCTCCTTGGCTCTTCGTATTTCTTTTTTAATTGTTTGGTTGATTTCTTGGTATTTCTTTGCGTCTCTGTTTTTCATGAATCTTCTTTGGCCCATCATCTGTAGAATGTCACCAGTCATGCATTCTTTATTTTTTACTGTTGTTTTCTTTCGCACACGTTCTTTTCCCGCATTTAGCATGACGTCTTTGATATAAGTCCATTTTTGTTCTACACTCTGTTCTTGTTGTTTAGCGGTTTCTAGTTTTTCACTTATTACATCTCTTACGTTCTGATGAACTACAGGGTCTTTTAGAGTGTCATAATCTAGGTTCTGTTTAGGTTTACTTTTGATGAGTTTCTTTAGTTTGAGTTCTATCTGGTCCACTAATGGGTTGTGGTCTGATGATATTGTTGGCTGTATCTGCAGGTGACTTCCATGTAGAAAGTCGTCTCGGGGGAAGTCTAAACCAGGTGTTAGATGGCTTACAACCATGATGATTGTAAGCTCGTTATTCTTGGTAATTTTACTGCTTTTTGTAAAAATGCGTAGAACTCCTCGATATACTCTTATGGCTTTTCTAATGTTGGAGCGTAAATTTAAATGATGTTCGTATTCACGGGTCTGCTTTGTAGCTTTCTCAGTGGTCATCAAACAATTAATAATTTTCTGACGGTACTCAATAATTATTTTTTCTTTCAATTCACTCGTAAATAGCTAAAAAAAAAAATATGTTAAAAAACATTTATAGTGTTGAAGTTTCAGACTATTTCATATTAGCTCATTTTGAAAGCAATAATTCAAGATGTAAAAATCTTAACTAAATCTAATCAAGAATAACTTACATAATTGAATCCCTAACTTTTTCTTCTTTAAAAATTTTGTTATGTGCGGCAATATATCTTTTCACTTCTCACAGTGATAGGGCGGAAGGCGAAGAATTTTCAAATTGTGTTATTGTGCAATATCTTCAATTATATACCGATTTTAATTTGCCCTATAACCGTAAACAACTTTCAACAGTTCTTTTTTTTTAAATAATTTTCTTCAAAAAATATATCTTTCGATAGAAGCCATTTTTTTACTTTTTCTTTATTAGAAGTAGTGTTATAAACTTTCTGTAATTACCTGCTTTAATAAGGATCATTATCCATCAACATAACTGTTTTTTCTAGCAAATTAGTAATTAGGTTATTTTGAACTAATTTTCAAAGAATGGACCATCCATTACGTCATGGTAATCTTGATTGTTTTTCTTTACCAGAAAAGAAGTCAGTTCTGTTCCACTAACAAAGCTATTTCACATCATCCATATCGGAGGACAAAACGAGAACCACGAGTAGTAGGATGTTTTAAGTCTGTAATCAGACCACGAACAAATGCATCTCTATGCGACGTGTCTACCCATTCTTTTGATAGGCTCTGGCTTACGTTTACCCATGACCCATCTTAATAGACGATATTGTAGCCTTCTCCGTGGTATCAGCGAATGAATTGTAGATAACGACGACGAAATCTTTTCTTTCTCAATTAAAATAGACTTTCTACAGCTTTTTGAAAAGTTGGACAAATGCTCTGCAGCGTTTACTGTAGCCAAAAAAGAGTTGATTATCGGTGGTCTATTTTCCCGAAAGAATTGGTGGACTATGCTACGGATACCGCTCTTTGCTGTCTCATGGTATTTATTTTCATAAGATAATAACATTTTACCGATTTCAGGCTTTTTCTTCGGTTATTGAAGACCAGCAGGTGATGCATACTCCTGGCGTAGTCGGGGAAAAGACGAAAGATAAGAAAATCTAACGCCGCGAATTTTAACATGGTATAATTAAGAAACCGAATAAGTTTGATACCACTTTTTGAAATAATATTCATTGCTAATATATGTTAATACCAAAATTGACTCCATTTACGTATTATATTAAATAATTATGCAATTATTCTAATTTCACTTTACACAGTGATATCAAGATTCAAATCAAGAAGCTCGATAAATGTTAATATTTACTCCCATAGAAACTCCTAATGGAATTATTCATTTTAGTCACAGAGTTCGGTATAGTTATTAGGAATGGAGAACAGGATTATGCAGATAGTAATCTTGTCTTAAGTAGGTATACAGTTCCAAGAAATGGATCTTGTTGCGATTAAATTAAGTTAATTAAATCTATAACAATCTAGAATATTGCAATAAATTTTACTTAATGACTAGGGTATAAAATGTACTTTAATATAGACGTTACTTTGAAAAAAACAAATTTTTTGCATTAAAAAAATACTTGAATTGTAATTTGTTTAAAAGTTAAAACTTTACTGTTAGCTTTAGCATAGAGGAGTTACTAAAAAACCAAAGGTAATGCAAATACTCTTTCTTTGGTGGCTCTAATCATCCCCATAGGTCATTTGTAATGTAACATCACATCCTACAGCACAATTAATTGTTACATTTATTGTTATTTCTAAGAAATCAATTCAGTTTTTTACAAACTTTTATGTTACCTTAACAGTCTTCTCTACATATACATTTTTAGTCAAAGGTATATTTTTTTCTATAAAATACTGGTATTTAGTAGACTAGAGTAGTTAGAGGTGAGAAAATGTGAATTCCACTCTAAAAAACCATTGAATATAATAGACCCCTGGTACTTGTCTTTGTCGACTTTGAAAAATTATTTGATACGGTCAATTAAAGTGAAATGCTCCAAGCTCTAACACAATGTAGAATAGATCACCGATACATATCTCTCATCAGATACATCTATCAGCATGCTACAGCCTGTGTAAGACTTAATGAAGATACTGGGACCTTTCATATTGAAAGACGCGTTCGGCAAGGGGACAACATATCTCCTAAATTATTTACAACTTTGCTAGAATAGGCTTGTAAAACAATAGATTGGAACGAAAAGGGCATCAATGTAGATGGAAAATTTTTAAATAACCTTAAATTTGCAGATAATATCGTTCTTATTGCAGACAGTTTTGATCAGGCACAGATAATGCTCCAAGAACTCCATACTGCCACAAAAAGAGTTGGTCTTAAAATAAATTTTTCAAAAACACAATTTATGACAAATTTAGTCCACAACAAAAACATCTCAGTAGAAGACAAAGATATTAAGTCAGTTGACTCCTATAAATACTTGGGCCATGAGATTAGAATAAGTCGAGACAACCAAACAATCGAGCTGAAAAGAAGAATAAACCTCGCTTGGGCTGCATTTGGAAAGATGAAAGATATTTTTAGGTCTAAGATTCCAATGTGTCTGAAAAGAAAAGTATTTAATCAGTGTATTTTGCCAGTGATGACCAACGGCACAGAAACCCTAACACTCACAAGAACAATAGTGAGTTAACTACAAGTTGCGGAAAGGGCAATGGAGAGAATAATGTTAGGGATTTCTCTACGTGATAGAATACCCAATGCTACTATACGGAAAAGATCAGAAGTAGCAGACGTTATTGAAAGGATAACAATACTAAAATGGAACTGGGCAGGTCATGTAGCAAGATCAGTTGATGACCGGTGGACAAAAAGAATTTTGGAATGGAGACCCCGAATACAAGCTAACAGAAATAGAGGTCGACCCCCAACGAGATGGACAGATGACATAAAAAGAGTGACTACAAATTGGATTCAGATGGCGCAAAATCGGACTAAGTGGAAAAGCATGCGAGAGGCCTATGTTCAGCAGTGGACGTTAGAGGCTAGTTAATGATGATCTAGTTTTTTATTTATTTGCACATATGATACGTCACTTGATACATGACTTCATGAAGATGCCAAAAAGTTCTGAATAGAACGTGGATTAGACAGGGTGATACTATCTTCCCATTAGTTTTTACAGCTGTACTCGAATATATGTTCAAGCTAATGGCACGAGAGCATATAATATGAGAATTAATATAAATGAAGAGGATATGAACCATCTAAGATTTGGCGGTGACATCATTGCAATATCTGATAGAGTTGATAAAGCTACAAAAATACTGGAAACTCTCTATGATATGAAGTATCAAAAACAATTGGTCTTAAAATGAACACCCCAAAGACAAAATTTATGACTTACCTTATAGTCAGTGATAAAATTTAAATTGAAAGCAATAGTATCGACCAAGTCATAGCGTACAAATATCTAGTCTATGAGATTCTCTTAGGCCGAGTTAATCAGACAACTAAACTACAAAAAAGCATAGGTCTTACATTGGCTGTCTTGGTAGACTGAACAACATTTTCATGTCTAATATTCCAGTTTGTATGAAAAGAAAGGTTTTTAACCAATGTGTTTTATCAGTCCTTATATATGGTACAAAAAACACAAACTCTGACAAAAAAAACAATAAATAAAATCAGAGTTACACAACACGTTAAGAAAAGATCAATGTTGGGTAGTACCGTTAGAGATAAAGTACCAAACCTAGAAATAAGAAAAAGAACAGGAGTCACGGATGCAGTAAAAAAAAATAGCCGTGGCTAAATGGACTTGAGTCGGACATATTACCAGATTGACGGATGATAGATATACCAGAAAGATTCTGGAATGGCTACCAAGACAAGAGACATATCGAAACAGAGGACGACCACCGACTAGATGGACGGATGTTATAAATCAAATTACCCAAATTAAATGCAAGAAACTCAAGATAGAAAGAGGTAAGAAGTTTACGGGAGGCTTACGTTCAGCAGTGGACAAATATAGGCTAGTTAATAATGATGATGATGGATCACGATATATTGTTAAGTTCTTGTAAAATATTTCTTTATCGCTTTGGGAAAAAATATTTTCATGTTAAACAAGCATCGTCTGCAGACAGAAAATTTACGGACCAAATGATATATTAACACCAACCAAGCCGGATTTTTTATCTTCATAATATATAGCACATGAGTATTATGAAAAATTGTTCTGCGTAATTGATGTTTTCACCCACAAAAAATTTATGAGAAAACTCTAATTAGAATGCATAGTGTAGATAAACAAATTTCGTACGAGTAGACCAAAATTACAGGTTTTAGGAATAAAGCAATGATAATATCTATGTGGTATTTTTTTAAATTACGCTCTATGTAAAATAAAGAGACGTGCATATACTTTTTCTACTTACACAAATAAAACCTTATATAAATATAATTCCATTCTCTCTCTTTTTTCATGTTAAAGTAAAAAATTTTGTGGTTCTTCCTTTTCTCTGCCATTTAAACTTTATGCATATTTGTGAATCATAACAATATATATATATATATATATATATATATATATATATATATATATATATATATATATATATATATTGTTGTACTTTTGAATGTCCATAAGCAATAAAAAACCGATATACAAATTTTATTACTTAAATAAAAATTAAAATTATTGATATTTCATAAAGACACGGGCATATAAATTTTCAAACATCCTGTATAGGACAAAATATGTATTTTAAGTTGTTCGAAGAATTGTTCATTAGGCCTCAGAGACAAGACTTTCAAATATTATCGATAAGAAATTTAAATTAGTCGGTTATTGTGGAATGGATTTACCCGGAATAAAAGTGTATATAGAAAGTGTTGAAACAATAGACCGGGATTTGCGGTGGTTTTTCTCCCCGAAAGATTATATCGGTAAAAGTTTATTAACAAAAGACATTGAATTGAGAAACAGGTATCGTTTGTAGCTATTAGTAAGAAATATTTGTAAAGCAGATAGATTTAGTTAGAATAATTAAAGAAGGTTGTTTTCTGGAATTACCCGAATGACGTTTTATAGAGAGAGTTGGTTGGTAACGATATACGTCACAGAGGTGGATGATTTTTATTGGTCAATTTTTGAATGCAAGGAGGTTGGTTTTGGCTATGAGATAGGAGAGAGAAAAAAAGGTTGGTTAGTCAGTTTTCGTCGTCCAAGAAGGAAGGAGCTTTGTGATTTGTGTTTGTTTGAAGTCCCGAAGACGTAATTTACCGGGTGTGTTTATTTGCTGTGTAAAAGCTGACCAGTGTGAGGAACGGGGTACAGAGAGATAGAAAACCAAAGGGTATAAGAATATTAATAGCAGACGAAGCCGGAAACATTTGGAGTTATAAACAGGCGCGGAGATTGGCTCAAAAGGAGGCTGGATAGACTAACACGAGTTGTTGGGTTGCAGATACAAGGACAGATAGGAGAAAGGTGTACGTCATCTGGACCACAATAGGAGCAGAAGCAGAGAAAGGATTTTTTTGTTGTGGCGTGGCCATAGAATTGCAACGGCAGAGAAGGAAAGGTCAGTCAATTTTCATTAGAGCCGGAGTGTGATTTTCATTTATTAATTAAATAAATTGAATAAATAATAGAGACAGTTAATTTTGCGATCACTTAAAAAAAAAAAGAATTATAAAAAGAGCTTAGTTATAACACATATTAAAAATCAATGTAAAATAACATTTGGGTCCATGATAGAAAACAACTTCTCATATATTTAAAGTTAGTATATTGCAAATATTACAGGATTGATTGTTATATAAAATTTCATTAAAATAAAGGACATCTCACATATAGTTCAGTTGAAATTCTATGTATTTTATTCAGGTCATATTACCTATCCCGATTAGGAAGCAAATTGGAAAATATTTTGAATCCACGATCAAAGGTAAATAGTACAATTTAAATAGCCTGAGATTGTAATTAATTAATGCTGATTTATTGTGATTAATTGGAGATTAGATCATTTAATAAATATAGACAGGATTTTTCCTAAGTAAGCAATATAATACAATTTAAATAGCATAACAATATATATATATATATATATATATATATATATATATATATATATATATATATATATATATATATATATATATATATATTCTTTTCCCAAGTTAATATGCTCCTTCTCTAACTTGGCTGCTCCGTACTGAAGACGGCCAATAGTCAGAAATAGGTATATACGGTTGCCTTTCATCTTATACACATATTTTAATATTTTTTTTCTTTGTTGCAAGCTATGCCAATACCTTCTACCTTCATTTTACTAATAACTCACATTAACTTTTTCTTGTTAGTAGATCGTGTTCTGTAGAAATACAAGAAAAGTCAAATGGCACCAATCCGCCTACTCTTCACTCGACACTGAGTCCTGTGTCAAGAGATTTGATCACAGCGTCCTAAGGGCTATGTAAGCGACATGGTTTTAAGTGGGAAAAAAGCAGCGGAGTTTGAAGAATCAAATATTTTTATCATTCAGGATAACCTGAAGCCCAGCTATGGTATTTGATTTGATTTCTCCCAGGATTTGTCCAGCCTCAATTTTGTGTCTTTTAGAGGTCAGATTTTGATTGTTTGAAGGTTGTGGGACAGTGGTTTTGTATTCAAATCTAAGATAAACTTTTTTTATTAATTTAGAAAGAAATAACTAGCCAGTGAAGTGAGTAGTTTTTTAATAAATATAATATTGTGTACCAGCTAATTGTCATATTTTAGTTTCTTTTAAATAAAATTAACCTTTGATAATTAATTAATAATTTAGTAAAGTTCATTTCGACACATGACAGTTAGTCCATCTTTTTCTGCCATTTAAATTTTGTTTTTGTTGTTAGAAGATTTAATGTCAGATTTTTAATAGATTTAATTTTTCTCTTTATGTTCTCTATATAATCTCTAGATGTTCATGTAGTAACATTCAATTATTAAACTACGTATTTTTTAAACTGCTTGTGTTCTTATTTGCCACGCCAGTGGGTGGTTCTTCAAGTTGGAAGTAATTACTTGACTTAGTACGCTCTGGATGGTAGCAATATCGCCATCCTAATTTGTTGAACAAATGTCCGTTTAATTCTACCAGAAGCTTTGCTTCAAAATTATAAATATTATTTGTATAATAAACAATAATGATTCCTAACCTCTCAATCAGCTACTTTTGTAATTGCATACAATATGCAGTAGAGGTTTAACATATTTGATTTTCATTGCTGCTTTTCTGTCTAATTCATTAAAAAAAACGTTTTGTGATTTAAAAATAGCTAGTGATTTGTCAATTTTTATTATATAAACTAGATTTGTAAGTTGACTCTTTTAGTTGATCACTTAGTTTAATTTTATTTTCATAAATGCACCTTAAATTTAATTTAAGTTAAACAACGAGGAGCTTTAATCTGGTTCAGAAGTTTATTTTTAATTTAAAAATCAATTGTCCTATTTCGTAGCTATTTCTAGACTTCTACATGCAAAACAATAATTAAGTCATGTATTTTCGCACCCCAACGACAAAACCCCCATATTTAGCTAAACGTTCGTTGTAAACAGAAGCAGCAAACGACCACTTGTTTTGTGTGCTACATCAAAACAAACTAGGACATAAATCTTTAGAGAGATAGCACTACCTCTACCGTTAATTAAGCTAAGCAAACAATGTTCCGTCGGTTTAAACAGCAGTTAGCCAAAGACCAGGACTCTCCTGGGTAACTTGTGATTAATTGTTAACAGCGGAATAAATATAACGAGTAGTATGTATGTACAATGTACACACCTGGTCCTTGACATGTTTTGCAATTTCGGTGAATGCGGGATATTGTAAAAAATGGCGGACAATATATGATATTTCTCTCTGAATTAAAAGTTTTATGCAAAATATAACTAAAAGAATATTACCGATATCTTTTGACTACAAACAGTTATAAAAGTTCAAGTCTTTAGGCATTTATTTTCGTGAAAAAACAACTATATATTGGTAAAGTAAAGTCAACTTTATATTATTTACAAAAAGTCGCATCTTCAAGCAACCAATGATAAAGATATGACAAAAAACCTTATTGAATTTTGTTTCATATATTTGCAGTTTTATTTTGTTAACAATCAAATTATGGATTTTTATGATTCAACGTAAGTTTTATATTTACTCAAAGGAACGACAAAACTCTTTAAACAAACAAAAGTCATCATCATAATTAGTCGTTTTGAGTCCACTGCTGAACATAGGCCTGCCGTAAATAATTCAATTGCATCCGATCTTGAGCACCTTAAATCTAGTTATGATGGATGCGCCTGATGTCGTCCTATCACCTTGTTGGAGGACGTCCTCAATTACGATAAACATCGTGTCTAAGTCTCCGTTCTAAAATTTTCTTGGCTCATCTTCCATTTCTGACTCTGGTAACATGTCCTGCCCAGTTCCATTTCATCGTTGCAATTCTTTTAATGGCATCCAAACATAACATAATAAAAATCATAGCCATCCTTAAAACAGAAAAACTTGCAGACACGCCTGAGAGTTACCGCCCCATTACCTTACTTAGTTTAAGTTCCTTAAAAGTCTGATCCTCAACAGAAGTGGCCCAAAGATATATCAAGAAAAACTAATTGAACAAGTAGAATTTAGGCTACCAAGAAGCACTAGAGACCAAGTGCTCCCTCTAACCAATCACATAGAGGCAGGTTACTAAGGAAAGTTAAAAACCATATGACACGATCTAGAAAGATGGTCTAATCTGTAAGCTCCTTCAAAATAATTCCCTACAAAGGGACAGTTCGACTCATAAATAGGGCAGCAGGCCGATCAGACACCAGCATATTCTAGTCTAAGCCGCAGATTCATCTAGAATTTTAAACTGCTGCGTTAGCCTTTTTTGATTTTTCTGTACACCGAGCTGGGGCTCGAACCCACATCCACTGAATATATGCTATATTTAGTCACCGTTGCTACATGGCACCTAGACCTGGACCTATGCTGATACAATCAATCACCTAGAGGCGTTTGAGATGTGGATATATAAAAAAAAATGTATCAAATATCTTCTTCAGCCATGTTGACCAACGAATCTGTGTTAAATAGAACAAATGCCATTCGTAGATTATTAAAAACAGTTAAAAGGACAAAAATTTCATACCTAAGTATAGAATTTTTCAGCCTATCATAAAAGGTAAAATCGATGGTTGCGGAGAAATTGGAAGGAAGCAGATGTCATGGCTCAAAAACATTTACGATTGAAGAGGAATACACAGTGCTGAACAACTATTTCGTTTAACTGAAGCCCATAAACAACCTGTCAATGTATTTGCTTGCATAAACAACTTCTAAACCGAAAAAAGAAAGAGAAATCTTTTTAAAGCCAATAAATCTGTATCTATATATCAAGAAACAAAAAATAGAAAAAATTATCTCCATAAAATATATGGGAGCTAATATTAAAAGTGAGTAACACAAAAATGAAATAATATCCAGAATTGAACAAGCGAGCCTAGGATGCATGAGAGTGAAGGCCTTTTTATAAGATTAGACGAAGGACTCGAAAAAAAAAAAGAAAGTAGGGACCTTCGAAAAGTATGCATACAGGAGGATATTGCGAATTTTATGGATACACAAGATATCCAACAAATACGACCAGAAGGACTATTAAACACCTTCATTAAAAACTCAAAGATATAAGCAACATAGAATTAAAATAAAGGGTAAAATATAAGTAGGACGACACCATATTACCAGATAGACCTGAAACGGTAGCTTGATTGTTTAACTCCAGAAATTTTTTGTGCTGGAGATTTCAAAACTGTAATTGCCTTTGTGACTTGTAGCCCTGCAGGGTTGAAGTAGTATCGAAATGATTTGAAGATATAGAATGTTTGTAAATACGATTGGGAATTCGTCGGTTTGTTTGTCCTATGTATGTACGTGGGCAACTGAAACAAAGTATCTCGTAGACACCATGGTCTTCATTGGGGATTTGGTCTTTTATTGATCTGACGACCCGATTGGACAACTTGGAGTGAGTAGTAAAGAGAGTTTTGATGTTTACAGGATTAAAATTTCTACTGATCTTGTCAGAGATACCTTTGATAAAAGGTAGAAAGATTTTGGGTTGATCAGGCGGCAAGGTTTTGGTTTTGAATGGAATGACGTTTAGATGTTTGAATGCTTCCTGATTTGGGTTTTGTGGTAGCCGTTTTGTAAGAGTGTTTGCCTTATTGAATTGATTTGGGATAGGCTAAGTCTCATGGAACGGGAAACAGGAATGTTGATAACTGGATTGAGTTGGGCGGGGTTATGATGTAACTAAAGGTTTGTATGTACAGACTCAACTTTCATCGTGAATTAAATACTGGGATGTATTCCATTTAGGTGGGATAGGAGGAGATCTAATGCGCCTTTAGCATGGGGCCAAATGACAAGAGAGGGGGGATCCCATTGGGGCACCTTTGATTTGAGATATATATATATATATTTATATATATATTTATATATATATATATATATATATATATATATATATATATATATATAAGAGTAAGAAAAAAGAAGTACTTGTGACTCGTTTGGAAAAAATATATAAATATGTTTTTTATGGGTTGGAGTCAATAAATATTTATATTATGGAAATTCAACAAATTATTTATTTTTTAATTCAATACAACAATAACTTTTACAGTTTATTTGAATTTTACTGCAATTTATAGTTTAGTGTAGCTTGTTAGCAACTTTCATTTAAACTTAAAACTAACAAAGTATATTTGGTTTTGTCGTGTGGTCTTGTTATTATACTAATTAAGAACTTTATTTTACATAAACGCTTGCTACGTAATCAATGTATTTTCATAAAATACAAACAATTCACTTCCTGTTTCAACATTAAAGTTATTATGGAATTTTGTTATCTTAACTTTCTACTACCTTTATGCTTTTAGATATTAAATAAACTAGATTTTGTTAGTAATAAAAATCTTATAGCTTATTGAAGTATCTGATATTAATTTTTTAAATTTTAGTTTGTTTTTAATTTTAATTTTAAAACTGTATATATAAAGAAACTGGTCAGATCAATAAACACAAAATTTTGTCAAGAACCAAAAAAAATAAAGGATGAACATTTGGGAATACATATTTAGTTAAAAGTGTTTTTATTGAAAAAAAGTTTACAATCTTAAAGTACCTATATTTTTCAAAAATTTTTAAAAAAGTGTTAACTTTTCATATAATATTTGGTTGTAGGGGAGAGTTTCCGTTGGGACAATTTTCGAAAAAAAAAGGCATGTTAATATATTTTTTTCAATAAATCAAATATTTATTGAGGCATATCTGTTTTCTATAGTAGCTCTATTCATAATTATTTAAGTTTCTATTTTTATTATGAATACCTAAAAAATTATTTTTTTAAACAAAGTTTGTGCCCCAAAGTACAAAACTATTCACATAATATAGGACGAGACGGTAAGAATAAAATAAATTAACAAAAGTAGGAACAAATTATCTAAGCTTATTAAGGTTAGCCTAAAGCTAACCTTACCTAACCTATTCCACATTATAGTTTGTAAAGTCTACCGTAAAAAGCTAAACGTTGTATGTCTAAAAGTGAACCCAACAGGGACTGGCGCAGGAATATTTTGATTACATCATTCACGAAAAGTTCATATGTTTGTTCAAAATTATAAACAAATTTATTTTCTGAAAACCTGGTTGCTTTCTTAAGATAGCGTACCTCTAACATAGCACCATTTAATATTAGAATTTCCACAACATAAAAATATTTTCTCTTTTTACCGACAACGCGAACTAATGCATATTTACCTTCTCGTATGTTTTCTATATTACTGTCATTTTTTTCTTCTATGTTGACTGACTCTGTAATCCCAAAATCAACATCTTTAAGTGAATCACTGCTTAGAGATAGTGCTTTAACTTTCTCTATAAATAAATGACTTGAGTCTTCTCTCTCGAACACTTTACGTTTTATTTTTTTGCTGTATATGATCTTGATTTTTATCTTCGTTGCATCTTGGTTTTTTATTTTTTATTTCTCTCGAGTGTCAGTCAACGCACGACGACGGCCAGACTTAGGTCCGCCACGCATTGCCTGTCTTGTTCTAGCTTTTGGAAATGGCCGTATCTGCTCTGGACTAACAAAATTTGGCAACTAGGAATGCTAGGATCTAAAGAGTCATTGGTTTGGGACAATTTTTTAATAAAAAGTCATCTCAAGCGGAATTATAATATATTATAACTGGGACAAAAACTCCTCTATCTATGGTTGGAACTTATGACCCGTATGAGGCGGGAATGTTAAAAGAACTAATCCGGATTTTTTTGCCAAATTCAAAACATTAACTGTAATATGACTTTTATGATTACCGAGTATTATCAACACTTTTTGATCCATTGTAGGTCTGTCATTGTGGTATGGTTAATGAAATGCTTGAGGAGTTCTAAAAAAAATCTGAGTTGGACCATTTAGAAGCGTGAGCAAAACCAATGCTTCCTGGAGATGCTTACTTTAGAATTTGTTCTTTAAAAAACATTGTTGGGAACATAAAGGCGAGAGAAAGTTACTGAGTGAAGTTTGACCCCTAAAAGAGCTTAAATAATACATCCAAATAAAGCCATCGATCAAAATAAAAATCACCTAAAAATTAAATTAATGAACATTACTGCTCTCATACAGTTTTTCTTGTGGTTTTTGGTTTTTTTTTCTTGTTTAGTTTATTAACTTTTAATGTTAAGTTATCGTAGAGTTTTCAGAACATCACAAAAACCTACAGACTGTTTTAGTGGTGATATATTGGAGCGACTTATGCACAAAACTGTTTTTTATATGCTTTACACCCAAAAATTGTTATTTTAAACTAAAACTGCCTGGACTATATCCATTACATATTAGCAAATCATCTATACCTTAGGCAATATTAAAATGATATTTATATTTCACTAATATTAATATTATGATTTACATTTCTCCCTCCGTTTCTCTTCATTCAATCTGTTCAAAAAGGAGAATAATAAAAACATTAGCTGTTAATATAGACCACCATTAATTTGAGTTTATTTTTATTTGGAATTAACAGAACCGTGAACAAACAATTCAAATCGTTTACTTAAAAAGTTTGACCATCCCGAAAATCTTATCTTTTCTTACAAATCGTATTACCTTTTTACTTTGAGTTTTTATTCTACAAATTTAAGTAACTCTGGAAAAAGTCGTAAGTGCTGCTTAACAGTCAACCCAGTTACTCTAAATAAATAAGAAGACCATAAACGCCCGCAGTGTCCCAGATGTCAATAAAAAACTTTATTGAATTCGTACTGTCACGCAATTCTTTTTATTTCCTCTACCTCCTTTGTAGCGAATAACTACTATGGCAAGGGTTTATAATTTTAAAGGTATAAGACCCGTTCACGTTTAAGTGTCGCTCTTAGATATTTTAACTAAGTAATCAGTAGAGAGAGGAATATATGCAAAGTGAATATAGATACATAAATAGCATATTTTTGTTCATTTCAAAAAACATTGCATATTGAAGCTTAACACGATTTATTTTGTATATTTTAAAAATAAATTATATAAAGGTTTAAAATTTCCCTCTCTTAGTTGGAATTTTATAACTTGCATATGAACGAGCTCATTATCTATCGCTTAATATCTATTTGGATTTTCCCATTACTACCTGAATTTAATAATTATAGGTTTTCCAAAAAAAAAAAATATTATTTTATTAGCATAGCAAGTTGTAGGTACCTATCTGCTTTTAAGGCTCAAATTATTTTTTCAGTTTCCGGCAAATGTTTTTTTAAAGTAAAAGATGTATCGTTTTTAGTGTTTTGAAGTGTTTGGTATATATTAAATTTAAATATGTCTACCATTTATAAAACGCTTGGATAAAGTGCTTTCCTAAAGGCTAAAGGGATACAGCTAGGTGGAGACAAAGCATTTTGCAAGGCCTGTTCCAAAATCACAAGATACATGTATTTTCACATTTCAATTCTTAAATATGGGACTGACAAACAAAAGCATCGTGTCCCACAAAAAAATTGTTCAGAAAAGGGAGAGAAGCGCATCAAAATACAAAACTTTACCAAATCGTAGATAATTCCGCTTTTGTTATTTAGCTCCTCGTATGAAAATTGATTTCTTTTTTGTGCTTGAACATTTTTTTTCTTCTACAAATTTTCTGTGAGAAGTAGTTCCAAGTCGACCTCCATTTTAAAACTGTGACTCATAAGTTAAAGCTGAAAAAGATCGCCTTAGGACCCATACTAAGACCAAAAAAATCAGATGAATAAAACATCAGATGAATCAAAAAAAGGAAAATTGCAAAATACGCATTTTAGACAATTTTTGCAAAAATATTGTAACTTGAATATTCCTAACAAGAAAAAAACTAAGAAAATAAAAAAGTTAAAAACAAATATATTTTTTATTTTGGTCATTTTATAATAAAATGACACCAAAGAAATATTATAAAAGGTTTTTCATAAAGTAATTTTTACTATAAATTTGTTTAATTTCAATAATTTCTCTGGATGAAATTTTAATTGGTATCCAAATTTTTCCATACTTTTTGCAGCCCCAATATTCTGGATCGCAGTATTTCCTTGCGGTAAACTAAGCTCTAAAAATCTAAACTCTAAAACTCTAAAACTATAGAAACAAGCTGCATCTTGGCGGCGAAAGCGATGATAAGTTGAATGTAATTTTGATCACTGTCTTGACGAATCGCTTAATCTCTTGCTGTTAGAGAATCATTTTCATTTCCACCATATAAAGAGATGAGAAAACGTTCGCCAACGACAGTGGGCAAAGATGGCTCGGCTTTTTTACTGAAAAATAATGCTGTTCCGCTAACGGAGGACGTTTCCTTAAAATTTTGATGAATTTAAGTTTGGTGTTAAGCTACTAATGTTGTGTCGCATCCTAAAAAAAGCATTAAGAAACAGCAAATTCTCTGCAATGACAGAGATATAAAACTTAAAAGACAGTATAATTTATGCGAATTACACCCTTTTAAAGGTTTAAAAACATTGGACACTTTGTACTGCTCCCTTCCTAATGCCGTGAGCAACACAATAATGTCAATGTCCTCTGCTACGACAGTTACATAATCATAGTCTTGGGATGCAGCAAGCGCAGAACGGATGATGACTGTATCTGCATCAGGTTCAGCCTGGTCGACACTAAAACCTACTTCTGATAGAACAGTTTTGAGAAGGACTATTAAATTTTTTTTGTTATTTCATTACGAACTCATTTATCTTGGAATAATATTGTAATTCTAGTTACCAACTAGTTTAGTTTGTTTTTAGTAGCTTCATGTGCGGACGGCCTTAAAGACATCACAACAAACTAGTGTCGCCAGGGTAACCAATCACGACAAAGATTGTTACTTTGGCCGGCCAACTACAGCGCTCGTTATTAACTGCGCTGTCATTGGCCTCTCGGCGGAAGTGTGCTGAAAATTCTCAAACACGATGTGTATAAAAGAGCAGCACATCTTCCGATCCGGGATCCAGTCGTCATACACTACTAGCCTTGTAAGACCTTGTTGGTTCGGTGCGCTACCAAGCTACCTTTGAGTTTTATTAATTAACCAATATCCTGCTATCGTCGAAGACGTCCAAAAATTGAAGAATAATACCTAATAATGGTTATCCAATTTAGAAGTTAAATCATCAAGTGTACGAGAACCGGCGGCGGCGTGTCGACTACAAAACGCTTCCTGACAGTAGAACACGACTTTCTGAGATAGAAAAGACATTGGTCTTATAACTATCTCAAATCGTGTCGAACTGACCACAGCTTTATTTGGGCCTGTCACGGTAAAGAGCGAATAAAAGCCCCGACGGGGACTTGTAATTGCTTTTCCGATCAGGTTGAGCTGCAATACCACTTCGTCTCCAAAACCTTATGTAAATAGTAACTATATGAATTACTGTTAACAAAAAGTTAGCTATACGAAGCGACTGGCAGCAGGAAGAGTCGACATTGCCGGCATTCTTGTACCCCTCTCGAGGAGAGGGAACGCGGCTACACGAAGCGAGAAGGCCGACATCTTTGTGGAACTTGAGTTATACACCACGCATCAGAATTCTAATACATATTAATTCAGTGTAAGAATATTTTGTCTGTAAGAAAGCTCGAACTGTTAGAGAATTCTGATTGCCGGTGTCTCCTCACCTACCACAAAGGCTCGGCGGAACTTCTTGCCCGTAGCGGCCGGTATCTCAATAAACTCCTTAAATACGAAGATGTACTCTCGAAACTTGAGATCCTCTTCGAGAGCGGCGGTTGTAGATCGTCCAGAAACGCCTGAAAACCAGGAGGACGCTACGGCCGTACGACACTAGAAACTAGTCCCCAAGCGACTAGTCTGCTGTCGACTGATCACTGATGCATTAGAGACCGGTTACTAACTAGTAGCGCTGTGTGCGGATACTCATTAAAATTCATGGACAGTAACTAATAAGCAACTGATTGGTAACTAAAGTTACCAACTGGTTTCTTTTTAGTAGCTTCATGTGCGGACGGCCTAAAGTTTACACGCGAAATGACGAAATTGGTAGAACAGTCGTTTAATATAATTCCTTTCTTTTGCTAAAGGCTCTGCAACTTATATATTATGCAATGTAGGGATGAACATAATACCTCCTTTTTTCTGCATTTTATGTCTTCTATTATAATAATAAAGAATAATATCTTCATCACTTGAGTAACTAGATATTTTTAACGCGATAATAACACTCAATAATATAATATAAAGGTTAAAATTTAAACACCCTATAACAAAGCTACTCGTGCAGGCATGAAGTGACTCGTTTCTATTAATTTTTAGTAGCGTAGTGTGCGAGTCACAGTTGGTAATTCTAGTTACCAACTAGTTTAGTTTGTTTTTAGTAGCTTCATGTGCGGACGGCCGGAAAGTGTGATTTTTCAAATATTTGGTCTGTCGAGGTTGGGTCGAAAAGATGGACTTGCATTTTGCGTGAGTAAATTTTATTTACCTGTATAATCAATTTTAACGATATTTTGTAAAATATGTATGGTTAATAAAACAAATGTTTATATTCTTTCTGCTTATGAAAAAGACAGAAAAGATTTTATTTCACGTTCAAAGCGTCTATGTATCTATTGATACGTATTTCGCTTTAATAAAGCTCATCAGAATAGTTATTCATAGCCGTTCTTAACGTGAAAAATAAAATTCTCTGTCTTATTAGAAGTAACAATAACATGACTTCGTTATGGACGCAATAGCGACATCTGATAGAAAAATCGGTAAGATAGTTTCGAAACAAATTCAGATTTCTGCTTTAATCTGGAGCCTTCTAAAAATTGCAAGACATGACCAGACGATGATAAAGATGTTAAAAGAGACATGGGGAATCTAAAATTTGCATTCCACGACATGTCTATTCATCTAGGCAGAAATCCTAACGAATTTGTTTCTCGTACTCATACAGAGTAGATCCGAAGAAAATGAAAAAGACAGAAAAGATTTTATTTCACGTTCAAAGCGTCTATGTATCTATTGATACGTATTTCGCTTTAATAAAGCTCATCAGAATAGTTATTCATAGCCGTTCTTAACGTGAAAAATAAAATTCTCTGTCTTATTAGAAGTAACAATAACATGACTTCGTTATGGACGCAATAGCGACATCTGATAGAAAAATCGGTAAGATAGTTTCGAAACAAATTCAGATTTCTGCTTTAATCTGGAGCCTTCTAAAAATGCAAATTTTAGATTCCCCATGTCTTCTTTAACATCTTTATCATCGTCTGGTCATGTCTTGCAATTTTTAGAAGGCTCCAGATTAAAGCAGAAATCTGAATTTGTTTCGAAACTATCTTACCGATTTTTCTATCAGATGTCGCTATTGCGTCCATAACGAAGTCATGTTATTGTTACTTCTAATAAGACAGAGAATTTTATTTTTCACGTTAAGAACGGCTATGAATAACTATTCTGATGAGCTTTATTAAAGCGAAATACGTATCAATAGATACATAGACGCTTTGAACGTGAAATAAAATCTTTTCTGTCTTTTTCATTTTCTTCGGATCTACTCTGTATGAGTACGAGAAACAAATTCGTTAGGATTTCTGCCTAGATGAATAGACATGTCGTGGAATGCAAATTTTAGATTCCCCATGTCTTCTTTAACATCTTTATCATCGTCTGGTCATGTCTTGCAATTTTTAGAAGGCTCCAGATTAAAGCAGAAATCTGAATTTGTTTCGAAACTATCTTACCGATTTTTCTATCAGATGTCGCTATTGCGTCCATAACGAAGTCATGTTATTGTTACTTCTAATAAGACAGAGAATTTTATTTTTCACGTTAAGAACGGCTATGAATAACTATTCTGATGAGCTTTATTAAAGCGAAATACGTATCAATAGATACATAGACGCTTTGAACGTGAAATAAAATCTTTTCTGTCTTTTTCATTTTCTTCGGATCTACTCTGTATGAGTACGAGAAACAAATTCGTTAGGATTTCTGCCTAGATGAATAGACATGTCGTGGAATGCAAATTTTAGATTCCCCATGTCTTCTTTAACATCTTTATCATCGTCTGGTCATGTCTTGCAATTTTTAGAAGGCTCCAGATTAAAGCAGAAATCTGAATTTGTTTCGAAACTATCTTACCGATTTTTCTGCTTAATTTAAATTTATTGAGACATTTTTCTAATATCTTACCAAATTTGTCGGTGATACCATATGGTATCACTGGGAGTTTATCATATCATTTATAATTGATGATAATTTTTTTTACAGCCGTGATTCTCATTATAGGAAGCTCTAGATATGATATATGATAATAAAAATGTCGTTAATGAACTGGAAGGGATATTTATTGAGCCACCTAATCCATCTGTTGACACTGATGAAGATTCAGGGGATGAAATAGATAACCTCATGATAAATAATTTAACTGGTCGTCAATTGCAAGCTGGTGTTGAGCTAAAATTAACCAATAACAAACATATTGAAGCTAGTGATGCCGATGTAAATCTACAAAAAACATATTTTTCTGCTGGTCCTTCCCAGGAACCTTTGAGGTCTGAAAGTAATTGGATTCAAAATAGATTACAAGAAGTTTAAAAAGAAAAACTACTGAATTTGCAGAGAGGTAGAGAAAAAAAGAAAAGAAATGGAAAAAAATGATCAAAGAAATAAACAGGTTCACACAGAACCTTTCGCAGAAGTAAGGTGTGACAAAATCGATCATTTTGTTGCTCCTTGTAATAGAATAATATTAAATGCCGCGCAAGATCGAGAACGATATCGGCAAATCGTCATGGAAGCTACCTACGCCTAAAACTTGGGCACAGTACTCAAAGAAGAAGAAGTAATAGAATACGATGCGCTGGAATTAGTTGTACTACATTTGGGAGGACATAATACATAAAATGTGATGTCGGACTATGTGTAAAGTGTTTTGTTTCGTATCATTCTAAATAATTTTTAATTTTAAATTTCCATTATTTTTTTTTTCTAATTAAAATTTGACAAAAATCATAGGTCTCCTTCTAACTTTAGGTCAAAGAGACTTGTAATAAAAATTGCAGTAAAATTTATAAAAGAAAAATTAATCTGGGCGTTAATGGATTAAGTTAAAACACAAATCAACTTGATAATGTGAACATTTTATTAGCATTTGAAACAGCAAAAGAATCTCCATTCGCTGTGGTACTCTCCTTTTACTTCTAGATACGTAAGGTAAGTTGCACGAAAAGTTATACTGCGTAAATATAACATATATAAATTTATCTCCGTATCTATCTAGATTAAAATTATGTATCTTGGACCTTTCAGAGTATCTATAAAACTAATACATTATGTATTAACCCCGACCACTTCTAAACCCTATAGTGGCAACAAGCAATTTACTCGACCGTGTATAAATTGTTGTTGGTTCTTTGTCGCCCCTAATAATCAATTTCGCTACGGTTGAGAGAACTGTTCTCTGTATATAGATGTTTTACTTGTTGTACCTGCAATCTGGACGTGATTTCGATAGTAGATACAAAATTATCGAAACGTCAATAACAGTCGCATAACGAGGTAACATAGATTGTTGATGATATTTGAGATTCTCTTTTATTTTGCTTTTAAAAATATGTATATATATTTTAGACCAATTAAATACTGTCTCTTATTTATTTCGAATGAGTACTTCTGCTACTACGTAAAAAACAAAATACAACTTTAAAAAGGCTAATTAAGTATACACGCGTATATCGAGCGAATATGATAAAGTAAACGAATGAATTTATGAAAATATAAAAATGTCTAAATAATTAAATGGCAGGAATTAATTCAGAAAATATTTTGTAAATTTTTAAACACTTTCAAAGTTTGCTACTAGGTATCTATAATTCAATTTGTCATTTTGAAAACACGTCTCACATAATTTTTCTATCTTAAAGCCTAAAATAAAAAAGGTGTCATTAATCTAATCAGATAATTGCAACATGTAAAACAGTTGTACCCAGAAAATAATTTTATCCTCCAACAAGATAATTGTCCTGTTCACACTGCAAATATAATAAACCAGTGGCTCCAGAATACCAACATCGAAACCTTACGATAGCCCAGCTACAGTCCAGATTTAATCCCAATAGAGAATGTATGGGGGGTTACTATAAAACGGTTATATCGGCGTAATTTTATACATCAAAATGCTGAAGAGCTGTGGCACGGTATACAACAGGTTTGGGAAGAGCTCTTTGAAGAAAATAATTTCATAGTTCCTTTCACGCAGATGGAACGAAGACTACAAGCTGTTATCAATGCTGATGGAGATATTACAAAATTTACATACCCAAATTTAGTATAGTTTTGGTCTTCCAGACCCTCGCTTTCTTTCGAGAGTTTCTTGTTTCCTCCATTTTTTATTAAAAAAAAAACTGTTTTTCTGCTTATGTTAAAATGTTTTGCTGCCTCTGATAGTGCCCAGTTATCTTTTAATTTGGTTACAATTCTTCTATTGTTGAGTTAACACATTCGCGACCAACCTATTTTTAGGTCTGTCCAGTCAAACTGATTTTGTTTAAACATGAAAGAAACATGCCAAATCCACCATTTTTGGGGAGGAGTATTATAATTGAACAAGGATTATAAAAAAAAATGTTTTGGATAATGTCACACATATGTGACACTGGTCTATAGTAATAAAAATTTGAACATAATCCAAGTGTCACAAATATGTGACATAAACATTTTTAGCTACTACTTCTAAAAATCATTTATTTATTCAATATTAACAAAACTAAAAATTACTTCCAATAAAAAATAAAACATATTGTATAAGTTGAATTGTCTTTTCTGTGCCACTCAGCCAAACAGGGTGTAACACATAACCCAATGGGCTGTCCATCACTCCCCTTACATTCCTGGCATGTGTACCAGGTGACAGCCCTTTTCTTGGTTGCACTGCACTGTCGACATCTTTTCCGCTTATTTTGTTTTTTCAAGTTGTGTGCCGCAACAACTTTTTTTCTGCTTGGTCGTTCTCTTTGTCCCAGTAAATGTTTGATCACTTCCTCTCTAAACTGAAGGTACGACATTCTTGTTTTCTTTGACGTGTTCCTATTTTTATTCAACAACCAGTTGCCATTCCACATCCAAATATCTAGTAAGTAAAAGAAAACTTTCATGTACCATCTCAGAGTTTTTCGTGGTGTGCCATAATATGAAGTCATCTGGTCAATTCTGTCAATTCCCGACATAAAGGAATTGTAGTCACGAATCATTACTGGCTTCAACTTTTTCTGGCCTCTACGATTTTCAACTTCAACCATTTCGGAACCATGCTTGGATGAAATTATTATTACATTTCTCTTATCTTTCCATTTTAATACTATGATTGGACATCTTCTTTGCCATACGACTTCTCCTTTCTTTAATTTTTTTGTAATAACACTCTTTGGGTTACTTTTTCTATTTTTTCTTAATGTTCCACAAACGTAGGTCTTCTTTTCATGTAAAAACTTGCAAGCTCATAACTGTTGTAATAATTGTCCATGTAGATAGTGTGCCCCTTCTCTAAATATTCAGTAACAAGTCTGTGAACTACTTCAAACGCATGCCCATTTTCATTTACTACTGTCCTCTTGCCGCTGTAGATTAGGAAATTTAGTAAAAATCCATCAGAGCTAGTAATCTCATAAATTTTTATTCCATATTTACTAGTTTTTTTTGGCATATACTGTCGGAATATTAACCGCCCTCTCCACAGTAAGAGGGCTTCGTCAAGACTTAAGTTCTCTCCTGGATAGTAAACTTTAGAGATATTATTTATAATATGACTCGTAACGTTTTTAATTTTGTAAAGTCGATCTTGAACTTCTACGTCTACCGGCTTGTAAAAACAAATATTTTGAAGAATAGCTTCAAACTTTGATCTGGGCATAGTTTTTCCAAATATTGAAAAGTGATATAGTGGATCTGTGCTCCAGTATAAACGTAAGGAGGGGAGTTTAATGTTTCCCATTAATATGCAGAGACCCAAAAATTTTTTTTTTAAGTCGTCAATATTTATATCCATCCAGCGTCTTAAAAAGGAATATTTTTTTAAAGTAGGGTTTTCTTTGCGTGAAGCAGCTCTGTGATTTATCTACTCTACGATTTTTATCAAAAGCTCTTCATCAAATAGTAATGAAAAATATTGTATAGGTGTTGCATCAACAGGAATTTCTACTTTTATATTTTCTTGTTCAGTAAACTGATGTATCTCAATATTTTCCTCTACATCAAGCCAGGCCGCCTCATCATTTTCTTGTACCACATTTTCATTTGCATCATTCGCTTCGCCCTCATCATTACTCAACTCACTGCCGTCATTGCTCGACTCTCCCCCATCATTGCTAGTATCCTCAGTCTCTCTTCCAGAATGAGAAGGAGAATATTCACTTCCACTAGAATAAAACATTTCATCATTATGGTCCTCCTCGAATTCATATTCAATATTTTCGGCATTTCTGTACTCACTAACTTCCCTACTAGCCATCTCGGCTTCTAATTGAAGGTCTCGTGTACTTAGATGTCGTTTTGAAATTGATAATACGTCTAAAATAAAAAGTTATTACACGGTGTATAAATAAGTTACATTTTTATATTACCTTTCTAAATTTTACAAAATTACCATACTTTTCGTATTCGACGTTTACATTCTATAAATTTACGTTCCATAAATTTACAGGTTATCTCTTCTTTTTTTAAACGTCCAAATCACAACCCAGCCATAGCGTGTGAAAGAAGGATTGTTTAGGTGGACTGTGGCCAAATTTAGACCCACTGTGATAAACCGTGGTAAAATTATTTTACATTTCATCACGTAAGTTCGGTGTCACACATATGTGTCAGCAGTCCTTACGAAAACTTCACCATCACACATGTGTGACGGTTGGTCGCGAATGTGTTAAGTCGTTTGTTTTATTCCTTAATAATAACAAAAATAATAAAAACAACCTCATTTTATGTAAAAACGATCATTTATATACTCTTTATAAATAGCAGGAATTTAAAATAATATTAAAATTTAGACCCTAATAATAATAACAATTTATGAATTAACATATGTAATCACTTGTTTGTTGTTTGTTTGTTTATTTTATGATTTGTCTGTCATAATAAATATATTATGTCAGACCAATCAAATACACTGCTCAAAATGATCAAATCTTACTAAGAGTCGTATCAGTTTTCTGAGAAACCAGCTGTACATTTATCGTTTCTTAGAGTCAATCCAAATTAACCAAAACACACTCTTTTCATATAGCAACTCTCATGAAAATTAAAAAAAAAACTCAATTTAATTAAACTGCAAAAAGACACGAGGAAAGAATAGAGAATATTTTAACACAGAATACTGCATAAAATTTACTCATTCAGAAATATAAACTTCATTGTGTATACTTTCTATAGAAAATCTAAAAATTATATTTGCAAAACTACAAAAAAGGCCAACAGTAAAAGGTAAACAGTATCAAAGAAGCCAAAAGCAAACAAAGAGTATAATAAACACCTGGAAATTGTTTTCATTGCATCATTTTTTGCAATAGAAAAGTAACTAATTAAAGGAATAGTGTTTTGACTTAAGAACGAAGAGTTTTCTTCCTTCTTCGTCGATGACCATAGTTTCTCCAAGCCAATAAAAAATCGTTGTCATAATAGCGCTTTTTAAATGACAGATATGCATTTAACTTTGGGTAAGTTGGATCAGATTAAATTATGATTTCAATAAACTATCGGGAATATCGTAGGTGAATGTCAAGGAAATAGTGCAGCAGCCGCAAGGCGTTATGCAGTAAAATACCCCAATCGAAATACACCGGATAAACGATTATTTCTGACCATTGATCGTCGTTTACAGGAAACGGGTACATTCCAACCGCAAGTTGCTGGCAATAGTGGTCGTTCAATAATGGATGCAAATATTGAAGACATTTTAGAAATCATTGAAGAAGTCTCTGAAACAAGTACAAGGGTAATAGCTGCTTAACTTCATCACCAAAGGACTTTCAAAGTTAATGTTTGGGCAGGGATTGTGGGTAACAATCTAGTAGGCCCAGTATTTCTTCCCAAAAATTTAAATGGTGATGATTATTTGCAGTTCTTGGCAAACGATTTACGAGAGTATTTAGAAGAAGTGAATATTGCAATAAGGCAAAATATGTGGTTTCTACAAGATGGCGCTCCACCGCATTACAGTAATGAAGTCCGGGAATACCTTTGCAGGCAGTATCCTGGTCGGTGGATTGGAAGAGGTCGTGACGCACCTATTTCTTGGCCACACAGAAGTCTAGGTCTTACCCCATGGACTTTTGCTTCTGGGGGTTAATGAAGGAGAAAGTGTATTCTGTAACAATAGAGGACGAACAACAATTGAGAGTTAGAATAATTGAAGGTGCAAATCAATTTCGTCAGAAAAATATGATTTTTCAGCGCATTCGGTTTTCCTTATTAAAACAATACCGAATGTGTATTGAAGAAGATGGGGGCCATTTTGAACATTTATTGTAATATCATATTTATAGAGGTTATAGACATTTTTTGTAATTGTTAATTCATTTAAGCCATTTATTTAGTTGCACGTAATTTTTTAAAGGTTAATGAAAAGGGCCATAACTCAATAAAAACTGTTTTTTGAAAAAAATGATAGGAGGCAAAAAAATTTTAAAAATAATGTGTTAAACTAATGATACCATAAAATTTATTTGATTTGAACGTAATCAAGAGTTTGGGGGGATTTAGGGCTGCACACCCACCTTAAAATTTTTCTGTGCGCTTAGATTTTGTTGTTTCTTTTTTATGAAAAATGCTTTCAGAACAAGAAAGTAACGTGTCCATTTTTATTACACAATTTCAAGTAGTTTAGGAGATAATGCAAAAAAACAATTTTTATTTTGTAACTTCAAAGGGCTGTAACTTTTTTTTTGTACACTTTTGTACAAAGATAAGTTAGATTCAATCAATTTATTTTTGTCCCCGGAATGCGTGATTTAATTTATGACATACCTTTTTAAAACACCCTGTATATTATCGGAAAACTCATCAAATACCTGGCTCTTAAGATGACATTGTCCTGACAAAAACTTGTTTCCCTGCGCTATATTATGCTACTGAACATTTCCAGAAAAATTAAATATGTAGTATTAATCTAGGAAATAAAGTGTTTCCGTTCTTGCTAAAAATGAAAATAATTACCTAATTGTCTGCCTAATTATTGAGTGACTTAAACTTATTTCCTAAAGCATTTTTTAAAAAGTTTTATAACCTATTTTAAGAACACTTCAAAAAATTTCTAATAAATTTTAAACTAATTGGGTGATAAAACACTGAGAGTTATGTAATCGTTAGTGAAGAAAAGTTTTAAACTTTTTTATTTTTAAACTACTTTATTGACAAAGGAAAAGTTTTAACAATCAAATTATATTAATGATGTTAAGAAAAGTTGTGATGTGTAAAATTTCTTGTCATAGATTTCGTTGTTTTTAAGAAACTTATTTATGCCCTTTCTCCTTAAACATAATATTTTATCGCAAAATCAGTTCGGCTTTTTGTCTAATAAATGTACTAGTGATGCCATGTTTTCTGTGTTACATGAGGTATATCTATCACTAAATAGTAACCTCTCCTCCGCCACCGTTTTCTGCGACTATTCCAAAGCCTTTGACTGCGTAAATTACGACATTCTATTAAAAAAATTAACTTTCTATGGAATTCGGGGTGTGTCTTTGAATTGGTTCAAAACTTACTTGGTAGGTAGGAAACAATTGGTTAGAATAAAAGACACCGACTCTAGTTGTAAAGACATTGAGTGTGGAGTACCGCAAGGTTCAGTATTAGGTCCCATTCTTTTTTTACTTTTCATTAATGACATCACTTACTTGAAAATTAAAGGGAAAATTTTTCTATTTGCTGATGATACCAGTATTACTTGGAGCAGCTCTAATATTTCAACGCTCCATTCAATTATAACCGCTGATTTGCTTATAATCAAGGCTTGGTCAGACTCCAACTTACTTAGCTTTAACGTGGATAAGACAGTAGCATTATCTTATAAAGGAGTCATTTAACCCTTGCTTTTGAATGAGAGCCAAATCAGTATCGTTAATTCCGTGAAATTTCTAGGTATTCTTATCGACAGCGATCTTAAATGGTCCTTGCATACTGACTCCTTAAGGAAGAAACTAGCCTCAGCTTGCTTTGCAATAAGATCTGTTTCGAAGGAACTAAATTTATCTGCTGTCAAAATGGCATATTTCTCATTGTTCGAGTCCCATCTTCGATATGGGGTTCCATTTTGGGGTTCTAGTACAGCGGCCCAATTTGACACTATTTTTAAGTTGCAAAAAAGAGCAATTCGTTATCTATTTGGTCTCAAACAAACAACTCATTGCAAGACCTACTTCAAAAATCACGGAATTTTGACGCTTCCCTCTTTATTTATTTTGGAAACGGTTTGTTTGATTCGCAAGCATCTAAACATTTTTCCCGATAGACCTGATCATGGCTACTCCATTAGAAATTCGGATTGTAACGTTTATTTACCGATCCCGTCCACTCAGCTAGTAAAGAATTATATTCTATATAGTGCAAAAAAACTTTATAATCACCTTCCAAGAGAAATTAAATCCGCAACATCTTTCATTAAGTTTCGTAAGATGACAAAAATCTCTCTCTGAAAGACCATATTATTCAGTTGACGAGTTTCTTAATGTATAACAAAGAAACAATATTAGTATTGTTTATAATTACATTTGGGTGTCTCAAGCAGTAGCTACAATTTGTCTCATTTATTGTTGTCTGTACAAATTATGTAAGTGATACAATAATTTTACTAATTTAAAATTGTATTGTTCTGTTTTTTTATTATATTTATTTTTGTTTTATACTTTTTATACTTTTTGTACTTTTTGACTGATTTTTTTTAGCTTTGTCCATAAAATTGTTCAATAATTTTCAGTGACAATAAAGCATATTTCTATTCTATTCTATTCTATGACCCGATGAAGAAATTAACAAACTTTTGACTACTAAAATTACTCGAGGTACTATAAGTTACGAAGTTACTATTATTATCAGTGACGGCTCGTCTCATGACCAATGAAGCGACGCTTCAGAACCTAAAACTTGGTAGAATGCAATTTTCCTTCATAGTTTTATTTTTGGTGGAACCTTTTTAGCGAGCCTTATTATAATTTCTACTTATCTACAATCTAAAAGCTTGTAGAGTGTAGGGTGTAGCAGCTGTCTGCCGTATGACGCACAATATCAAAGTCGGAAGCAAGAACAAACATTCGTAAAGCTAATTTAGAAGGAGGTCTCAGCTCTTCACCAAAACATCACATCTCTTAACTTGGTTGCTACGGCAACGGTACTTCTCTGTACTTTTGGGATGCTTTAACTGAAGCACAATTTCAACTAGCATCAGTTTTTACTTTTCGCCGGTTTACGTATATCAATTGATTCTGTTGAATGATAAATTGTTATTTATTAACTTTATTTGATTATTTATTTTATTATACCTATTAAAGAACTGATGAATACACACAAAAAATAGACCAGTACACATGGCATTCATAGATTTAAAAAAGGCATATGACACAGTCCCCATAAAACAACTATGGAACACGATGAAGGAAATCGGAATAACTCAGAGGTTAATAGAAGCCGTAAAAAACCTTTACAACAACAAGGTAAGAGTTAAAACCGGCAATAAATACTCCAACGAATTTAAGACCACAAAAGGCTTATTGCAGGGGTGCTCTACATCTCCGACACTGTTCAAGATATTCCTCAAACAAATATTAAAACCATGGAAAAGGAAACGTGAAGGGATGGGAATACCAATCCGGGATAACTTCTTGTACACATTAAGCTTTGCAGATGACCAAGTGGTAACGGCTCAAGATGAAGAAGATCTGTGCTATATGCTCCGAAAATTAAAAAAGGAATACACAAAAAATGGACTGGAAATTAATTTGGAAAAGACCGAATATTTAACAACAGAGCAGGAACCAGTGAGAACCTTGGAAATGGACGATAATAGGGAAATTAACGGCACTGAAAAATTCAAATATTTAGGACTCATACTCTCAAAAAATGGAACCACCGAGCAAGAGATAACCAGCAGATTAGCACAGACAAGAACATGTATTAAACAAATGAACAAGGTACTGTGGGATAGACAGATTATCAGAAATACAAAGAAGAGAATTTATAACACCTTGGTACGCAGTATAATGACCTATGGAGCAGAGAATTGGGTAATAAATAAACGAAACAGGTCCAAAATCACAGCAACTGAAATGGAGTTCATGAGAAGAAGCTGCAGAGTGACAAAAATGGATCGTATCAGAAATGAGGAGATACAACGAAGAATGGCAGTAGAACAAGACATACTCAGCTACATCGAAGAAAAACGTTTAATTTGGTGAGAAGAACAGATCATACAAGGTGGATAGCAAAGATTTCGGATTGGAGCCCAATAGGAAGGAGGAAAAGAGGTAGACCCCGAAGATCATGGAGGGATGAAGTGGACGAGGCCATGGAAAGACGAGACCTTAGAGATGAAGAATGGCAGAACAGAAAGGACTGGAGACGTAGGCTGAAAGAAGGAAGGTGGCGACAGCTGTAAAAATCCTTGTATAGATAGATAGATACACACCCATTTTGTGAAGATATCATCGACAAATTTGCAAATCTAAAAGACAGGAGAATCGACCTCATATTTAAGAAGTAACCGTTTAGTAAGTTAAGCCTGATTGCCTAAAGTATGTATTGTGTGTTTGGACCTAATTAGATCTATTGTTTTAAAAGGGATCCTTCTCCATTGATTTTTTTTGAATAAGTATTGGAATTCGATCGGGGGTTGTATTTGAAGTTAGAAAGGGAAATAAAAAAGTTGAAAGTGGGATACGAATTAGTTAGATTAGGATAGCTTACGTAAGGTTAGGTTAGGTTAACTTAGATTACGGTTCGTAGACTTACTACGGTTGCCTACTCCGAGTAGGATAGGGAGAACTAAATGCTTACGTCACCAGAGTACACAAGAACACAAGCCCATTTATTATCAGAATATCTTTTTATAAGGTAGATTAAAACGTTAAAATTTCATTGTGTATTATCGTAATAACAATGTTGATGAAATTTTAGAATGCCAGGCAAAGTTTGTAGTGTGGCCACTTGTAAAAATAATTTTTACAAAACAAGAAGTCTGCTAATTCTGATCAACAAATAGCATTTTACAAAAATACAAAATTAAAAAAAAATGGATTATGCGCTAAAAGCGAAATTGAAATTATTGTGAAAAAGAAAAAGAGAGAAGAAATTTCAAATCCTTTTACAATAAGATATTTTAGTAAAAGATGTTAGCTATATCTAAGAAATACCCCCAAATACACATTACCTGGAATATTAACTTAACAAAAATGGGCTGCACACATTAATCTTAGATCTGGTCTGCTACAAGGTGTACTTCAGGTGATGTATATTGCTGGAAAATCAAACACTGAACTACAAAGAGTAACCGTCTTGTCATATGATGAAATGAAAGTCTGTGCCCAGAATGAATATGACCAAAAAGAGGATTAAGTGTTTGGCCCTCAAAGGTACATGCAAGAAGTGATGGCCAGAAACTTTTTTGATAAATTTAATTAATCAGTTTACATTGGCTTAGATACAAGTATGACTGACAATATTTTGTCTACAATAATTACTGAGTTGCACAATGTAAAATATAATGTAGTTGTATGCGTGTCTGATTGCGGGGGAGGCAATCAAGGACTTTGGAAAAAATTGAATATTTCAGTTAATATCACACATTTTACACATCCAGTCAGCAAAGCCAATATCTACATATTTGCTGATGCTCCCCATCTCCTAAAATTAACAAGAAACTGGTTAATTGACACAGAATTTAAACTTGAAGATGGAAGTTAATTGAAAAAATATTATTAAAAGATCTAATTGAAGCTGCAACAGAAATAAGTTCCATATATAAGCTAACTTCAGATCATTTAGAGGTAAAAAAAATGCGGAGACAAAACGTTGCACTTGCTGCAGAATTACTATCTCACACAACTGCAACAGCATTAAAACATTATTTTCAAAATGCAGCCAGAGATAAAAAATCGCAGCACAAAAATTTAGGGAGTTTATAGAGCTTCTTAACAGCTGGTTTCTTCTTTAGGTGCCGTCTTCTGCAAAGTCTTTCCTATTTTGGGCTTTCCATATTAAACTTTGAAAGTCTAATCCTGTCCAATTTTTGATGTTGCGCAGCCAGGTCATTTGTCGTCTACCCGGGCCGCTTCTGCCTTCTATTTTCCCTTCTATAATAAGCTGAAGGAAGTATAGTTGGTTTGATCTAGTAAATTTCTTTAAATCTGCTACATTTGATTTAAGCGATCTTATGGAATGGACATTTAGGAAAAACAAAATAGGTTATTGCCTCTAGTAATTGATAGTGTTACTAAACTGGTTTTCATTCGAAAAAAATCCATATAAATTTTCCAAATACAAAATTTCTTATTTACTAACATAGAAAAAACCAAGATTGTCTTGAAACCTTTTTCTCACAGGTAAGGAATAATTTGTTAACTATTTAAAGCATATGTTTAATTATTTTTTATTTTTAGTTGAGAACAAGGTATATATTACATGACCCTCCGTCACCTCTAAATACCCTTTACAGAGTATGCATGATAATACTAGGAAATAATCCAGGTATAGTGCAAAAAACCTCTAGCGTTTCTCATTATGGTAATCAAGAAAATGAAGAATAGAATGACGGTATTAGATTTTTGTTTAGATACAGTGCAGTGACAACCGCTGATACGTATTTCGACCTCCTTAGGTCTCGTCAGAACGGTATAGCCACTGCTCTGAACCAAAACAAAAATCTCTCCCGTCCTAGACAATAGTTATTAAAATAACTATATACGGACGTAACTACGCCATCTAAAAACAAAAAGAGAAATCAAACGATTTCTACCTAGCGAAACCGAATTCAAATCTTAACCACTGTGTTTCCTAAAATTTGCGAAACAAACAGCTGGATAAATTACTCGGCAAGGGAATCTAAAATTACATTCCACATGCCGTTTATCCTGGTCAAAATTCGTAGTGAATTCAGTTTCTGGTACTTCAAACGAAGTAAATAATAAAACAGAATGACGGTATTAGATTTTTGTTTCGATACAGTGCAGCGACATACCGTTCTGACGAGACCTAAGGAGGTCGAAATACGCATCAGCGGTTGTCGCTGCACTGTATCGAAACAAAAATCTAATACCGTCATTCTGTTTTATTATTTACTTCGTTTGAAGTACCAGAAACTGAATTCACTACGAATTTTGACCAGGATAAACGGCATGTGGAATGTAATTTGAGATTCCCTTGCCGAGTAATTTATCCACCTGTTTGTTTCGCAAATTTAAGGAAACACAGTGGTTAAGATTTGAATTCGGTTTCGCTAGGTAGAAATCGTTTGATTTCTCTTTTTGTTTTTAGATGGCGTAGTTACGTCCGTATATAGTTATTTTATTAACTATTGTCTAGGACGGGAGAGATTTTTGTTTTGGTTCAGAGCAGTGACTATACCGTTCTGACGAGACCTAAGGAGGTCGAAATACGTATCAGCGGTTGTCGCTGCACTGTATCGAAACAAAAATCTAATACCGTCATTCTGTTTTATTATTTACTTCGTTTGAAGTACCAGAAACTGAATTCACTACGAATTTTGACCAGCATGAACGGCATGTGGAATGCAATTTTAGATTCCCTTGCCGAGTAATTTATCCAGCTGCTTATTTCGCAAATTTTCGGAAACACAGTGGTTAAGATTTGAATTCGGTTTCGCTAGGTAGAAATCGTTTGATTTCTCTTTTTGTTTTTAAAATGAAGAATATATCTATGCAAAAGCTTTTCAACAAGCAAACCTGAAGTACCCACAAGTGTAGATACTGTGTTCGTATATCTGCAAAGTCAAAGTAGCAGTAATTCAGACTTCTCACAAATTCTAACTAATATAAAAAGAGAAACCGAAACAGATTGGTTGATATAATATATTTCTGGTTTCTAGCATTTAAATATAAAAAATCAATTTAGGAAGACATATCTATTAAAAACAAAATATAAATGTTTATAATTATTCTGTATCATCCAGGGTACATTTATCATTTGGTGGACTCATAAATGCATCATCGAAATGGATAGACCAAGTAATGACGATGGAAAAATATTTCCAAAATTTTTATGATGAAAACCTAAATCGAAGTAAGAAAATTATAGATCGAATTGCAGAGTATGTTTCCAGTCATTGTTCGGATATATCCCTTTGTCTCATAAAAACATACTACAGACAAAGGATATTCATGCGGATGAACCCCCATCTTCAGCAGAACATCTTGATTTGTTACTCTTTCTGTCCATGGTATTTTCCACATTCTCCTGTAACACCACATCTCGAATGCCTCAATGTTTGTGATGTTTATCTTTTTCAGTGTCCAGGCTTCCATGCCGTACAGCAGAACGGAGAAAACATAGCACTTTAACATTCTCGTTCTTAAGTTTATATTTATGTCCCGGCTGCATAGGAACTTTTTCATTTTGACAAACGATTGTCTCGCTATCTCTATTCGCCTCTTGATTTCTCTTGTCTGGTCATTAGTATCAGTGAAGCAAACCCCTTAATATTTGTAGGACGTAACTCTTTCAACTGGCTGATTATTTATGGTTAAATTCACATTGGTGTATAGTTTCTTTGTTACAATCATAAATTTAGTCTTTTTGATGTTCAGTTTTAGACCATACTCTTTGGTATGGGTGTTTATGTTTTCCATCAAAAACTGTAAATTTGCTAGGTTATCTGTTACTATTAGCGTGTCATCAGCGTATCGTATATTGTTAATTAACTCTCCGTTAATGTTCATACCAATGTTTTGTTCTAGGAGCGCTTCCTGACATATTGTTTCGCTATATATATTGAATAATAGTGGAGAAAGCACACAACCCTGACGCATACCTCGACGTTATGTTTTTGGTTAGTACCTATTTATTTTTTTGTATTCTCGAATCAGCGTACCCCTGATCAAAATTACCACCAACCGCAACTGAATTAAATAAGTTTTCTACTTTTCAAGTAAACACAGAAATTAATCAGTCTGTGATACACAATACTCTAGTAATTAACATAACACAAAGAACTATTTGTACTTGTGATATAATGACCTCGTTCTATTACACCCGGTCATGTTTCCTATCGACGCGGACCTCGAATGCTTCACCAACGAAGTAATGAGAGATATCGATTTAAAAAATTGAAAACGACGTAATTAAGACATTACTCCCAATCAAACGTCTAGACACGAACCATAGCAAAATTTAATGTGCCAATAAGTTTGAAGGACGTCGATATAGAAAACCGCAGGAGAATGACGATAATAATTATCAATTAATCCAGCAAGTCGATTTACGAGCGGGATAAAATGCTTACTAGAAATAAAATTGAATAAAATTAAAATTTTTAATGAAATAAAAATATTTCCTTTGGTACAATATTTTCTTTATTATAATATCCTTTATAATATTCTCGTTTGTTGGAAATATGTTTTGATTATTGGAAATGTATTAAATAACTTTTTCCGTCGACCGTCCATTTATGATCAATTTTAACACCCTCAAAATAATTGATTAATGACCTATATTAATGAATGATTTTCTATTAATGAACGATTTCAGTATAGGCAACACAACATACATTGCTTGCATAAATTAATTAAACGCTCTGTGATTGGCAGTGACCAGTGGTGTAGGCAACCAAACATATACCTATTTATATTCCCACTAAAAAATTAATTTAAAATGAAGTAGCCGCTGTTAGTACTATCTGTCATTGTATGTCATTATTTACTTTATTGTTTAAAAAAACAGATAAATTCAAGTACTTAGGAACCATAATATCGAACCAGAGAACAACAGAAGAAGATATAAACAACAGACTGAGACAAACAAGAAACTGTATAAGACAACTAAACTCAGTGTTGTGGAATAAGAGCATTACGATAAAGACAAAAAAGAGAATATATAATACCCTGACAAGAAGTATCCTGACATATGGGTCCGAAAACTGGACAATAAACAAGAGAAATAGAGGTAGAATAAGAGCAGTAGAAATGGAGTTCCTGAGGAGAAGCTGTAGACTTACAAAAAGAGACAGAATTGAAAACGCAGAGATTAAGCGGAGAATGGGAGTGCAATCAGACATAATCGACTATATAGAGGAGAAGAGACTATCCTGGTACGGCCACGTCAGAAGAGCGGACAGAGGACGCTGGATAAACAAAATCACAGAATGGAGCCCGATTGGAAGAAGAAAGAGAGGAAGACCCCGAAGGTCATTCAGAGATGAAATCGACGAGGCTATGGAGAAAAGAACCCTGCGAGATGGAGACTGGAATGACAGGGAAAATTGGAGAAAACGGTTGAGTGAAGGAAGACAGTGAAAACTGTGGAAATCCTTAGTAGTAGTAGTAGTTTAAAATTCTGTGTATTTGAAAAATCAAAGGATGGATATTGACGAAGAGTTTAATTTAACTTAACCAGAATTTAACTTCTTCTATCACAGAATTTACAGAGGTCCAAGAAGACTTAACTATAAATTTGCCAAAATGCTACACAGCAGATAATCATTTATCAATATCTTCCTTTAATTTCAGTAATTGTACTATTTCGAATATTAATGTTTACTATAATAAAACTACCACTAAGGAAACTTTGAATAAAGTCAATGAAAGATGAAAAAATTGTTGTTTATCGTTAAGTAAATAAATATTTAAACTAAGATATCTTAATTTCTGAAAAGTACGGTCGACGGAAAAGTTTTGTAACGAACTCGTGAATTAAAATGGCGATTAACAATCTCGAACATTAACGCGCTCGCTTCGCTCACGCGTTAAAATGTCTCAATTGTAAATCGCCCTTATTAATACACTTGTTGGTTAAATAACTATTTTCGTCGACCGTCCATTTATGATCAATTTTAACACCCTCAAAATCATTGATTAATGACCTCTATTAATGAATGATTTTCTATTAACGAACTATTTCATTATAGGCAACACAACATACATTACTTGCATAAATTAAATAAACGCTCTGTCATTGGTAGTGACCTGTGGTGTAGGCAACCAAACATATACCTATTTATATTCCCACTAAAAAATTAATTTAAAATGAAGTAGCCGCTGTTAGTACTATCTGTCATTGTAAGTCATTATTTACTTTATTGTTTAAAATGCTGTGTATCTGAAAAATCAAAGAATGGATATGGACGAAGAGTTTAATTTTCTTCACCAGAATCACAGAATTTACAGAGGTCCAAGAAGTCTTAAATATAAATTTGTCAAAATGCTATACAGCAGATAATCATTTATCAATATCTTCCTTTAATTTCAGTAATTGTACCATTTCGAATATTAATGTTTACTATAATAAAACTACCACTAAGGTAACTTTGAATAAAGTCAATGAAAGCTGAAAAAATTGTTGTTTATCGTTAAGTAAATAAATATTTAAACTAAGATATCTTTATTTCTGAAAAGTAGGGTAGACGGAAAAGTTTTGTAACGAACTCGTGAATTAAAATGGCGATTAACAATCTCGAACATTAACGCGCTCGCTTCGCTCACGCGTTAAAATATCTCAATTGTTAATCGCCCTTATTAATACACTTGTTGGTTAAATAACTATTTTTTACTTACAAATTGGCATCAACCCGAAGGTTATTGGCGAAAAGCAAACTTTACATTATTAAATATTAGATATTTAAAAAATTAATAGACTTTAAGTATTTTTTTTTAGCTTTACGTGTCTCGACAGCGTAGGTAACTGACATAAGGTACAATTTTATTACATTACATTACAAAGATATACAGTAACATCACCATCGATAAATAAATGCATACAATTATTATATTATTAAATTCTAAACTACGTTTCTTCTTCTAAATTTCCTGGTAAAGCCTGGTTTCATAGAGGAAATTAATAAGGTTTTGGAATTGATCTGGCGAGCTGAGAATATTTTGTAATTTTCGACCCAAAAGATTATTTTTTCTGTTGCTGTTGAAATAGGGACAGTCTACGAGAATATGTTTAATAGATAGAATATTACCACAGTATGACAGACCCGTTCCTATTGTAGTGAGCGCCTGCGTGCAGGATTTTTTGTGCACCCCATATTATGTTTTTAAGATACCTATATCATAACATGTTCTTGTGATATGATTGAAAATACGATATGAATGTAAAAAGAAAAATAAAATGAACCATGTTTGAAAAAAGGTTTTATTTTCAAAATTAAATGAAGAAAAAAGGTCATTTTAAAACAATATTATTATGTAAGTTAACAGTAAGAAAGAAAACACTCAATTCGCAAATGAATAAGGCATTCTGCAATATAACATGAAACAATAACGGAAAGAAGATACTCTCAATGCAAAAAAACTTTATTAAATAATACATATATACCAAGTGAAAAATAATTAAATAACAAATATTGGAATTACAACATGACACCTCGTGCTTTCACAGATGCAAGCTCATTAATCATTTTATTGAGATCGATGGCTTCACAAATTTTATTTTCAATTGAAATGACTGCCAAATCTGATAGCCTTTCTTGGCACATTGTTTTTGGATCGAATACTGTTTCATCTGTACCTTCATACGAAAATTGAAGCTTCGTCTTTCTTTATCTTAATAATGGAAATGTTTGCTCTACATCACTTTTTTCTGCTTCTGCTACAGCCTCATTCATGAAAATCTCGAAATGTTTGTTTGACCTTTTTTCAGTGAAATAAATAATAAGATTTTTTTATTTCTGTATGGCATTAATTTAAAGTTGTATTTCAATTCTGGACCATTTTACTTACTATATTAACTTTTGTTAACACATCATGCCAAATTATAATAGAAAAAATGAATTTGAACGTTTTAATTTTGTCTAATAGTGACCTTGCTGAATGTTTCGTGTTCATATCTCTTGGATTATCTTCCACCAAATCGTGTAAACTTTTACAAATTTCAAGGAATTGAAATCTAAGAGGGCGAATGGCTTTGACTTTGCTTTCCCATCATGTTTCACTTACTGATTTTAAAGTTAAGTTTGGTACATTACTTTTTAAAATGTCTCATCTGTAGGGTGAAGCAGAAAAAAAATTGAACAACTCCTGAATAATTGAAAAAAAAACCTACAGTCTCATATGAAATTTTAGCTGCATCATTGACACTTAAATTAAAAGTGTAAGCTGAACAAGGCAAAAACATTGCTCTGAGATTAATTTTGAGAATTTGAGCTTGAAGACCCACATGCTTGCCAGACACATTTGCCCCATTGTCGTAACCCTGACCTCTCATGGCATCAAGGTTTATTTCAAATTTTGATAATATTTCTTTTTTTAAAAAATTGAAGAGCCGTTCTCCTGTAGTATTTCAAACTTTGAAAAAACCCAGAAAGTGTTCTCTAATTTCGACTTCATATGGAGAACAATAAACGAAGCGAATTATGACCGTCAGCTGCTCAACATGTCTAGCATCTGGAGATTCATCCAAAATAATTGAGTAATATTTTGCTGTTCTGAGGCAACTTAGAATTTCTTTCTGAATATTTCTTGACATAAACGAATTAATTCATTTTGGAAGTGATTGTTCAGGTGTTCCATCATAATTGGATCGAATTTAGCAATCATTTCAACTAATTTCAAAAAATTGCCATTATTAATCTTATAAAGATTCGTACTGTCACCCCTAAAAGCTAAATTTTGGCCAGCTAAATACTGCACAATACAAATCATTCTTTTAATTATTTAACGCCATCGCTGTTTTTCAATTTCATAATATTTTTGTTGCTCTTTATCAATAGTACATTCTTTACTCAAACGCGGCGAGCGGCATTAGACGGCGCGTCGTGTGCTGACACTAATAAAATTGTAGGGTGGTAATTTAATTAGAGATTTTGGTATTATAATAGGGAATAGCAATCGGATAAAGTGATTGCTTTAGCGCTTACCAGGGAAATACTGAACACTGAATTTTTTTGTTTTAGAAGTGAGAATATTTTTGTAATGGTAACCAAAAATTTGGCGCCCCTAAAATTTAGCGCCTGCGTGCGGGGCATTCATTGCATACCCGCCAGGAATGGCCCTGACAGTGTGTACATGTATTATAAGTTAGGTTTGTATGGTCGATATTAAGTCGGCGAATTAAGATTTTGTTTTTTCGGGTCATGGAAGGAAACTCAAGCTTTTTAATGGTGGGATGGATATCACGAAGCTTGGAAGGGATTTTATTCGAGTGATCTTACCAAGACATTTGGATGATGTTTTTAAAATATGAATGTAAATCTGTATATAGTTGTATGTTTTTAGTCTGTATATTAACCCGCAAGACGCGGGTTGTTTTGCAAAGAGGTCGTTACCACGGATTCCTACATGAGACGGAATTCAGATTATGGTTATGGATACTCTCAGTGAGATTAAACTATCGAAAGAGTTTTGAATAGCTTGAACCAAGGGATGTACCGTGTACATACTTTTAAGAGAGAAGATAGATGCTAAAGAGTCTGTACATATTGCAACTTTTTTATATTCTGGTGATAGTAAGTTTGTAGCTTGGAGAATAGAGAATAATTCAGCAGTATCTATATCTATACAGCAGAAGAACGGGAGATTACAAGATATGATTAAATCTGTGTTTAAAGTTACCGCACATCCAACAGCTATAGGACTATTAGCAGCATCTGTGTATACAATTTTGTCAAATCTATTTTTAGCAATTAATTCTTTAAAGGTATGCCTTAGAAATAATAGATTTGCCTGATGCTTATCATAATTAGTTAACAAGAGATGAAAATCTGCTTTCAATTTATTCCAGGAAGGTTTAGGTGATATTAATATTGAAGTTGTGGCTAAAAGATCGATGTTATTCAGATGTGGTGAGAGATACTGTGGCATATATTGAAGTTTAATAGGAGAAAGAGAATTTAAAAGGTCATTATCAAGTAATCTATAGGCTGGATTTTCGGAATTAGCTGAGAGTTGAGACGAATATTTTAAAAGGAGTGGACGGCGACGTAACCAGAGGGAAAGTTCATTAGCTTCTCTGTATAAACTCTCTGCGGGGCTCGACCTAAAGGTTGCAAGGCAGATTCGAAGTGCAGTGTTATGTACAGAATTAGGACGTTTTAAATCTGATGGGCTAGCTGACATACAAATGAAACTGCAGTAGTCTTTATAACGGGTAAGACATCTATAAATCTGAAGTAAGGAGTCTTCGTCTGCACCCCAATGATGATTGTACGGAGTTTTTAATATGTTAAGATTTGTCATGCACTTAGTTTTAAGATCTTTTAAATGGTATTTTCAAGTAAGTTTACTATCAAATGTCTCCTAAAATCTGTATACACGTTACTGCTGGTAGACAAGTACCATTTATGGTAATTTTAGGATTTATAGTACTGGCTATCTTGCCAGGAAACTTAATGACTTTTGTCTTCTCAACAGAAAGGTTAAATCCGCTTACTGAAGTCCATTCAAGCAATTGGTCAGGAGTATTCTGAAGCAGTTTGCAACTGCAAGTGACAACAGTGTCTTTGCATCGGCAGAAAATTATCTGCGTAGAGTCCAAACCTGACTGGAAGCTCAAGTTTTTTACATATATCGTTTAAAACAAGTATAAAGTGTAGGACCTCATACCAACCCTTGGGGAATGTCAATAGTTTGTTTGACAGTCTTAGATTTTGCCATTCTCTCTTACGTTCAAGGTTCAATTTATTAGAAATTGATTAATCAATGATAATATATTTTCAGATATATTTCACTTCTCGAGTTTAGCTATAATAAGAGGCCTATACCGAATATCGAATGCTTTTTCGATATCAAACGAAACAGCTATTACGTCTTATTTGCACTGAAAGGCGTTGATGATTGATATTTGGAGGACTGCTAGATTGTCTGCTGTAATTCGATGCGATCTAAAACCTAATTGTGCCAAATTTATTATTTTATATTTTTCTAGGTACCACAGGAGTCTTTTATTGATCATTTTCTCCATAAGTTTTCACATTGTACATGTGAGGGTCTGCAGGACCAAAAGGGAATTTGGATCAGTTCCAACTGATCCAAATTCCTACGTTTGCCTTATTTTTTGACAGGCTAGACTAGGCCTAGAAAGATTTTTAACAAAGATAAAGGGAATGTTATCTTGACCTGCAGCTTAATTTTTGCAACAGTACAGTATGTCTGATAACTATTGCAATGTAAACGGCATATTTAGAGAAATTTGATCGAATTTTGTGCTATCAGATAAACTGGAGTTTAGATTAGTAGACATGGGAAGCTGCCAATTTATAGTAAGTCTATTTGTTGCTTTCTTATAAAAATTTTCAACCAAGATGTTAACAACTTGTTGACTACAAGTGACTGTGCTGTTTTGAATAAGTATAGCAGAAATTTTTAAATAAGCTTTCTTTCCTGTCATGCGTTTAATTTTGTTCCAAATTTTACTAGAAGGAATGTCAGTATTTATGGATAAGACGTGTTTTTTCCAAACATCTTTTTTGCTTCGTTTAACTACATGCTTAGATTTGGCTCTCAGTTTTTTAAGTTGATTAGATTTGCTTTATTATTGTCTCTGTGGTATTTGTTTACTGCTGTCTTACTTTGTTGTATAGCATGACATGACAAGATCGTTTTTACCTTGTTTAGGCCTGGGCCTCTTCAAGGAATGGGTTACTCCTTTATTTTTCTCGGAGTAGTGGGGTGTGGTAAACGGCAATCGCATGAAATTGTTGTAGAGAAGTAGTGGACTACAAAGAAGCAGGGGGGAAGCTGAAAGTGGCTATTGTGTGGGCGATCTGAGAAGATCCAGAAACGCACAAGAGGAAGTGGGAACTGCCTAGCATGCCAGTTTAGGTACTTCAGGGGTTACCAGCCAAGTTTTAGGAACGGCTCTTTATCAGCGTTGTTGGCGCGCAGTCTTTACCTGCGATATTGGATGGGGAATGATTCTAAAATATCAAAATACTCATCAGGAAGTTCGTGTCCAGTGTTATGAAGAAGTTTAGCTGGAGGAAATAGAACTTTTCTGAAGGAAAGCCTGGTGAGTATTTGCCCTCTATGATTGCAAGGTGTCTTCAATGTTCGTTTGGCTCTGTTGTTCGAGCCAGCTATGGTTCTTAGGACATACTTCCTGCTGAGGGTTGAGATTCTGTCCTTTATTGGTATTATATTGGCTAATGTGTGTATGTGGGCTGATGGGTACGACCAATCTTTCCTCATGTAGTATCTTAAGATACAACGTTCTTAACGTTGTATGTATAGCCACAACCTTGATCTTTTATTCCACCAAGGTATTGCTTTACGAGACGAAGAAATTGGTATATGTCCAATATTTGCTTCAGTAGCTGAGATTATAATTTAATTTAAGTAATTTAGCATATATGCGAAGGAACAATTTGCATCAAGTGCGTTCTATAGGTTTGCTGGGATACCGTAGTTGCTTTTTGTTACGGAGAAAACTGGAAAGTACATAATATGTTTCACTCATGTTGAGGTTACAATGCTCATATTTCGGTTCGGAATCTTCTGTAATTAAAAAATTATGTGTAGCACTGGTATGACGTAATCTAAGGCGGGTTATTGGCATTTGATCTCTTCTTTTGGTGGGGAAACATCTCCAAGGTTAAATGCTCGGTTTAATATTCAGAAGATTGGACATTAAATAGCTAACTGAGTTATACAAACATCCCACGGGATCAGTATACGTGCTGTCAAACACGTTGTCTCAACAAATTCCACCCAAAATAAGGTATTAGACAAGGGTGTATATTATCTCTACATCTACATAAGAACATATTATGAGGAGAGCGCTTGAAGTTCATATGTAACGTATTAGCAAGCATATTTTTAGACCGCATCTAAAATTTCTATTACAAAAAAATATTTCATTTTTATAAATAAATTACAAGACTTTTTAATCCTAGCACTTAGTTCTGTAGGTTCCGTCGAGGTCATTATTTTTGGTTATTAAACTTTCAATAACTTTCAATAAGCGTTCTTGTTTGGTTTTTGAATGAAGATAATTAAATTAGTTTTACCTATATTAATGTTTAAGCTATAATGTACGCGGGCACTTTAAACTTTTTGAACTATTCCCTGCAAGTCATCAATATTCCCGGCGTTAACACGGTATAGTTCGCATACCTTAAGTTATTAATAGGGATTCCGTTTACTGCCACTCCAGCTACCTCATTGAATCAGCACGTTAAATTCCATTTTACATTAAAAATAACGTTGAGGTAAAGCTACCGAACATCAGAACCAAGAGAGAAGATTAAAAAGAAAAATACTTTTTATTACGTTATTACAATAAATTATACAGAGCCAATCTTGGAAGAGAAAAAACTACTTTAACTTTTAAACTCTAATCTTTCTCATAGTTTGTAATGTAATTACCATCAGGAGTGTTTTGCTATTGACATAATTGAATTTATTGTAAAAGTAATTTGCTCCATCTGGATCGATTCATTTTTCGTTACAAGCTATTTTTTATGTATAGTCCAGTCGGATTAGACAAAAAAAGGCCTAACGTTGCATGGCTAGCTGGGAGGGGTCAATAGTAGTGTAAATTTAAATTCTTGAATCTTGAATTTTAAAATGAAAAAATTGACCATTTTTGCTCAATGTTTTCGCCATTTTCAACTTTTCGACAAAAATGGTAGGGACTAAAATTGTTGCAAATGCGATTTCCTACAACTTATTTTTTACAATTTTTTCCGTGCGGTTGATATTTTCCTAGTTAAGGAGGAAAATAGTGGAAGAGGGGTGGGGAAGCATAATTTTCGAATTATCTCGTTTATTGTTTTTACGATAAGAATGAACGTAAAAAAATGAAGAGAATTATGTTATATACAATTTTGATCTGTCTATAAAAATAAAGTATCCTTAAATAAATAAATAAATTCGTTTTATCAAAGCATCTTTGCATCAAAGAAAGAAAAAATATAAGAGTGATGAGAAGAACAATAAGTAACTCAAATCATTATTTACCTTTTAGTAAAATGTACCTTTCATTCAGATGAACTAGAATATGAAAGAATAGAAGGTCCAAAGTATAAATTGGACTGTCTTATGCAAGACAGCAAATTCATAAAATGGTAAACACTATCACAAATTCACTCGAACACAAAAATTACTGTACTGCTGCATTTTTATATGTCTCACAAGCAATCGTAAAAGTTTGGCATGTAGGTTTTATCTCCAAAATGAACTCCATATTTCCTCATCCTATCAGTTTACTGTTAAGATCCAACCTAACAGATCGATTTTTTCAAGTCAAAAGACGTAAGGTTCCATAAGAGAGCATACTAGGACCCACCCTCTACCACATCAGATCTCCCAACCACGAACAATATGTGATCATGGCTTTAAATTCTATAGCAATTGAAGCATTCCAGGTATAGCAAAATCACCCGCTTAAACTAGAGAGCTGTCTTAATTTGTGAGGAGAGTAAGTAAACAGTTTAAAATCAACACAAATACCGTTTAATTTATAAAAAGGTATCGTGCCACCAGTTAATATCGTCGTTAAATACCTGGGAATTCATTTGGATAGAAAACTTAATTTAAAACCTACATCGGGAAGAAACGCCTTCAACTTAGCTTAATCTACAGAAAAATGTATTGGTAAGTCGAAAATAAATCATAGCCTGGAAAACAAATTTCTGATTTATAAATGTATTTTAAAACCGACATGGCTACATGCAGCACAAATCTAGGATACAAGTAATACTAACATATAAAAACTTTAACGATTCCAATCGAAAGTACTGCACCAAATCTGTAATGCCTCTTGTTATATTACGATCCACAGATTACACTACGATCTAAAGTTACCAAAAGTTAGCGAAGCAATATCTTCTGTAAACTCTATATAGAAAACCAGACTTTGCCATATTTTGCCATCCAAATCAGTTGGCCAGGAATATTTTTACCATTTGACAAGAACGAATATTATAAAGAACAGATCTTTTAAAGCTTTAGTAAATCAGGAGAAATAGAGTATAGTGTTACAGTGCGGTGAAATGACAATTTTTTAATTTGGTGTTTTTAAAATTTTTCTCGATTTTTTTTAGTCTTATAATACTAATATTTGTTGCCAGTGCTGTCTATCTGTATTAAAGTTTGTCTGTTATGTTTAAAGTATGTCATAGATCAAATTTATACTGTTGTATGTCTTACCTTACTCGAGTGTTCGCCACCGGGCGGCTTTTTACTATGTTATTGTACATAAATTTTACAATCCTATTGCTTATTGTTTGTAATGAAACAATGCAATAAACATTGTATGTATTATTGTATGTATATGTATGTATTACTTACGATCTAAACCCCATAATTGGAGGGGCAAATTTTTCTTTCCTGGTTTATTCTCCAGCCGATATGGTTCCAGTTTTAGGCGCCAGAGACTCCCCTTTCACCTTCTATCTTCTGCTACATAACGCAAATCCATTGTACGCAATGTATCCAGAAATTATGTGGTAAAACTCATCGGTGACGTGAGATTAGGATTTGCTGATAGAAGCTAAATTTTATTTCTAAAATCCCTGACTTTTTCGTCGAAAACAGTGGACGTTACTCCGAGTTATATTACAGTATGCATATCGACAACTCATACTGCCTCCAAGATTCTTAACCTACCTTAAACCTCCTAATTATAATCACCCTCATAACTATCATAACCTATTCAAAACATAAGCTGTAAAATTACTGTTATTTGTAATTTTCAACTTTTCTCAAAATTTCTTTTTATTGAATATGTGAGATTTTGCACTATTCAAATAATATCAGCTATCAAAAGCTAAAAACTTTAAGTACAGAACTTCGATGATTGGAAAAATACTAATTTTTACAACTCGGTACGTAAAGCAAAGTTCAAAGAAAGCTAGATTTGGTATGACGTAGAATAGTCTGGTTTAACACGTTGAACGCCGCAAGATTCACGCTTATTGTTTCGCATTGATTGTTATACCGTGGAGACCGCTGCTTAGTGTTGGTTCGCACTGCAATGACAAATATAGGAGTATATAGTAAGTGATCTCCTCAAAAAGTGTTGAGGACTGCACTGCGTGGCCTTGAAAGTAGTCAAACGTACTCGATATTGTCTAATATTTTGCTTATTGATTTTTTGCTGTTTTACAACAATAAAGAGACTCTTTTACAACAAGAAATAGGTCATCTGGTAAATAAAAGGTAATAATATATACATTAGTTTTAAAAAACGTTTTGTTTCTTAAACAATACAAAAAAGTATTTGTATAGGAAGTAGTATCGCATTCTATATAAAACGCCTATAAAGTGTGAGCATTTGTGAAGCAAGTACACAAAAGAATTTGTCACATTGAACACATTTCCATCTAGTTTGCGTTGCTTTGGAAGTCGCGTACTTTATGTTAAACTCTTCGGACAACTTCTTATAGCCAAATAGGTATCTGTGACCTTTCTTACTTTCTACTTCTCTCAAAAGATCCTCAAGTTAAGATCTTTCCTCTGGGTTTATTTGCAGTAAGCTTGTGGTATTTCTTCTCTGAACTGCGTTATGCTAATGTTCGATCCCGTTACTTTTTTTAATATAATATGAATGTGTTTGCATCTGCTGACCCCAAAAGAATTTGAATGGGTATTCTGCGATACAACTTTATGGTTCTTCTAAGACAGTAAGCATAAGCCTTTATTTGGTCAGATAAATCTATAAAACTTTTATTTTTATTGTAGTCAATGACAATTTCTGGCTTTTCTTTCACAGTTCCATTTCTTGATTTTATTGGTACTTGATTTTGTGTATATTTTGTTAACACCAACCATCAAAACCTCGTATTTATCACACCACTTGGCTACTACAAATCTTGAAATACTTTAAGCGCCAATTACTTGCCCCTTTTTTGGCTTTCGTTCAATAATATTTTTTAGATTTTCCTTTTTGATTTCTTGACAAGGTACCAACACGCTGTGCTTGTCATTCTAATAATGTATGCGCTAGTTCAATACCAATGTAATAATTGTCTACAAAAACAATACGACGGCAGTCGACAAGTCCGTCATATAGTTCTATAACAAACGAAGTTAGAACACTAAGTACACTAAAAGTTTTTTCAGTCACACAATGGATTTTAAGATGATAAGTGTACTCATCTTTTATACACAATTTAAAGAATTTTACACCAAACTTATGCCATTTATTCTTGATTAATTGTAGTAAAGAATGTTACAAGACAGCGTCTTGAAATTTTTGTCTGATATGGTCTATGAGCCGTTTTATCTCATACTGTCATGTAAAAATATCTGAATTTTTGTATTTGTCTAATCCCAAAAATATTTTTATTTGATCTATATTCGTATCTTTCTACTTTCTTATTCAAGCTTAAAGTAAAAGTGCTTTTTTAGCTTTTTGAAAAGCATATCTATTTTTCTTGATGAACATCATAATAAGAAGACTTTCATCTGTAAATAGGTAAAAGCAATTTATTGGTTTTTCTCTAGCAAATTTTTCGTAATATCACATTTCGGATTCAGTTATCAGTTACCTATCTAAATTATTGGAAAGAAACGGGAATGTTTTCAAACTGCCACCTGTGATTGCACTTCACTGTAAATTGCTTATATACCTGCAAATGCTTAGGAACATGGATAACATAAAATGTAGACCAAACCAAAGAAATTAAGACTCGCATTGAAATAGCACGTGCACTATTCGTTAAACTTAAAAAGTTTCTTTGTTGTCGAGATATAAGGTTGGGACTACGCCTGAGGATGCTTCGGTGTTACGGCTTGGAAGCATAAACATTAACACAAGTGCATCTGAATAAGTTGACTGCCTTTGAATTTTGGTGTTACAGAAGATTTCTACAAATATCATGGACTTAAAGAATATCAAACGCAGTAGTTACTAGAAGAATAGAAAATGAAGCTAAAACAATATTGGCTATCAAAAGAAAAAACTTGAGTACTTAGGCCATGTGATGAGGATGCAAAGATACTCATTATTGCAACTTATTATGCAAGGCAAAATTCGAGGAAAGCGTAATGTGGGAAGACGAAGAATATCGTGGCTTAAGAACTTAAGGGAGTGGTTTGAATGCAGTAGTGAAGAACTATTTAGCGTGGCATTCAACAGAGTCCGCATAGCCATGATGATTTCCAACCTGCGATTGAAGATAGAACTTAAACAAAAAGAAGAAGTAAATTGCTTAAACTCAATCCTCCAAGTATCGCGTCTGACAAAGAATCGTTGCTTTATTGTTAGTTCTTTAAAACGCCCTTAACGAGTTCGTAAATGCGAGAGAAATGTCTCGTACTTGGACCTAACTCGACGTCTTGCTTACTGCTTTCATTTACCAACTTTCGAGGTCCAACAAATGTCTTTCTTTCTACTTTCTAATTTACTGTACTTTGTTCTTCTTACAGGTGAGCAATAGTAAGAATAAAAGGTATAAGTATCACTATTTACATAACTTTCTGATGAATATTCGAATGTTTTGAAATGAAAATATCGTTTATCATTTTTTTAAGTTGAAGTTGTTTTTCCTCGTATTCACCCCATCGAGCAAAAAGACAAAAGAGGGAATCTAATCGTTATGAAAAGGCGACCAAAAAAGTGGCCTCTGATGGCCGACATATCCGGAAATGCGAATGCGCCAAATTTAAATTTTCCGACACTTATTAACAGTAGCTATAAAATAGTTTTCAGAATGTGTCTTAGACGAGAAAATTTTAATTAAATATTAACGATAACAGTCTAAAATGTGAAACAATTGTTAAAAAACTTCAATATAAATAAGATTTCATGTAACAGTTGGGACAAATAATAACATAACCCAACTAAATTTGATTTCTTAAACAAGGAAAGACTCTCTTTCCTTGTTTAATTTGGCCTCTCAAGATGGCACTTCCTGTCTAACAATATTTTTGCCCCCACTACCTTTACATTCCCTCTTTTGTCTTTTTGCTCGATGATTCACCCATATTATAGCAGTTACTCAGATAGCGACGCGAAATAGACTGACCTGTTCCATTATAGAGCGATAATCGACTATGATAGAAATGTTGAGTCCTGTCGGCGTGAATCATGGATCGGTCGTGCAGTTTTGAATGGGGATTTAGTACTGGGGGCCGCATGGTACAGTCTTGCTTTGCAGTCCAAAGTACGGTTTGGAAAAAAATAGATGTACCGTGTTTTTGTACAAAAAATTCATGAAAAATAAATATGTTTTGAGTAAGAAAAATTCTTCTTATCCTTATGCCGTCCCCATTAACGGAGGTTGGCGACCACATTTTTACAAGCTTCTCTGTCTTTTGCAACGTGGAATAATTCGTCTACAGTCATGTTTGTCCAGTCTCGAATATTTCGCAGTAATGACTTCCTCTTTCTACCTATTCCCTTTTTGCCATCGACTCTCCCCTGCATGATGACCTGCAGAAGACTATAGTTATCATTTCTTAGTATGTGTCCAAGGTATGCAGTCTTGCGTACTTTTATTGTTCTCAACAATTTTTTGTCTCGACCCATCCTTCTCAGCACTTCCTTATTGGTGACCCTGGCAGTCCATGGAATTCTCAACATTCTCCGGTATATCTAAAGTTCAAAGGCTTCAAGCTTCTTAACTATTTGCGCTTTTAATGTCCATGTTTCTACCCCGTACAATAGTTGCGACCAGACGTAACATTCAACAAACCTCAGTCTCAGCGCAGTATTCAGATTTTTGTCACAGAACAATTGCTTGAATTTTAAGAACGCTGCCCTTGCCATTTCTATTCGTACCCTGATCTCTTGGTCTGGATCTAATTCTGTGTTGATGTAAACTCCCAGATATTTATATTTTGTCACTCTCTCTAGTCCACCAAGAGTTAGTTGTTCATTATTTATTGGACTCCTTGATACTATCATAAATTTGGTATTATCTGTGTTGATGTCAAGTCTCATTTGAATGCATTCACTATTTATTACATCTAGTAAAGTTTGTAGAAAGAAGAAAGATAAGAAAAATTGTCAGATAGAAAATATTTAATATTATAAATATATTACGGCGTTTAACGCGTTAAAAACCGGCGATTTACCTTTTATGAAAAATGGAATTTAAAGCAGAAAAACGTGGAGTACTAAAAGTTTTATATTCTAGAGAGAGAATCTTCGAGAGAGAAAATTCATGCTCTTACTCTTGCACTTACAAATAAGTGTACAGAATATACTGAATCCATAAGATTAGAATAAAAATGACATGAAAACAAAAACTTGCCTTCGTTTTAATAAAAAAAGTATTGTCGTGTAAGTTAATCGTTTTTTAATAAAATACCGCGTTGACACAAAAAACATTTTAATTCGCAACCTTCGCAATACTGCTATTCCATGAATTATTCAAATACGACGTTTGTTATATATGCATACAAAACAAGTAATATTCGTAGATATTCTAACTTTAAATATACTGCCGCAACTTCTACCACGAAAACCTTACGCTTTAGCTACATATGCAAATAACGAAATATTTATGTATGTAAAAACAAACAGTGCAAATATTTCTAAAATTCCCAGAAGCGTAAGAATGTTCACCAAACTCGACGAACAATTTGAAAAACAAAATAAAAGTTCCTTCGAGGGTTTCGAAAACCTCTACACATCAAATATTCACTCCGAAACTTCAAACGCTAACTTCTCCCGCACCACTACTTAAAAACTCCATCACACTGGCGTGTACTTTACGTACTTCCACAATGAAATATAAAACACGTCACTTAAACTTATACCTCCAGACAACTTTGACTCCCCAATGAGTTATTTGTACTGTCAATTTGTTTTTTCTGTTTTTAGGCTATTTATTAGTGTTTTATTTAGTTTATTTATTCTGCAAAGTTTACTTATTTACTCTGTAAAGTTGTAGCCAGTTAAAAAACGACAATGAGTTGCAAAAATAGTCTTCACGAAACTTTCGGTAGCTGTAATTCGTTGCTTTCGGTAGCTGTAAGCCGTAAGCCTGTCGTAGTATATATATTTGCTTGGGTAATAAAATAATATATAATGGGATTACTTTTATTTTACGTACGTACACAATTTTTACAACAATTGTTACGCTTTTAAAATATTTTTTAATTACCTCAAGTTGGTCAATAAAAATTATGTTTACATTTTTTATAACTATTATAGTTCGTCAGCAAAAAAGTTTATGATAGATAGGTCATGTGTTCAACAATGAACAATTAAAAATTTGAAATTGTTTATATCAGCCCCCTTTTAACCTAGAAACACGAATATCAGAAACACATATTTGTAATCTATTACACAGAATTTGGTTATCAGTATAGATTAATGTTTTTGAGTTAATATTGTTTTGTTCTTTTAAATATCTTTGGTTCATTGTGTCCTACAAAATCAACTAGAGCTGCGTACACATCGAACCAAACTATTTTATTTTACACATATCCAATAAAAATTAGTTTTACAGAAACTATAGTAGGATTTCAATTTTTTAATATTTAAAAGCAGAAGAATATGTGAAAAGAACAATAAAATTGAAGATTGGTATAATTTCTATCCGATATTTAATAAAGAAAAAGACATTGTAAACGCAAAATAGCATTGTTGTCGCTTTGTGCTGCCACTGATTTTTGGTATCGGCAAAATATTTTTCACATCTTTCTTGTCGACGGAAGCTATATCAGGAACATTGGGCATTACAAACTGCTTACTATATTTATCCTTAAGTCTTAAAAATTTCCTCCTCAATATTTATTTCTTCGTTTGTCGTCACCTCTGATGTTGGTGGATCATTATCTTCACCTTCAGCAAATAGGCATTGAAAGTAGTCTAGCCATGTTTCCTTCTGAATGTATTTCGTTTTTATTACAGAAATTTCTATTCGAATTACAAAGAATTACAGAGGAATTAATTTATTAAACACAATACTAACATTAACAACCAAAGTGGTATCAAATAAACTGAATGAAATTATAACACTAGCAGAAGAACAACAAGGTTTTAGACCACAAGTGCATTAGAATACAAAAAACCGGCATATCTATATTTTTAGTGGATCTTAAGAAAGCATTTGATCGGGTCAAATTAAAAAAAGTTATCCACTTACTGTACGTAATGGAGATACCTCTAGAATAATAAAAACGATCCAAAATATCTGCCAAAATAACACAATAAAAGTAAAAGTAGAAGAAGAAATAACCGACACTATTGAAGCTGGAAAAGGGATAAGACAGGGATATATATATATATATATATATATATATATATATATATATATATATATGAAAGTAAAAGATTGCATTTCATTTCAATCGGAACTCCACCATTGCTCTAGACGTGTTTCGAGTTATTCAACTCATCATCAGGAGCACTTGTGGAAGTTCAACTGAAATGAAATGCAGTCTAGTATTTGGTTATTATAATAAAAATAACAGCCAGGTACGCTAGCAGCGACATCTATACTAAGTAACAGGAAGTCCAGAGACCTCTCTCTGATAGTAAATTAGGTGAACCGCAAATTCAAAGCCTCTTACTAGAGACGTTTAACGACGCTAGAAGTATCTTTTTACTTCAACATGCATCTACGATTCACCTTTGAAAATTACTATCTTTTTCGCTCTTTACGTAGAGAAAGACGTTTAAATGAAAGTAAAAAACTGCATTTCATTTCAATCGTAACTCCACCATTGCTCTACACGTGTTTCGAGTTATTCAACTCATCATCAGGAGCACTTGTGGAAGTTCAACTGAAATGAAATGCAGTCTAGTATTTGGTTATTATAATAAAAATAACAGCCAGGTACAGCGACATCTATACGAAGTAACAAGAAGTCCAGAGACCTCTCTCTGATAGTAAAGTCTCTAGTAAGAGGCTTTGAATTTGCGGTTCACCTAATTTACTATCAGAGAGAGGTCTCTGGACTTCTTGTTACTTCATATATATATATATATATATATATATATATATATATATATATATATATATATATTTTTATGTATTCCAATTCAACATTGTGAAGTAATGTGTATATATCATTAAAAGTAACCATTTTCATGCAGTCCACCCTATTTAAGTTAAAACAACCTCTTTAGAACCTTCAAACATCTTTATAAGATTTTTACGATTAAATTAACGATGATTATAAATCAACGATTTTTTCCCAAATAGACTGGTGTATATGTTACTTAAGTGATGATGGTGATTAGTCACTTTTGCCACTTTTGTGTTTAATCGCTAATATTCAACTAAATTCAAAAGAAGCAACTCGAAATATATAATGTATACAGGAAAATCATATTTCAGCGGTTATAATTGTAAAAATAATATAATTTCACATATAGCATTTTGCCTACTTTTTCGTTTAATCGTTCTCGACAAAATTGTAATTATTTTTTGCCAATGAACCGAAAAATTTATTTGCAACAAATATTTGTGTTATTTTAATAAATTGTTTGTGTATTTCTATATAAAGTTTTTAATTGATCTCAATAATTAAATAATATGCTGAATTGCTACTAATAACAAATATGTTTTTAGTTAAATGTAATTTTAGTTTGCAACGAGTTAGTATAATTTGCAACGAATATTAAATAAATTTAAAATGAAATAAAAGTAAATCGAAAAATTTTTCGTATCGGGAATCGGGACACAGCTTTTTACCTTGTGATAACGATTTTGCGCTCATAAAAAAGATGAAAAAAAGTAGTCAGTTATATTCCACTCAAGATGTACTTGAGCTAATTAAATCAGTAAGATCAAGAAAGTCTTTTCAAGTAGTTAAAATGAAACAGAAGGATCTTGTTGACTTGATCTCAGTTGACAGTCAAATTAAGAAAGAAAACATTAAAATAACAAAAGCAAGTTGGATGATTGTCATGTACCACAAAGGTTTCTACACCTAATTAGGTATACAAAGATACTTTTAAATACTTTAAATGTTTTTCACTGATGATGGTTCGACTGGAACGAAAACGTCTCGAAGATTAGTAATCCTTACGGATAAAAAAAAACAAAAAGAGAAATCAAACGATTTCTACCTAGCGAAACCTAATTCAAATTTTTAAACCGTCGAAAGAGGTCGAAATACGTATAAGCGGCTGTCGCTGCCCTGTATCAAAACATAAATCTAATACCGTCATTATGTCTTATGGATAAATTTTATATATTTTTAATAAAATATACCATTATATACCAGAAGTCTTTACTTAATTAATATGTGAGTTTTTTTAAACTATGGTATAAAGCCAACCATTGGGATTTCCCCTTTTACTTTGTGATTTAGTCGTTCTCTGTTGACTAAAGTACTTTCTTCATCATCATATAACGGGGGTCCTACGGCGATTGCCGCTTCCCGCATTTCAGCCTCCATCCTTTCCTATCTCTCCAATCTCCCTCTTCTAAGCCTCTAGATTGCATTGTTTTTGTAATTTCTCTTCTCCAGGAATTTGGTGGTCTTCCCCTTTTCCTTCTTTCTGGCGGAATATACATTAAGGCTTTCTTTGGACACCGCTCCTCCTCCATTCTCATCACGTGACCATACCATTGTAATTGCCTTCCTTGTATTCTATCTGAAAGAGTATCTCTAATTCCTGTACGGTTTTGTATTTCCTCATTCCTGATTCTTTCCATTCTCGATACTCGACATGACCTTCTAAGATAATCCATTTCCACAACGTCTACTTTATCTCGTTCATTCTTTGTCATCGTCCAACATTCGGCACCATATGTGGTAATTGGTTCTACAATTGCTCTGTATACGCGAAGTTTGGTATGCATCTTTATTTTATTAGACCACAGTAATGAATTCAGTATTCGGATGCATTTTTTCCCTTGGGTTATTCGGTTTTGTACATCTATCTTAACTCTGCCATCTGCTGATATGATGCTTCCTAGATATTTATACTGGTTGCAGCCTTTTATGACTGCGTTTTCAAGCCTCAGATCTGTGGTATTTCCTCCAATTTTTAAATATTCTGTTTTGCTTATGTTTACAGTAAGCCCCCATTTGGCATATTCCTCAAATAATTTTCGATTCATATCATCATAAAGTACTTTCTTTCGGTTTGTAATGCTTCCACAACTATTTCTTCTATAAAATAATAATAATGACAAAATACATCCTTGTTTTACTCCGCGTTTAATCTCCATTGTTTGTGACAATTCCCCATCTTCATTTATTTTCACCACAGATTCCAACACATTTATAATGATTCGATGCTTTGGATCTTGTACGCTTTATCTAAAAATTTTATTAATTTGATTGACATCTCTGCAGCGTTGGAACAATACTTGGATAGTGAATAGTGCATCTCTTCTACCTAGAGCTTCTCTAAAATCAAACTGTGATCAGCTCAGTTGTATTTCTATTAGTTTATCTAGTTTATTGTCTATGATTTTCAACATTGTATGACAAGCTATGACAAATCTCAGATGTGTAAGGTTTTTCGTTTACTTGGTTTACAGCAGGAAGAATCCACCATATTAGATGTTATCCGAGTTGACAAAGTATCCAGTTACAATAAAGCTAGACCAGTCAAAGTTGTATGTAATGCTAACACGATGAAATTGGCTCTTAAGTCTAGTAGTAAACTTCGAAATATTGTTTATAGAATCTTTAACAATTAAACTAAGATGGAGCAAGACGCTTACAAAACAGCTAAACAGAAACTAGATTAAAGAAAACGTGATGGCGGTAAAAATCTATGCATTCATCATACCGCAGTGGTGGTTATACAATTTGTGAAGTTAAACAACAAAAAAACTAGTATACTTCCCATTTACAATTTTTTTATCAAATATTGGAAGCATTTGTACAAAGATTTCCGAGATCTGAGAAGTTTTTCCTGCTGCTTGTACAATATAATCATTTTAGTGGAGAGTAACTTAAATGATAACATTTTATTTTTTATTCTAAAATTAAAAGTGATGGTTTTAGTATCTACAGATGTGATAGATTCCAGAGAACTAGTGCAAAGTTCAGTGGCGGTGGTGTACTATTGTTTGTTAACAACCAGCTAAATTTACAAACCATTATTATTTGCAAAGATCGGGTTGAGTAAATCTATATCTTATGTCAACTTATTGAAGTCAAGTTTGTGGTCGTTGGTGTCTACATACCTCCACAATTACCTCGCGAAATATACAACTGGCATTGTTAAACTGTGGAAAATGTTCTGTAATACTCTAGCACAGGATATCTATGTTTTTGGTGATTAGAATCTTCTTAATGCATCATAAGAGAATGATGAGTTTGGTGTGATAATGCATTGTCCTGCAGGTGATCTAGCTGTGAATATTGCTCAAGCGTTTGATTTTTTAAAGTTGTATCAATATAATAATATTCCCAATAATTGTAATGTATTTTTTAATTTAGTTTTTTCTAATGTAAGCGAGCTAAATACGTTAAAAGCAAGCGATCCCCTTGTAGATCTAACCATCCATCATGTGGATTATGAATGTTGCTTAAACTTCGATGTGAAAGAAACAAATAGAAATTCGTTTGTTTATGATAAGTTATTTTATGATTTTCGGAATGGTGATTAGACAACGCTTAACAACTTCCTTGCTTCCATAGACTGGCAGGTATGTATGGTTAATGATATTGATGTTGCTACAAAATTATTCTATGAAGTTCTTTCTACAGGAATTGCTTACTTGGTGCCATTAAATAAATATAGAACTTCAATTTTTTCCAAGTGGTTCTCTGCTAATCTTAAAAGACTGACTCTGAAGAAAAAACATGCTCACTATATTTATGTTAACGTGATTAATAATTCTTTAACGTGAAAATGCAACCCCTACTTTCAACCCCCTTAGAATGACAGGTACAACCCCCAATTTTTAAAATAGGAAGTATAGGCTTGTGATATATCGTTTGAAAGGTCTTTTCATTCTCCATTCAAAAATGTTGTCGCTTTCAAGTTTATTAAGATTAATTAAGTTAAAATAAATTAAAATCATGTGGTTACCGAAATTCGCTAAAATATACTCAAAACTTATTTCCCGTTTAGGTCTTGATAATGAGAAAGTAAACAAAAACCATAGCAATGTGGTTTTTAGATGGTAACCATTAAAAAACTTTAAAGAATTTCCGTGGCAACGATATTTTAACACGCATTAGTAAATTGTTTTATTTAAGTTGTCAGTATTTTAATTTAAGTAAAAAGTTCGTTCAATTCAAATCTAAAAAATGGTTAGATTAACGGAAATGCATAAAATAACAGTTTTACAAATGATTGGTTACGGAGATAACACCCGAACACAACAGGAAGTAACTCGCCTATTTCATGAGAAATTTCCTAATTTACCGCCTATATCCCAAGGAACAATAAGTAAAATAGAGAAGTAGTTTCGCGAGTTTGGTCATGTAAGGCAGATAAAAAAAGCAGCTGCCAATACACTGAGTGATGAACTCAAATTAGATGTGTTGCTTGAGTTTCAGGAAAATCCACATACATCGAGTAGACAGGCATCCACTAAATTCAATGCTAGAAATACATCGATAGTAAACATATTAAAAGAAAATAAATTGCATCCCTATAAGATGATACCTACTCAGGAGCTCATGGAAGACGATTTTGATAGGAGAACTTTTTTTTGTGAGCAAATGATGGACATGTTGGATAACAATATTATCCAATTAGAAGACGTTATGTTTTCTGATGAGTGTACTTTTTCACTTAACGGTCATGCTAATCGGCAAAATTGCCGCTACTGGGCCACGGAAAATCCTCATTGGATGAGAGAAGAACACACTTAATACCCTTAAAAGGTTAATGTTTGGGTAGGGACTGTAGGAAACAATATCATTGGTCCCTTTTTCATTGAGGGCAACTTGAATAGCAACAATTATTTGGCACTACTTCAAAATGATTCCAACAACGTCATTCCAACGTTGGCAAATTTATATCCTGATCCAGGAAACCCTCAAGTTCCAGCGAATACGATATGGTTTCATCAGGATGGAGCACCACCACATTACCAACTTAATGTCCGGCAGTACCTCGATACAATATTTCCCAATCGGTGGATAGGGAGGCGAGGATCGATTGAATGGCCAGCGCGATCACCTGATCTTACATTATTAGATTTCTTTTTATAGGGATATGTGAAGAGCCATGTGTACAAAACTAAACCTTCTGATTTAAATGACTTAAAAGAACGAATAACGCTTGCGATTAGGTCGATCACGCCTGTTATGTTAAATAATGTTAGAAGACAGTTTTATTTGAGATTAGTATGTTGCTAAGACGTTCGCAGTGAACATTTTGAACATCTACTTCATTAACATTCATAGCTCTTTTTCGTGTTCTACATTTTATTACGTTTTGCATTACATTTTAGTTTTTGATTGTATTGTAGCGAATTTCGGTAACCACATGATTTAAATTTATTTTATCTTAATTAATCTTAATAAACTTGAAAGCGACAACATTTTTGAATGGAGAATGAAAAGACCTTTCAAATGATATATCACAAGCCTATACTTCCTATTTTAAAAATTGGGGGTTGTACCTGTCATTCTAAGGGGGTTGAAGGTAGGGGTTGCATTTTCACGTTAAAGAATGTCAAGTTATAATTTAAATTTGACGTGTTTCGGGATTTTTTATAAATATTTACAGTAACCTAAATAATGAATTTATTCCATTTGGCTTTTACACACTGTATAGATACATGGGGCTATTAAATGTTCTCAATTTTGATATTTTCGATATCACTTTAACTCAGTTAAAAAGATCTCTTGCTTTGTAACATGTATGTTGGTACTGTTGAATTTTTTTCTTGTTATATTTTTAGTATGTAAGATTTTAGTCTCATTATTTAAACTTTTTGATATTGATTTTATATTATAAGTAATTTCAAGTTTTGAATCCCAACTGTGATATTGTATATTGTAATTTAAACTGTTAGTGGGGTTATCTCGTATATTAAATAAATAAATAAGTAAATAAATAAATAAACAAATGAATAAATAAATAAATAAATAAATAAATAGATAAATAAATAAATAAATAAATAAATAAATAAATAAATAAATAAATAAATAAATAAATAAATAAATAAATAAATAAATAAATAAATAAATAAATAAATAAATAAATAAATAAATAAATAAATAAATAAATAAATAAATAAATAAATAAATAAATAAATAAATAAACAAATAAATAAATAAATAAATAAATAAATAAATAAATAAATAAATAAATAAATAGATAGATAAATAAATAAATAAATAAATAAATAAATAAATAAATAAATAAATAAATAAATAAATAAACAAATAAATAAATAAATAAATAAATAAATAAATAAATAAATAAATACATAAATAAATAGATAGATAAATAAATAAATAAATAAATAAAGATTGCTTTAAGGAGAGGGTTTCTGAGACTAATTGTTATTATTGATTAATGATGAAGTCGTGTTTTGTTTAATTAATTAAAAATTATGAATAATTTACAGAACTGTACCTGGGGATTAATTTAGATTATAATTATTATAGTGAACTTTGTAAATTTTATTAGTAATTACTTATTTTAAACTTTTGTGTATTGGGTAAGTGAATCTGTTAATAAAGAACAAACACACAAATAATTATGAAATATTTTTATATAGAGACTGTAAGATGAGTTATACTGTTTACATATTTTAATATCTTACCTGTATTATGGATGTCTTGCCAACGGCCGGTGCCCCCAATAAAATAACCTTAATTCGATCGACCGACTCTGGACTGATCTCGATGGGGGAACGCTGGTCCTGCTCCTGATTGCTCTCCTGACCGCTCGTTCCTGAAGTGGCATTCTGGCGTCTCTCCAGGAAATCCAGATCCAACTCTGAAACAAAAGGAATGCCGCGTTAATGGCACTCTTCGAGCCTCAATTCTGGATATAATAAACCGACGCCGACGCCCTTCGGATTTAATTTTAGATTAAGCCATCAGTAATTGAAGGGTATCTATGAAGAATAGCGTTGTTTTTCCTTTGAGCGGCGAAAGATTAGAGAATGGAACATCTTAATGTACTTCGTGATGCTTGGAGTTCAGTAATTATTATTGAGAGTATTTAAAACAAAGGAACTAAAGATTATTTTTGATGGCTCTAGTAACAAAATGCACGGAAACACCTATTATTAGCGTGTCATTACCTTTTATTACATTTTACAATTATTGTGAAACCATTCTTCTGGCACTTTTTAATATTAACTACTTTATTATATAAAAATAAACATAATTTTATTTAAAAATATTTTATATTTGACAATTACAGACAGAAATGAAATAATAAAACTTGTGACTAAATTTTACAGCGAACTATAGAAAGCCAGTAAAACACTTTAAGAAGCAATCAGTAGCCAGGCTTAAAAGGTGTACCAGTAGTCTTTACGGAAGAAGTAAAATCGACAATTACAAAAATAAAAAGCGGTAAAGCAGCTGAAATAAATGGCATAACAGTGGAACTGCTTAAATTCGCAAATATGGCGAAAAAACCTGGAAAATCTTAGCAGGCATATTTACGAACTGCCTAAGATGCACACCAGACCACTGGAATACAGCAAACATAATTGGCATTTATAAGAAAGTTAGCACAGAAGATATCAAAAACTACAGACCTATAAGTCTACTCCCAATCATATACAAGATCATCAACAACAGATTAACAAATGCATTATATGCTGCACAGCCAAGAGAGCAAGGTGGCTTCAGAAGTGGATTTAGTATGGATCATATCAAAATGCTTCGAGAACTAATGAGTAGAGCTAAAGAATATAAAATACCACTAGCAATAACATTCATAGATTTCGAGAAGGCTTTCGATTCTACATATATTAAAGCAGTAATAGAAGCTTTGAAAAATCAAGGCATTGACAAACCGCACACAAATGCTTTCTTCAAGTGCCTTGTCCGTTGCGAACTTTGGCTATCAACATGGCAATTCTGATCTTGTTTGCGGCGCTTCTGAATAGTTCGACCGATGTGAGCCCGAACCACTTCCGCAGATTTTGGAGCCACGAGTGTCTTCTCCTGCCTGGCCCTCGCTTACTGTCTACTTTCCCCTGGACAATCAATTGCAGTAGACAGTACTTATCGTGTCTCAATATGTGGCCTAGATATTCAAGCTTTCTTTGTTTGATTGTGCTCACGATTTCTTTCTCCTTTCCGATTGTTTGGAGTACCTCTATGTTGGTGACATGTTCGAGGATATACGAAGAATGCGTCGGTACACCCACATTTCGAATGCTTCTAGTTTTCTCGTGAGCGTCTCTGTCAGCGTCCAGGCCTCCATACCATATAATAAGATCGGAAAAATGTAGCATTTAACTAGACGTAGTTTTAGGGGAAGAGACAAACCCCTGAGGAGCTTTTTCATATTGTTAAATGCTGCTCTAGCTCGTTCTATTCTCGCCTTAATTGCTGTGGCCTGTTCCCATTTTGCATTTACGTTGGTGCCAAGGTACACATAATATTCTACATGGTCGATTAGTATGTTACTTATCCGTAATTGTCGAGCACGTTGTTGCTTTTTGCTTATCAGCATCCACTTTGGCTTCTTGAAGTTGAGGCTCAGGCCGTATTCCTCACTAACTGAATAAACTCTTTCCATTGAAGAGAGAGAATCAGGATTCTCTCTCCTGATGCCAATCAATATGTAGCTTCGCCGTATAAAAAAAAATACAAAAAAAAATTAAACTGTTTTTCTTTTGTATTTTTTTTTTAAAAATTATAATTTTTTTTAAAAATTTCCCCCCAGACCCCAGGTAGCCCCCCAAAAAAGTTCATGCCCTCCCCTCGAAAATCGGTGCGGGATCCGCCCTTGTATAAATAGTCCATAAAATATAAAGTATAGTAATAGTAAAAATCAAAAATAATGCGTTACTTCTATATAAGAATTTATTACTTTATAAATTAAACCTACAAAAAACAAAAAATGTACAGGCCAAACCTTCAAAATGCTCACGTCCAATGTAAATTCTTGGTGAATCATAAGGCTGTAACTTCACAAATCGTATCAAATCAAATCTAAAAATAAAAAGGTAGTACCTATTTTTGGGGGTTGTTTCTTTGACTACATATAGAATATTTTAATAATAAAAGTTGATTTCTTTCAAAATTTGTTGGTTTTATTTTATTTGTAATGCATGTGTATGTGTCTTATTTTTGGCATATTGTTTGGCATTTATTTCTTAAATATATATTTTTAACTTCTCCTGTATTCTATTTATCGATTTTTTACAAAGAAAATATCGATGTAATAATAAAACCATTTAAATTTAGAAAATTTAAACATTGTATAAAATATGCGAATGAGGTGCATTAATTTAATTTTCTTCAGGTTTCGACCAGTTTATAAAAAAATACGGACAAGAAATAACTCATTTTAAATATAATTCTTCCAATAAACTTTATTGGTTAGCTTCGTAATTACTACAAACTGTTTACCTTTTATCACGCTTATTCAGATGAAGGAAATTACCGATGGCCACGTTTCTTAATTATAAATTTCCTGTGTCATCTCTTGCTTTTCCTTTGGGAATCGTTTAACGGATTAACTCTCTCTAAAAATGACTGACTCAGCCATCGTTCCGGTAATCAGACGAAGCACCTTTTTTACTTTAACTAAGGCGAAAACTTTTAAAGTCTCTGCGGAAAGGCGAACGACTGCGTTTATCTGACATTTTCTTAATTACTTGTTCGCAGTCCATTTCCGTGGCTTTATTTAATTATGCCCGTATTTTACATACACCTTTTTGGAGTTGATGATAATTAGATTGGAAAGCATTTTAATTACTATCTGATTTAAATTTTTAAAGCAATCTTAAAGTACATCATAAGAGTACTGTCAACTAAACAAAGAAAGAGAAAGATGAAAAACTACTAACAACAAATATAGCAGATCGTAATAATTGACAACTGATAAAAATATCAGATTTGAATTAAAATAACACATATTTAGGATGTTTGTTTATAAACTCACATTTTACTTAAGTTTAGGGCCGATTAATTTAAACAAAGCATCTCCATACTATGACAAGCATTTTGAAACGGCTTCTTAGGGACATACAAATTTGAGGTTGAAATTGGACCACTAGATACACAAACTTTAACTCGGCTTCTTTAAAAAAAACAGGAAAAATGGAACATGTGGATATATTTCAAAACCTCACTTTAGCTGTAACTATTTACTGCCACAATACACTACATATTTTCCATGAAAAGGGACGAAAAACAAGAAAACATTACAAATTTGACGTAAAATTTGGACAGACGCTAAAGCAAACCTCTCTTGACAACGCCCCAGCTAGAGTGTCGCAATTATCTTTTCGGCAAAACCTTTTCAGCGATCCAAATGGATGTTTATTTGAAACGCAGAATATAAAGCGGCTTAACGATCAAAGAATACCGAGGAATTACACATCTGAGATATACAAACAACTTTAAAATGGTTTATTATCGACTCGGCGACGCAAAGAGGAATCGAAAAAATTATTTTTCGGTGTTTTAATACATATACGAGGGGATTTCAATATATACCAATTGAATTTACAAATGTTACAACATCAGAAATATGGGAATATGTGTTTGGAGGAGGAAGACGATGGATAGGGACGACTGGAGAGCAATTCTTGAGGAGGCTAGGACCGATGCAAGGTTGTAAAGCCAAAATGATGATGTTGAATCAAAAGAAAAACGGATGAGCAGCATAAAGTCCAATAGACTAAGATGATCAAGGCATATAAAACGACGTAGTGTTCATCTTTATCATCCAGCCTTCTGTGACCAAAGTTGAACATAGGCCTCCCCTAATTTCTTCCAGTTCTCTCGGTCTTGAGCTACCTGCAGTAAATTCCTAGCGATTCTTTTGACGTCATCTGTTCAACATGTAGGTGATCTACCTCTGCTTCTTCTGTCAGGTTTGGTCTTCACGCTGTAATTTTTTAGGTTCATCGCCCTTCATTCATTCTGGGCACATGAGCCGGGCAGGTACACTTCAGCCATACTATACGCTGTATGACATCTGTGACGCATGTCCTTCTTCTTATTTCTTCGATTCTTACTCTGTCTCTGAGAGTCAGTCCAAGTAGCAGACGTTCTATTCATCTTTGGACTACTCTGACTTTGGTTGCTGTAGCCTGAGTTAAGGAAAGTGTTTCGGTAGCGTAAGTCGTGACTGGAAGTACACATTGGTCGAACTTTTTCAAATAATTTGACAGCTTCCTCTTGAAGATGTCTGGTGCAGCTCCATATGCGGCCCATGCAAAGTGTTAACCGTCTTATAAACAATGTGTTGTAGGAAAAGCTAGATCGGATAAGATCTGTAGTACGGCCTAAAAAGTGGTAGAAAGGTGCAGTCATAGAAAATATGAGAATCTGAAAAAATAAGTAAGGCAATGGGAAATAGTTGCACAGGTTTAACAAAAATGGAAGACAATACTAAACCGCGTAAGGACTATAAATAGTTATATCGTCGTTGATGATGATTACGTTCACACACATTAATACACATACATGATATTTACATCAAAATTTTCACCAAAACCAACTAAATATAAAAAAAATTCGTTTAAGTCTCATAAAAAACTTTCTTAGATGTTTTTTATCTTTAAGAATTTTCTTTTTTTGTTTTGTATTTATGTTCATTTGCTATATTAATAATCATTTAAACTTAAAATGGTTCAAATTAAGTATAATGTTTTAAAATATTTTTATCAAAATTATCGTTTAAATTATTCATAAAGATTGTCAGCTTCAACGTACTCCGACGTTTTATACATATTTTATCTGACACTACTGACGTAGAACTTAAAAGGAAAGTTTCCCGTTGAAGGAAAGTTTCTTGAAAATTATAATTATAAGGAAAAATTTACATCAACTTTTTATAGCTAATTAGTCCAAGATTTTTCAAGACAGTTTTCATTAAAATGTACATTTTAATGTTCCTTATAATAAAATCTTATCTTAAAGAGAAAGGTTTTAAAATTATTTGAAAAAATACCTCTTTCAGAAATCCTTTAATTCGTTTTATAAAGGGCGGCGTATTATGCATCACTTGCGTTTCTTTGCAAAAATCTTTTTTCACACTGTGATATTCCTGTTCGACCAATTTTCTTGTTTTAATGTTCTCTACAAATTATTTTGTAGTTTTGTTAAAGTAGAAAGTTATAAATTATTTTTACATGAAGGGCGTTAGTAGATGTTGTTGTGAATGCCTCTTGTCCTCAACATAAGTGGTTCTAATTGATTGATTATAAAGACTGATTAAGAAATCTTCGTTGAAACAGGTACCAATTCAATGCTACAATACTGAAGAAATTGTAGATTGTGAGTTTAAATAACTGTATTCTATTCCTAGCTAATATTTTCCCCTGCTCAGTCTTCCCGTAGGTTTCTTCTTTTTTTCTTTACTAGCAGGTGTTCTGTATGCGCATGATACCGCAATAAATTAGTGTTTTTTTTGGTATTTCTCTTCGATTTCTTCGGTCTTAGCCACTTTTTTCAGCGATCTTTCCTCTTATTCTGAGCAGTAAAACGTTATACTCTTTTTCATGTTTCATGCCATGAGTAAAGGAGCAGCTCTTTCATTGAAATGTACGAAAATCGAAATTTCGTGTTTTGAAGATTAGGCCCCAGCAGTAGAAATATCATTACGATCGATTAAAAAAATACATAGCGAATTTTTACCGTCGAGTTTTAAAGTTATTTAAATTCATTTTGCGCGCGTAACTGCCATTCAAAATCGCCGGTCGCTTCAAGCGTTGCTTCTGAGAGAACGGTTTATTTTACACAAAAAGTGATAATAAATATTTATATTTAAAACTATTGCAGCTACATTTTATATTTGAAACATTTTGTTCTACGACACACAGATTCTTAATAAATCGATTTTTTTCCGTTTTTAGCCCATACGAGGATGCGTTTTAGAGAAAACCGGTGGGTAGAAGTGGTAAACTTTTTGCATCTTTTTTGGGATCCCATAATTGACATTCATTGCAAAATTTAGAATGTTCATATGATTTTTAGTGGTCATATCGCTGACGACTGGATTACAGTTTTAGGTGAGATGTATTATATGATAATAAATATTAATAGTAACTAATACATAAATTAATAAATTAATACAATTGGTTATTATACTTTTACAAAAGTCATGAAGAAAATCGACATTTTTAGAAATAAAAGCCATTATATCGACTTTTGTATCGAACGGGAAGGGGGAAATGTCAACAAAAAGGAGTCTTTGTCACTAGCATTAAACTAAACAGAGAATAAAGATGGCACCTCTCGTTCCAAAGTAACAGAAATAGAGATGAAAATAAAATTCATTCTTTAGAAACTTGAGTAAAAGATAAAAATGATGATTATTAAGAAAATAGGAAAGGTAGATACTGAAATATATATATATATATATACATATATATACATATATATATATATACTGTTTATGATGTATTTTTTTTTTTGAATGATGAGCAATGAGTATTTTTAATAATATAATATATAGGGTTTTTATCGCGGTTCTCAAAGAATTAGCTTGTAAGTACTTTTTTAAAGTATCTTTATTATAACTATTATGAAACACACATATATATCTAACCTAGTCAATGTAAATTTAAAATAAACTATCTTTAAACTGATATTCTTATAAAACTAATTAAATTCTATAGACAATCTAAAATTTAAACAAACTATCTTAAAAATTGAAATTGTTATGACACTAACTAAATTATATTAACAAAATTTTGTACCTTTCTTTCACTGAATGCCTAAATGAACTGTTTTCCACTATATATATTCTAATCACCACTGAAAGTCTTTGTACTTCGGTTATCCTTGTTTTTGTGAAATTTCTTTTTTTAATTATCAGCTTCTACCAATTTAAGATATATTTTTCTTCACCAGCATTTATATACCACCAACCAAACCAGCAAACACCATTTATATTTATTCTTCTTTTCAATATACCAATATCCAATTATTATAAGTTGATTTATACTAATCTCCAACCATAATATAATTTAATTTCTTCCAATATACTTTTTTTAATCTTCAATAATTATTTGTGTATAATTATAAATGTGCATTAAATTATATGCATAATTTTTAATCTTCATTTAACTCACTATATTAAACAATTGGACTATCTCCAACTAACTTTCATATTTCTTATAAAACTGCTTGACTGATTTACTAAAACTGTGAACAATTGACTTCACTAATTAATTGTGTCTATCTTCTACTAACTTTCATAATAAACTGCTTGACTTCTAACTAAAAACTTCTAAAAACTGCCAAAAACTGCCATCTTGAATCCAAATCACGGGTATTTATATGTTTTTTGGATTTCTAGAACCATCTCGTAAGATATCATGTTCCAATTTGTTCTATCAAATACTTGTCTGAATTTTCTGGAACAAACCATTTCGCAAACATGGCCATCTCCGGAGATCCAGAGAATTCCATTCTTTTCTATTAATAATTTTGTTTACATTTAGGCTTTTCAGATCAGAATATATAATTAAATTAGTAACTAACACTCTAATTTAATAAAATACACATTTCAAACAATATATTATTATAACCCACTTATATTCGTAAATATTCTTAAACGTCACTTCAGAGTATAAATATCTGTCAATCTCCGAGAGTATTTTTGGTTGCCTAAGCACATGGCTCACTTATATATATTTACAATATTAAAATACAACTTTTTACAATTATTATCTGCTAATTTATTAAAAATACCCTCACATAAATATATTTTTATTAAATTCTCTAGTATATAACTTATAAATTATTTTCTATAAACCCCAATCGTCACAATACCCCAAAAATAATATTTAAAATAAATAATTTACTTATTATTTTTTTAAATATTAATTTTCTCATACCTTATTAAATTTAATAAATTAATAATTCAATTTTTTTTTATTATTTAAAGTGTGTTAAATACATCCCTGTTCGCTGTCTATGTCAAAGCAGAGAACAACGGATCATAGTTCGGCTATTCTATGGTCAAACTGTCATGTCAAATAGAGAGAATAAAATATAACCTTAATTAAAATATAATGGATATTGTGTTCTGTTTATTTATAAACAAAATCTAGGAATTATTTCCATTCAAAATAACTTTCATCAATATAAATTGGTAAGTTTTTCCACTTTATTATATTAGAAAGACATTTACACAATCAATTCTGTATCTAACCCCAAATTATGATTTTTAGGGTACAAATTAATTTCCATATATACAAAATTCAACAAGTATGATGTCAAATTTATTCACAACAAAGAAATCTACCATCTATCTATGAAATGGATCTATCAGTAAGTTTTTTTTTTAATTCTTTTCTTTGTTTAGTTGACATATTGGGCATTGGGTAGTAATTTCTTTTGCTATACTTATGTCATTCTTTGCAAAATAATTGTCCCTAAATAGCATCCATAGCTTTCTTGAACCAATATGCATATAATTGTTATGTAAATTTTTCAATATTTTCTTTGCTAAAGTTCTAGTTATTACATATACTTCTATGCCATTTATTATTTTATAATATACCCCATCTTTCCTAAGGACTTTTTGTTTTTCACTCAAATTGATCTGATCTCTTATAATTTCTTCTTTAGAATATAATCCAGTACTTTCTACTAATTGATTTAATCCAATTTTTATTGTTCGCTGCCCTTTTTGTGGTGTATTTTCTAACCTTGATAAAGCATCTGCCACTATATTGGATTTTCCAGAAATGTATTTGATTTCAAAGCAGTATTCACTAAGTATTAGACTCCACCGATGTATTCTACTGTTTCCATATTTGTTATTTAATATAGACGTTAAAGCTTGGTGATCTGTTTCTATTGTAAATTCATTACCCAACAAATAAAATCTTAATTTTGTGACACAGTGTATTATACTTGCTAGTTCTAATTCTGAAACTGAGTAACCCTTTTCATGTGGCTTTGTAATTCTTGAAATGAATTGTATTGGGTATTCGACCCCATCATGTATTTGTAATAATAACCCTGATAATCTCTCTATGGATGCATCTGTTCTTAATATGAATGGCTGTGTGTAGTCAGGATAGTATATTTTCAAATTTGACAGAAAAATGTTTTTAATTTCTTGGAATGCTAGTTCTCTTCTCTGATCCCATCTCCATTTTACACCTTTTCTCAGTAGTTCAAGTAATGGAATTTCTTTTATACTTAGATCTGGTATCATCCTTTTATAATAATTAATTATTCCAATAAATCCTCTTAAAGTTCTTAAATTGTGTGGTGTTTTATATTCCTGAATGACTTGTGTCCGTTCTGGATCCATTTCGATTCCCTTAGTGTTAAGTTTATAACCTAGATATATGACTTCTTTTTGAAAAAATGTACATTTTTCTTGATTTATTTTTAGTCCAACTTTGTCTAATTTATTTATTATAATTTTTAGGTGTTTCTCATGATCTTCAGCCGTTTTAGAAAAAATTAATATATCATCAATGTAGTGAATTACAAAATGTTCATATTGATCCAAAATATCATGAAGACATCTACATAGAGCACTGCAAGATGATTGAAGTCCAAATGGTACTACTTTGAATTGATATACTACTCCATCTATCTGAAATCCTGTATACTGTCTACTTTTTCTTTCTAGAGGTATTAACCAGAAACTATGCTGTAAATCAATTTTAGTGAAAAATGACATTCCTGTAATTCTTCCTAATATTCCATCTATACTCATTGGTGCTTCAAATTGCTTTTCAGTAATCTTGTTAATATTCCTTGCATCCAAACATAACCTGATTTCACCTGATCTTTTTCGTACTACTACTATGGGGTTAATAAAACGTGTGTCTGCCTTCTCAATGATCCCATCTTCTAACATATTATTAATTGTTTTGTTTACTTCTTCTCTGTATTTATATGGTATTGGGTATGATTTTGTTTTAAAATCTTTTTCTTCTTTAACTTTTATACTATGGATATAATTTTGTGCAATTCTATTTTCTTTATTGACAAGTCCCTTGTGTTGCTGCAATATGGAAATGACTATTGATTTATATTCTTCAGGGCAATTTAAAACTTTCATTATATCTTCTTCTTTACAAATAAAATTATTCTTTATTATGTACTCATTATTCCTTGCTTCCAATTTTACGCACTCCGCCTCGTAGGCATCCATCTGCTTAAAATTTCCATTCCTTAAATATTCACTACAATAATTATTCTTTACATTCTTCTGGGACATTTCCCTATCATCAAAATACATTTCTTCTTCATAAACATCATTATTTTCTTTTAATAATATCCTATCAACTCTTATTCCTTCTTCCACCTCATCTTTCTGCATAAATTTAATTATTTGCCCTTCCAAAGTTACCATTTTCTCTTCAAAATCTATCTTTACTTTCTTCTTTTCCAATTCATCATTTCCCATTAATATATCAACACATAAATCCTTGACAATAAATCCTTGCATATTAATTTCTTTATTAAGAATATTAATTTTAAAATTGGCTAGTTTATCAATTTCACCCAACTTCTTATTATTTGCACCAATAATCTTAATTTTTGGAATCTTTATTATATCTGATAGTTTTAATGTATTAAAAATAAAATTCTCCGAGACTAAAGTACTTTCTGAACCAGTATCTATCATAATTGTAATCATTTTATTTTTGGCCAAAGCATTTATATAAATTAAATTAATAGATTCAATAATTTTATCTTCATCTAAAGAAATAAATTCAGAAGGTTTTTCATAATAGCAATGGCCTAACTTGTAATTCAGAAAGTTTACTGCACAAAATTTTGATTATTAGAATTGTCAGATTGTATCTGACCACTTGAATCTGATGTCCTATGTCTTTCCCTACTATGACTTCTACTCACATTTTCCTGCCTTGTACTACTTCGTTCCCTGTCTTCGCAGCTTCTATTCCTTCGAACACAATTTACCTGTCTATTGTAGTTAGGTCGCTCTGTATTTCTTCTATTGTTAAAATCTTGTTTATTATTATTAGTACTGTTATTAAAATGTTGTCTATTATAACTAGTATTGTTATTAAAATTCTGTCTATTTTGATTACTATTATTATTATTAAAATTTTGTAAACTATCAACATATCTATAATTATTATATGATTGTCTATATTGTTGATTATCATTTCTATTATATTGAAAGTTACTATTGTTTTTTCTGTTATTATTATTACTTGTCATATTGCCTCTTTGTATTCTTTGAATAAAATTAATAAAACTATCTATTGTTTGAATATTTTGTACAGTTACGGTTTGCACAACATCAGCATCAAAATGTCTAGATACATTTAAGACTGTTTCATCCTCTCTAAGTGGTGGTTCTAAATATTTTGCAACTGTTATCAATTTCAATGCATAATCTACCATATTTGATTTTAAATTTTGATTATACTTTCCAAAATATAGAATTTCTCTAAACTTGGCTTGCTCTAGTTCACCCCAATAATAATTTAAAAATTTATTTTCAAATGTTTGAAAATTATCTAAATCATTCTCAATACTAGCAAACCAAGTTGCTGCATTGTCATTTAATGTCACTCTAATATAATCTTTAATATCATTAATATTATTCACAAATCTTAATTTATGTTTTAAACTATTTATGTATACTCTAGGATGCAAATTTTTTATATTACCAGAGAATTTAATCCCAGTCTCATTTGTTAAATTTAAGTAAGGTCTCCCTATGTCTCTCATTTGTGAAATATCATCTATTCTCTGTTCCACATTTCTTATTTGATTACTATTTATTTGGATATTTTGTTGTATATCGTCTAATTTTTCTTCTGTGTTTCTCCTGTCTTCGTTAATTTTTACTTCTAAGTTACATTTCTGTAACTCTATTTTCTGTTCTATATCTATTTTATTATCTTGAATAATCCTCTTTACTTCTGTCCTCTCATTGTCTATCCTTTTCTTGTAGTCATTCCGTATACTTTTTATTTCATTTGCTACTTTTTTCTCTGCAGCTTCAAGTTTTTTATCCATTTGTTTTACAATTTTATTATTATTATCTTCTATTTTCTTTTCTAATTTTCTATAATTCTCTTCCAATTTCTGTTCCATTTTTTTCATGTCTTCTTTGACTTCTTGTGAATTCTGTTCCATTTTTTGTTCTATTTTTTTCATGTCTTCTTTGACTTCTTTTATATTCTCTTCCAATTTTTTTATGTCTTCTTTGACTTCTTTTGAATTCTCTTCCAATTTTTTTATGTCTTCTTTGATTTCTTTTGAATTCTCTTCTATTGTCTTGTTCATCTGCATCATTAATGACATCAAAGCTGCCATATTGACATTTTCCTCTCTTTCTGGATTCATTTCTGCAGTATCTTGTGGAACTTGAACTAAACTCTCCTCTTGTATAGGTTGTGTTTCTACTTCCACATCTTCTTCATTCTTTTTGCTTCTTGTACCTTTCTTTCCTTGAGACATTTTGAGACTTTACTTGTTCAAATATAATTAATAATAAAATCTATTATTTTTCCTTTCTACTGATAATTAATTTAATTATATGAGAGCACTTATCTTCCCAAACTAATTCTTTTAAATAGAGAGCCACCGCGTTGGGTGCCAAATTGTTTATGATGTATTTTTTTTTTTGAATGATGAGCAATGAGTATTTTTAATAATATAATATATAGGGTTTTTATCGCGGTTCTCAAAGAATTAGCTTGTAAGTACTTTTTTAAAGTATCTTTATTATAACTATTATGAAACACACATATATATCTAACCTAGTCAATGTAAATTTAAAATAAACTATCTTTAAACTGATATTCTTATAAAACTAATTAAATTCTATAGACAATCTAAAATTTAAACAAACTATCTTAAAAATTGAAATTGTTATGACACTAACTAAATTATATTAACAAAATTTTGTACCTTTCTTTCACTGAATGCCTAAATGAACTGTTTTCCACTATATATATTCTAATCACCACTGAAAGTCTTTGTACTTCGGTTATCCTTGTTTTTGTGAAATTTCTTTTTTTAATTATCAGCTTCTACCAATTTAAGATATATTTTTCTTCACCAGCATTTATATACCACCAACCAAACCAGCAAACACCATTTATATTTATTCTTCTTTTCAATATACCAATATCCAATTATTATAAGTTGATTTATACTAATCTCCAACCATAATATAATTTAATTTCTTCCAATATACTTTTTTTAATCTTCAATAATTATTTGTGTATAATTATAAATGTGCATTAAATTATATGCATAATTTTTAATCTTCATTTAACTCACTATATTAAACAATTGGACTATCTCCAACTAACTTTCATATTTCTTATAAAACTGCTTGACTGATTTACTAAAACTGTGAACAATTGACTTCACTAATTAATTGTGTCTATCTTCTACTAACTTTCATAATAAACTGCTTGACTTCTAACTAAAAACTTCTAAAAACTGCCAAAAACTGCCATCTTGAATCCAAATCACGGGTATTTATATGTTTTTTGGATTTCTAGAACCATCTCGTAAGATATCATGTTCCAATTTGTTCTATCAAATACTTGTCTGAATTTTCTGGAACAAACCATTTCGCAAACATGGCCATCTCCGGAGATCCAGAGAATTCCATTCTTTTCTATTAATAATTTTGTTTACATTTAGGCTTTTCAGATCAGAATATATAATTAAATTAGTAACTAACACTCTAATTTAATAAAATACACATTTCAAACAATATATTATTATAACCCACTTATATTCGTAAATATTCTTAAACGTCACTTCAGAGTATAAATATCTGTCAATCTCCGAGAGTATTTTTGGTTGCCTAAGCACATGGCTCACTTATATATATTTACAATATTAAAATACAACTTTTTACAATTATTATCTGCTAATTTATTAAAAATACCCTCACATAAATATATTTTTATTAAATTCTCTAGTATATAACTTATTTAAAACAACCAAATATCTAATATTATGTAGTATATAACTTATAAATTATTTTCTATAAACCCCAATCGTCACAATACATACATATACACATATATATATAAAGAAGATAGATTTGGACGCCAACTGGTTTTTATACCAAATACCAGTAAAAATGAAAAGAGAATAATGAATCAATTAAGTAACGACATAATTCTGATACAATCTATATCTGAGAAAATATATAGAAAAATAAGAGATACAATGGAGGATATAGAAGAATATGAATTATGACAGAAGATATGGAAATTGGAGAATAGAATTAACGAAATATATTAACATAAGAAAGAAAGCAGGCAATGTAGCAGTTATAACGCTACAAATGTAAACGGAAGAATGGAGAACGAGCGAACTAATTCTACTATTCAAAAAAGGAGATAAAAAGCAGCCAGAAAACTACAAAGGTATAAACTTGTTAAATACTACGCTAAAACTTACAACAAAAAATTTTACAAGTGCTAATAAATCAGAGGATAAGTTTAGCAGATAATCAACTGAGTTTTCGTAGTGGAAGATCGTATCGTATACAGATGCAACATTCGTTATAAAGCAAATTAATGAGAAATTACTAGAATATAATAGACCAGCATTTCTGTGTTTTATTGACCTATTTTTTCGGCTTTATAGAGAGGGGTCTGGACCCTCCTCTGTCATCCAGCGATCCGGAGGTGGAATGGCCGGCATCACTTCCTTTATACATTCATTCTCCATTCATACACATCCACATTCCACTCATCATCAAGGAGGCTTCCTGTCTCGTTCCAGGTAGCGGGTAGAAGACCCTTATCGCTCCTAGTACGGCATTAGTCGCAGACGGGCATTTCGTCTATCTCCACAGTCTGACTTACGCCTATCTAACACATACACTGTGACCCACTTCTCTAGCTTCAACTTCCAGCATCTTTCTCTCTTACCCTTGCCGTTGGTCCAGCTGTCTTTCTTCCTCTTCCTTTTTCTTGATCACTTCACGGATATAGCTGTGTATGTTAGTCCAACCTGATTTATTTTCAATCATTCTCTTAATCATTTCTCTGACTGTAACAAAATTCACACCCGCCTCTCTCCATTCTCTTCCTTTCCACTTTCCATCTACTGCAATCTAGCATCGTATGTGTCACAGTGTTCGAGTATCCACAGTATAGGCATTCATCTATGTCAGCCTTTCCGAACCTAGAGAGGTAGGCCCTAAAACATCCGTGTCCTGTGAGCACCTGTGTCAGGAAATAATCCAGTTGACTGTGGCCACAGTCACCCAATCTCTTATGTTCGGGATCAGCATTTTCGTCCACTGTGCCACATCCTCCGTGTTGTTCCATTTTTTTGCCATTTTTCAATTGACCTTTCCCTTTCCTGTCTTCTCTCGGCCCAGCAACAGACTTGTTTTGTCCACTTGTATCATAAGCCTCCTATAGGCCGTTATCTCTACCGCCTTGCTCCAGACTGGTGCCGTGTAGAGGACGATCGACTGTACACCACCGAGTAAGACCCTCCTCCTTTCGGATTTGGGTCCCCCAATGTTGGGAATCACCCTCCCCGCACTATTTGCAGCCTTCCGGATCACCTCCCGCACGTGCTTCCCCTCATTTTCTATTCTGGTGCAATATCACTCCTAGGTACTTTACTTGTTTCTTGGGTGTTAGACAAGCTCCCGCACATTGCAATTCAACACTTTGCCTGTTCCTTGTCCCCTTTAGAATGATGGCTTCGGTTTTCTCTGCCGCAAGTTTCAGTCCGTGCTGCGTCATCCATTTATTTACGATGCGACCTGCGTTCCGAACCTGGTATTTGAGATCTGACTCATCCCGGACCACTACCAGTACAGCGAGATCATCCGCGAATGCGAAGGGGGTTGTACCCTCTCCGTATTCACAGTGCATAACCCCGTCATATGCCAGGTTTAATAGTGTCGGGCCCAAGACAGATCTCTGGGGTACCCCGGCCGTCACGTCAACGATCGTGCCCTTTTCCACCATAATCCTTCTCTCGGATAAATACTCCGCCCCCATATTCATCAGGTAACCAGGACATTCTCTCTCCTCCATTACATTCATTACCTCGTTCCACTGCAGCGTAATCAACGCATTCTTAACATCAAACAACAATAGGGCCGCCCAGCGATGTTCATCTCCTCTGTTTTTCCTGCAATCCTGCTTTTCCTTTTACAAAAACCAAATTGTCTCCGAGATAAACCACCTGACCTCTCAATCATGTCGTCTATGCGTACTCGCAGCATCCTTTCATACAGCTTACTGATGCATGGAAGAAGACTAGTGGGGAGATACTTTTCCCTAGCCTTGAGGAGCAGTATTAACCTCGATGTAATCCAAGGCTCAGGAAAGGTTTGTGCTTCCAGCAGTGCATTCATATGTTCCAGAAGCGTGTATAGGTCAATCATGTGTCTGATTGACCTAAAGAAAGCGTTTGATAGAGTAAGACTCAAAGATGTAATCCATTTTCTGCATAATAGATTATTATAAAAACTATCGGAAACATCTACCAAAACAACAAAACGGAAGTCAGAATAGATGGACAACTTACAGAACCTATAGAAATAGGTAGCGGAATAAGACAAGGGGATTCATTGAGCCCCATGCTCATCAATTTAATCATGGATGAAATTATGGAGCGAATAAAACATTTTAAATTTCAATTTTATTGTTACTCCTTATTTAAAATCCCGTTTAAAGATAATAACTTCCACCAACTGGATTTTAAACTCGATTATTCATTATTTCACCATATTTTTCCCTCAAGCTTCTTGAAAAATGTTACTATTCATCAAAAAATACCAATCTATTCTTGGCGTTGGTAATTATTTGCGTGGAACGGTTTTTGAAAATTCTCTGACTTAGCTGACTGTTGCAGTTGCACCGCGCCCGGGAAGTTGCTTTCATCTGGAAATATAAATTTTATCTAGCTATAGACGTATCATTTTACGTAATTACAGTAAAACCTCGATATAATTGACCTCTATTTAACGGACTTCGGATATAACGGACAAAAAATCCGGTCAAATGTAAAAAAAAATAAAAACATACTGTTAATATAACACATGGGTCTTGTATGTAATCAATATGGCATAAAAAAGCAAACTTTCGGACATAAAAAAAAACAAAAACAAAATAAATAAATTTGCATTCATGTGTGATGTAGAAGTGCATAGCAATCTTGGAAAACGAATGAAATTGGCTCGAGAAACTTCACTGGAAGAAGCAATCTTAAAATGGTATGGCCAACAACGTTCTAGTGGGATCCTGGTCCGAGCAGTCGAATTGAAATTTGCTGCAATTAAATTAGCAAATCATACGGACATACCATTCAGAGCAAGTGATGGATGGCCCTGGCGCTTTCGTAAAAGGCACGGAATCATGAATAAAAGAATTTATGGCAAAGCTTCAACTACACCAAAAGAAGAAACAGAACCTTTTAGGCAAAAATTAGTAGCACATATAGCAAGTAAGTAACGAAATGCTATTAGATCTCAGATTTACAATATTGACGAAACTGGTTTGTTATGGCGTACTTTGCCTGAAAGCGCACAAGCCTCCAAATATGAAAAATCGAATTCTGGAAGAAAAATCAGCAAGGACAGAATCTTGGTACTGCTTTGTGCTAACGCTGATGGATCGCATAGATTTAGGTACACCTGTAGTGGTTGGCAAATCTCGTTAATCTAGAGTTTTAAAAGATATAAGAAGGCATGGTTTACCCCAGATATTTTCAAAAATTGGTTTTTCAAAGAAATTGTGCCTTCAGTGAGAAAATTTCAAGAGAAGAAATAGGGAATACCGTCAGAAGAGGTGAAATGTTTATTGCTTTTAGATAACGCTCCTGCTCACCCCTCTGAGAATATTCTACGATCAGAAGATGGAAACTTCAGGTATATTTTTTTGCCAAAAATACAACATCGCTTATTTAACCCATGGATCAGGGAATAATTTTGACAGCCAAACAAATAAATCGCAGAAAGTTTTTAGACGAAGTAATGGTTGTATTGTACGATGGAGATAATGCAGAAGATACAAGAGCGCAACATACCTTGCAAAACTTAAGGTCTTACAATTTAAAATCAACAATTTTTAATTTTGCTGCAGCATGGGAGGAGGTGAAAGAGCAAACATTAAAAAATGGTTGGAAAAATTTGTTTGATGGCCAAGATGCAGACATGGATTTAGAAGTGTTGAAAGTTACTAATTTCTGTAGAATAGTACATATTGCCGGAGAACATGTAGCTGAGGAAGATGTTTTACAATCTCTAGAAGTAGATGAAGGTGACCCTGGGTATAACATCATGACTAAAAGTGAAATAGCAGATGAAGTTATTAACTTTAAAAAGGAGGACGGAAGTGAAGATAGCAAACAAGACGACCAAACAAGACTGTTAAAAATGAAGTTATCAGAGGTAAGATCGCATCTCGACGATCTAACAACATTTATTGATTATTCATCAAATAGTTAAACTGTATTTAGGGAGTTGATCATAGAAAAACAGCAAACATGGAAAGTGCAAACGAAACTTGTTCAAAACGGGATTATCGACAGCAAGCGTGTAGATATCCACAGTAATGTCACTTCACGACGAATGGAAGACAATTACTTAAATAGAATTTTGTTTGTATGTTGTATATATATATATATATATATATATATATATATATATATATATATATATATATATATATATATATATATATAATTACAGTGTACATATATATTTTCAAAAAAAGTATTTTGATTTATTTTAATCATATATTTATATAACGGACTTTCGGCTTTAACGGACACCCCCTCCCCCCAAGTAGTCCGTTATATCGAGGTTTTACTGTACTTAATTTTTAAATTGCTATCGACTATTTTCTTGCATATATAGTATATATGTCCTATTTTAGAGTAGTGTTTGATTTTTATAATTAAAACTGAAGTTACTATAACAATAAAACAAAGAAAATTAAATCATACATAACACTAAAACTAATCATTTTAGCGAACCCTTTGCAGATAAACGTAAAAATATTTCTGTTTATGAAATCATTCGACAGTACCTAAATACGTTATCAATTACTCTACCATCAATCTTATTCTCAGTTAATATTAAGACACCTCTACTCTAGACAATACCTCTTCAATACATTAATCTCGATCTGTTTTCAATAAATATAAAACCACCAACACCAATATACTTTAGTCCTTCCGGTCAATAATATCAAATTATAAACATTCCTTCTTATATACCGACGCATCCAAAACTTCAGACAGCTTAGGAGCGGTCATTCTAATTAACACCTCAAATTCGTAATATCACCATTTAATACTATTCATACGGCCGAGATTTATGCCATCCTACAAGCATTAATAATTACAAAGAAGTACAACTATAGTAGGGCAGTAGTTATCACTGACTCTTTAAGGTCCATTCTGACAATACAGCAGCTGTATGCAAAATATCCAATTGGTTCCCTTGTGAAAATTGAATTAGATATTTTATACCAAAAAACACCGACTTCCCAATACTTTGGGTCCCATCGCATATAGATATTTGAGAAAACTAAGAAGCAGGTACCTGTGCTACAGATGCAGCAATCAACAAAAAGTCAACAATAGTGAGTAAAGGCAACTGATGCGCCAACCAGGTTAGAATTATTAGACCATAGTTGATAGTAATGACAAAAAAAGATGAAGGGCAACTCAAGACATCTGAGAGAAAGATAATGAGAAAGTTTGTTGTAGAATTTGTAAAGTAAAAGGCTGTTGTAGCTAGGGAATGTACAGATTCAAGAACATGTAAAAGCGACAAAGAAAATGTTGCAATAGAAATCAAGAGGAAAACGAAGAAAGGAAGACGCAGAACGAGATGTTTGGATTACGTGAAAGATGATCTTACAACTATGAAAGTAAGGCAATATAGGAGAAGTAGCACATATTTTTTTTTCGATAGTAGTTATTAGCTGGTTGTTGTGTATATGAGATAAAATTTTAGTAAAACACCATTAAAGTGTTTAGATAATATGAATCATTGTTTAATGTTATGTGTGAAATTAATAAATTAATTCAGGAAAAGTATTCATTGCACAGAACGACCTACAAAGGTATCTTCAGAGGCATCACGATGAATTAATTTTTATAATAAATAATTCCATTCTAAAAAAAAATAATGAAATTGTGGAATTTTTCAACAGTTGATGGCCCTCTTGCCAGTAAATCGCCATCTTGAATTAACTGTTGGACTACAGCAATGTTAATGGAAGATTTTGGACTAGTTTAACAGATATTAGCAGACGAGGCTAAAAACGATAACAGATATGAAAATTTGACAGTGTTTCAGAAAGCCTTCTGCAAGTTTATGTTTGAGGGCACTTCTTTTTAAAACAGCAAAACGAATAAGCCATTGTGCAAAAGAACCTAGTGTAGATGTCCTTTATGAATATGGAAAGCTTTGTGAGGTAGGTATAATTTAGTAAAATAAGTATTAAACCAAAAGAAATTCTTTAATTTCCCGTAAGATAATTCCTGACTTTTATTCAAACCACAAGATTTCTGGATGACGTTTATTGAAAAGATAGGTTTCAAAACACAGATCTTACAACTGGCTATTAAAGACAGCTTTTGTATTGTAAAACCTTACAAAGATTTTACAATAGATTTTACAGATATTTTAAAATTAGATCTTAATTTTATTTATTAAAACATACATTTACTAAAGTCCTATGCCTGAAATTGAATGCAGTAAATTCATTTCAATTTATTATCCCCGAAGGGAAAATAATTTCCATTTACCTCTAAACGTTTAATTCTTTTTAAAGCTTGAGTTTCGCTTACGAATATTTTGTTAGATGTAAATCTAGAATGTACTTTAAAACAATGGAACAGGAGCAATTATGGGAAATATATTGCTTCTGTTTTATACTTAGGAGAGTAATGGAACTTTAATAGGCTTGATACATTTCTATTTTCATTCGTTTTTGTGATTTGGAAAAATATTCATTTCGTGCAACTTTATTTTAAAAACTTTGATTTTGGCCTTTGATATAATTTTTTAAATAACTCCCTTACAATATCTCATTTTTGTTTTGCTATAATGTCATCATTTTGATGAAACAGTTTACAAAAGCGCAAAAGAAATTTTTATTTTATAGGTTAAGAAGACCAAAAGAAAACTTTTATGATTTTCAATTACTTGTCAAAATTTAACCATACGAGGAAAAAATTGTAAAAACAGTTAAATTAAGGGATTTTTAAATACTTTTCAAACGAGCATTGGTAAATCAACATATATTTATTAAATTCGAGAATACACCCTTTTAAAACTAGCCAGTTTTTTGAAAATCGAATTTTTTATCATTTGCAATTTTTTATCATATTTTTCGGAATAAATTGTTTCAATTTATGCCGGTAAGGATTTATGTTATTTTATATAAATTGAGATTAAAGAAACTGTTGTTTGAAAAAAAATTATAAGCAGAAAGTATGCAATACCACAGGATACTCTAAATCTAACAAAGCACTGCTTAAATAACACATATTTCATCTATAAGGAGCAAAGATATAAACGAGTTGAAGGAGCACCGATGGGTTCACCACTGTCACCGGTAATAGCAAACATGTTTATGCAAGAAATAGAACAGCGAGTAATAGGAACAGTCGAACACAAACTCAAACTTTGGCTTAGGCACGTGGATGATACTTTTATAATTTCGACACATGGAGAAGAAAAACTAAAGGTATTTTTAGAACACATCAATAATATACACCATAAAATCCAGTTTACTATGGAACTGGAAGAAAACTAACAACTATCTTTTTAGATGTGTTAATAATAAAGAAGGAAAACGGGCACATAGGACACACGGTATACCGAAAACACACACATACTGACAGATATTTACATGCTGATTCACATCACCCTCCTGCACAATTACATTCAGTCATTAAAACCCTGATGACACGATCCGAAAGACTGACAGATGAAGAGTATAAAAATAAATAAATGGAAGAGTGCTAAGAAAACACAAAATATAAACAATATTTAATACCGACAGTAAAATCTCAACCATTTTACCATCCGCCAAAACAAAAATATTGTTAGAAAACTAAGGAGTATACGAGATTCAATCTGGGGACTTTGACAAGTCATATATCGGACAGACCAAATGAAGAATCAATGTTAGACGAGAAGAACACCGAAATTCCATCAAAAGGAGAGAAAATAAGTCGTCTCTTGTACAACATATCTCAAACACAGGACATACAATAAACCTAAACCAAACTACGATGCTAGACAATATTAAAATTAAAAGAAAACGCGAAAACAGAGAATCAATAGAAATAGAAAAAAATCCCCCCGTAAAAAACAGGCTAAACCAAAGAGATGATCCTCAAAGACTTCCAACAACATGGAAAACAGTAGACAGGCAACAAATCAGAGTGACTGACACGATGAAAGAAAAAGCCAGGATAAAGTTCGCAGAAATAGAGAACCACCCCAATCAAACACTAAGAGAGATGATCAGGTATGACGCTTTCCATAGATGGAAGCACAAAAGACTAAAACAACAAATAGTAGAATAAATAAAAATTACTAGAGAGAAAATAAAAATACCAGAGAGAAAATAAAACACTAGAGAGAAAATAAAAAACACTAGAGAGAAAATACTTCAAAATAACAACAACGCACATAGAAGACAGTTCGTAGCTCAAAACACCCAAGGTTTTTAAGAAAACCAAAATCATTCAACGCGGAGTCAAACTCGGAAAACCACAGAAAGCACATATAGCTCTCGCGGAAATTTCAAGTGTAACAATGTGAAACTACAAGAGAAGTCAATTAAAATCAACACTGACAAGTTTACCTTATTTATTAAAAATAAAAATATGGCTTTTCCTTCTATCTCCCATCGAGAATTTAAGCTTGTGTTAATTTGTTTCATCCAAAAAATATATCGGAACAAAAAAAGATATTATAACCTACAGTTAGTTCTGCTTTCACCACAAACTTAATCTTAATAGACTGCAACTGAACACGTTTTGCCGGTATATTTTAAGGCCAATTAGAAGTTCATATCATATCATTCATATCATGGACGGACAGGGTCAGAAATGACGAAGAACTCAGAAGAGCGGGCTTACAGGATAGGGAACTTTTTAGTTATGTAAAAAGTAAGAAGACTGCATACTTGGGACACATATTACGAGGAGAAAGATATACTTTTCAGCAACTGATACTCGAAGGGAAGATAGAGGGTGAGAGGGGTCTGGGACGCAAAAAAATGTCATGGCTGCGCAATATTCGACAATGGAAAGATATCCACAGCTATGAAATGCTTTGCAGTGCTGCTAAAAACAGAATTATTTAATCCTGACTATTTAACATCTTAACATTAACATTCCAACGGATTGGCTTTGTTCAACCTTCATAATGATCCCTAAATCACAAAGAGCGACAAGGTGCAAGGACCACAGACTGATTAGCTTGATGAGTCATTAACTTAAAATATTTCTTCGCATACTCCACACAAGAATGTTCAGAAAACTAGAAGAGCTGAGCGGCGAGACACAATTTGGTTTCAAGAAGGGACTCGGGACGCGCGAAGCATCATTCTGCTTGAATACCCTGGTACAAAACTGTATGGACCAACGAAAAGATATAGTCATTACATTCCTCGACTACGAAAAAGCTTTTGACACCGTAAAACACGATGAAATAATAAAAATGCTACACAATGCTGATATTGATGAGAAAGATATAAGAGTTATCCAGAATCTCTATTGGAATCAAAAGGCACGTGTGAGGCTGAACAAATCAACAAACATAGAGGAATTCGAAATTTTACGAGGGGTGCGACAGGGGTGTATTTTGTCTCCTATGCTGTTCAACCTCTATGTGAAAAATGTTTTTGCAGAGGCACTTGAAGGTACTGATTGTGGTATAAAGGTCAACGGGTACCCGATAAATAACATTCGTTACGCTGACGACACCACAATAATCACAGATAACGAACATGATATGCAGTTGATACTAAATAAAATAAACACCACAGGAAAAACATATGGCCTGAAGATAAATGCTGGAAAAACAAAATGCATGACAATAAGAAAGGGCGCATTTTTCAGAGTACAACTGCACGTAGATAATGCTCCAATCGAGCAAGTGAAAACATTCAAATACTTGGGAATGATGGTGAATGACCAATGGGATCCTCAACAAGAAATAAAATGCCGTACCGAACAAGCAAGACAAGCTTTTCTTAAATTTAAACCGCTACTTTGTAACCGCAATCTTTCCTTCAATCTCCGTTACAGAATGGTTAAGTGCTATGTATGGTCCATATTGTTATACGGCATGGAGACATGGACGTTGAAAATATCTTCCATTAACAAGTTGGAAGCCTTCGAAATGTGGACCTTGCGAAGAATGTTCCGCATACCATGGACAGATAGGGTGAGAAACGAGGAAGTCCTAAGAAGAGCAAATACTGAGAGAGAATTGCTCAGCTTGATCAAGGCACGAAAGATTGGATACCTGGGCCACATCCTGAGAGGGGAAAAATACGCAATCCCTCAACTAATTATCCAACGAAAGATTGAGGGCAAGAGAGGAGTAGGTCGCAAACAAATGTCGTGGCTGCGAAATATAAAGAACTGGACAGGCGTAACTAACACTGGCGAACTTTTGCATGCAGCAAAAGACAGACGTCTGACCTTAAGATAATTCGCCAACGCACTATAGGTGGCACCATAAGAAGAAGATTTAACATCTCACCTGACAAGACGAGGTACGGTGGACGCATACGCAGAAATGCACGGCACCTTAAGAAGAAGAAGAAGTTCATACAGAGGTTTCAAATCTAATTCTCCCTTTTTCATGGCTTCTATAACTTGTAAATATTTACTACCATATAATATAATACAAATAACGGTAAATATTTATCGTCCAGCCTCAATTGGCTAGAACCCCAGCGCGAAGCACCCAGGCCGCACTCCTGGCTTCCTAAATCGAAGTGATTTCCTCCTTCCTCGACTGTCCAGATTATGAAAGTGACTTTGAATTTTTCTCGCAGAGTGAAGCTGCACTTTAACCTTGGGTATCAAGCGAGATCGACGCGTAATCGTCCTTGATTTTCCTAACGTGTTTTCTGGTTGAATATTTCCAAAAATATTTTAAATTCATCTGAGATAGGGAGAGAAGCGTGAAGAATAGCATTTAAGTTCTCTAAAAACATCTGCCAATGTTAAACAAACAGTTGGATTTGTTTACTCTTGCTTAAAAATCGACTCAGCAATTCCAAAGAGCTAGGTAAATACCTTATGATATTTTTATAATATACACAGTGCATTAAAAAATAATGTAATATTTTTCACCGAAGAAGACCGCTTTGCAATTAAATGCTGGTAACTTTATTACTAGCGGACCAGATAAGCGGCGATATATTTTACACTACCCTTATGAATAACATTTTACTGCTCTGTTGTTTCAATCAGCACTGCTTAACAAGTTATCGTTTCTTAGTTTTAATATTTTATTGCAATAGTACGAGTACGGAATATTTATTTAACAGTGAATTTATTACATGTTAATTTTTTTAAATTTGTTCTGACGTATCGTATAATCTAGGTGTAATCCCGTTTATATACACTTTAAAAATTTGTTTAGTAATGTATTTCTTAAATTCACACAATCATTGAAAAATGATTCATGCTGTTTAAAATAACTTTCTGTTGACGACACTGTCATCGACAAAGTAGATCACATTCAAACGTCATCATGTTTCTCTTCTGTTTATCATTAAAAATTAATTGATGGTCATGGGTTGTATTTTTGTTATTTAATAATTTAACAAAATACATAATCAGCAAAAACCTTATTTAAAACATGCGAACGGATTTGCAATCACAATCAATACAATGTTTATGCTTGTTTAGCATTGGCTGTTAAATAATTTGTGTTCGATTGTTTCGTCTGTTGTACAACCCTCGTCCTTTTTAGGGTGTAGTAGTTGTATATAAGTACCTATTTTATATAGTAGTGTAGTGAAGCGGTACTTTAAAGCAAAGTGAGTAATTTGGAAAAAAATAAAATACAATAGAAACGTAGAGTGTTATCTCCAGAAGAACGGCTTTTAGTTCTAAAAGTCGAAAGTTATTTCAATTTGGAAAAAAATAATATGGGTCCATTGACATCTGTTATGGCAGTTCTGAAATGCACATGCGATGCTTGCGGTATCTCAGAGAGGACATTCCGAATAATTAATATCATGAGTGAGGATGAAATAAATAAAGTTAGCAAGAGAAATCGTCAACATCCAAAAACTTTAGATTTGCACCAGTCAATTAAACTTGCAATTAAAAATATTATATATAATATGTATAAACCCAAAGAACATGTAACAGTTAATGCTGTGTTGCAAAAAATAAAAGACAAGGAACTGTGTGATATTAGTTTAACAAGCTTGTGGAGAGTGTTGAAACATTTAGGTTTTCGATATAAAAAACAAATAATAGACAAGTAATGAGATGGTCAGATAACTTGAGAAAACACGCATGCCCGAAGTGGATACAAACTGCCTATAATAGAGAGACATGGAAGAAGAAAGAGGAGGCCTATGTCCAAAATTCTACAGCAAGATCTGTATAGATAGATAGATTGTGTGAACTCTCTAATGTTGTTTCAAAACGGTGGCATTTTTTAAGAAAATTCATGAACAATAAAATGTCTGATAGTCTGAGGCAAGTTGTATTTTTAGATGAAACTTGGATATTCGCTAAAGGAAATATGTCAAAAGCATCTTGGCAAGATGGCACCACGAAATGTTATTCTTCTAGTCGTTCCGGTAATGGTAAACGCTACATTATATTTTATGCTGGAAATGATGAGGGTTTTATTCCTGACGCTAGTTAAATTTTTTCGTCCACAAAGAATACAGGTGATTACCATGGAAATATGGATGCAAATATTTTTGAAGAATGGTTTGAAGAAAATTTGTTAAAAAAATTGGAGCGACCATCCATAATAGTCTTGGATAATGCATCCTACCACTCAAGAGTAGAAGAGAGATTTTCTTCAAGCAGCTGGACAAAAGAAGAAATAAAGTTGTGGTTGACAGAAAAGAAAATTTATCACAGTGACATATTTTTAAAAGTCGATTTACTTCAAAGGTGCGGAGAGCACAAAATTCAAAAGAACTTTGTTACTGACCAAATGGCTCTCAAACATGGCCATGAAGTTCTTCGACTTCCGCCCTACCATTGCCACTATAATGCAATTGAGTTAGTTTGGGGTATAGCCAAAAATTTTTATGATAAACATGCATCCAAAACATAAGATGACGCTAGCGTTCTTGGTTTACGGAAAGAATCGCTAGAACAAAAATAAAGGCAGAACAATGGCAAAATTGTATTAGACATACGGAATACATAATCGTTCAGTCTTTTCAAACCGAGTGAGTTATAGATGAGGTCCGGCCCCTAATTATTCGGATAGACAATTCAGATAGTGACGACTCTGCTAGTGAAATATCAGACAGTGAATAGGAAATCGTTTGCTAAAAAGAAGAAACAAAAAAGTGTTTCGGGAATTCAATTCTGACTTTGTGGTGTGTTTTAGTTAAACGATAAAGTACCTTCGGTCTAATTACTGGACTGCATACTCTCAATAGCTTTGGTATTAATTACTGGACTACACGTGTTTAACCATTTTGTTTTGCTGAAAACTCGAAAGTGATTTAGTGCAAATTTGTTTCAAGGTTATATTTATTACAGTGTCTGCAGAAAGTAAAGTCTTGGATGTATTTTATGCAAATTTGGACATACCAGCAACTTGGCAAGTATTTTCCAATTTAACTGCATGCAAAATTATTCGTATAATTTTCACTCTACGCAAAATAGAGACTTATAGAGACTTTGATGAACATTTGATGTCGACAAATAATTTCGAGTATTCGAAATATTCCCTCCCACTTCTTTTAACACGCCCTGTATATACATATTATATTCATTTTATTTGCCTTTGATACATTAAGATCCAATATTATTATTAAAGATAAAATACAGGAAATTAAATATTTTTACTTTTCAAGCGATCGGAATTAAATATTAACGCCCCACTGTTTGAGGCACACTGATCATATCTTAATTACATATCGGCCTTCATAGGGTAAAAGGAGTTTATGTTCCTTTTACCTGCTTTTATAAGTTATCTACGGTTTTCTGGTTGTTTTGTTACTAAGAAGAGTTTATCAATCTACTGATTCAATAGTAATTCTAGTAATTCTGTAATTCTGCCTTTTCAAACTATCTTCACTACGTCTGAAGTTCTCATTGAGTACTCTATATAACTGGTCTTTGTATTTTTCTTTATTTATTTTAGTTAATTACTTGTATTTTTCTTTTCTCTCTACATAATTTATTTTTCTTTACTATAAATATGTATTTTGTTAAATAAATTATTTTGCCAAACATTTTTTCAAACATTAAATGCCATTTTAATAATATAGCAATTTAAATTAAGAAATGATGCTTAAAATATAAATTGTAGCAATTCAATTGATGCGCCGTGTAACTGATATCCTACTGCCAATTTATTGAGAGCCATTTCATTTAGTTTCTTCTACTGAGTCGCAAAACATGTCCAACATTTTCTGTTTTATTCGTTTTAATTAAATCCTCTAACTAGACATTCAAGAAAAAGGCCATAAGACAGAAGCCATAAAATAAGCATCATGAACTAAGCTGTTCCGACCTGTACTGTCACTTCCGCCCCAATTCACGTCAACATTTCCTCCATATTCATAAGATAGCAAGTTTTAACCGCAAAAGGACTTACCTTTGCAATTTCTTGTGAATGCTCGGTTTAACTTCTGAGAGGTCGAATACATAAATAGCGTTGTCAAGTATATACAGCTTTATATCTTTTTAAAAAGAAATTACATACATACAGCAGAGACATATATAATTTAAGCACAGGAAAAGTAAAGGGAAGCATTGAAATATTTTAATAGAAAAGGGTGTGCAAACAAGGCATCTTAATTATTAAAACAGCCAGAAACTTTTCGGAATAAATTACACATGAACCGGGAGAAAACTTTTTAAAAGTAGAATATTTATTAAAAAGTGATTCTTGAATATAATGTTTAATGTAGTAAAATGTGTTAAATTTAGTAAACAATGGTAAAAACCAGCTTTTAAACACACCTAATTTGTTTTAACTATTACAAACAGTTCAGCCAGTCCAAAGTATGCATAAAGTGCGACGGGAAGTTTGCAAAAAGTTACCTATACTATAACTATATGACTATCAATAGTTTTTGAACGATTCTGATACCAACAAATCTTCGTTGGTATCAGATTCGCTTTCAGAAATATTTTTCTTTAGAACCTTTTTCTTTGTTCTAGTTTGTGCAGTTTTATCTTCTTTGCCTGTTTTTCGTTTTGTAACTTTACTTTTTCTTCTCTCTTCTTCTTGACGTAGACGTTCTAAAACTTCTTCGGAAGTTAAAACTTCTCCATATTGAAGTTGCTTAAGCCGTATTTGTCTTTCTTTGACTGGTGTTGTAGTAACCAAACTTTCTACATTCGTCTTTAATTTATTTATGAAGAAATCAATTACATTTCGTTTAGCGGCATTATCATTTGTTAAATTAGTTAAATTTGTTAATTCGCTTATGGAAACGTTGGAACCAGAAGTCATTTGACTGGTATAAGCATTTTCCAAACTTGTGGTTAATGTATCCTCGGCAGTCATATGTTTTTTAATGGTAGATTTGTACCTAGCTAACGCAACTTGGTCATAATCATCCTCTGGAAATTTACTTTGGTCCCCTGGCAAAGAACCTGTACCAACAAATCCAGGAACGATGATATCCGGAGTTAGATATTTTATCAATAATACTTTGATGGCAATAGAGCATTTTCTCATTTCTGTGAGTAATATTCTATTCCATCCTGTTTTTAGAGGACTAAAAACAGAAAAATCTAGAGGCTGCAGTCTGTGTGTTAGATGGCTAGGAAGTCGAAATAAAATTATTTGGTTTTCTAGTGCAGCTTGTACAAGTCCTGCACCTATATGGCTTTTGTGTCCATCAAACATTAAGAGTGCTCTTTGAGTAGGCTCCACATTTGGCAGTAACCTGATAAATTTTTTCACATGGGGTATAAACTGACCAACAAACCAATTAAAGAAGACTCGCTCTTCCATATATTCTTTAGGAGTGGCCGAATATGTGGTCCCCGGAAAATCTAAACCACTTCCAGTCCATCTTGGTAAGACAGCACTTCCTTGAAAAATTATGTGAGGTGGTGAATAAGAACCACCAGCGCTAATGCAACAGTTGATTGATATATTTTCACGACCTGTGCCACGAATGCGTTGATAAAGAGCTTTATTTTTTTTGGCCAATACCCTTAATTTTGGAGGGATCCGTACAAAATCTAGACTCGTCGCAGTTGAAAAAAAGCTCCGACATTTGATCAAATAAATTTTCATTTACAAGTTTTTTATTGTAATGGTCTGCTACAACAAAAGGATCAGAAGACAGGGCCCTTTTATTTTGCAAACTTTGTGGTTTCTTTAATGATAATCGAGGATGTCGATTCATAAAATTCTTATACCAATCTTGACCGGGTTTATTTTGCTTGAAAGGAGTGGACATGTTTGAATCTTTACAATAACTTTGAACGAAAGATTCTTCTTCATCCATGGTATAACCAAAGTCTCTCTCTAAAATTAGCTGTTCCAGTTGACCCTCAACTTCTTTTGAAAGAGCATTATGCCGACCAGCGCCGAGATATTTCAGTGAAGTTTTTCTACCATTTATTCGGTTAAATATAAGGCTTCTTGAAACTCCATAATATTCTGCAGAAGAGCGATGAGAACGGTTGCGGTCGTTTACGGCAGCTTTTACGTTTTCTGCCGTGTTTTTACCATATTGCAATTTATTTTAACCTGTAACGAAAAAGTGAGTATCAACTAGAAACCAAGTCTCTATATAATAGTAATTAGGAGTAATTGGGGACGCGTCCGCAATTGCCCCAAAATTCTATCTTCATTTACCTCTTGTACATATTATTTTGGGGTAATTGTGGACACACAAAATAAACATCTCACAACATCTCAATGGTTTGCAGTTAAATCAAGTATTAAAAAAATGTTCTACTTAATCAATTAAAGCCACCTGTGATGAGAAACATTCAATATTTTAAATATTTTTAAGGTAACAGTACTTACCGTGTACCGAATATACACCAAATATTTTATAGGTTAACTTTCAGTGTCAGGTGCGTTAAAATAACAGTTTTTTATTGTGAGTTCGTAGATTGCTGGTAGATGTCACTTAAGTATAGAAGGAAGATACAAAGACAAAATCAACATAGCGCTTTTATTATCGATTTTATTTCCGATGTCATCATTTGCCCCTGTCCACATTTACCCTGATTGACTTTATGGTTTACATATTTAAATTTAAAATATAATGTGACCCTAGGTCATTGACAATGGTTGTCAATGTTAATACTTAAAAAGCAACATGTTTCCTTGATCGACTTCAGTCCTGCATCTCTAATTTTTGGACAACACTTTTAACAAGTTATAATTAAATGTTTTTATACCAATATACAAATTTTAAAGTTTTTTACTTCTGTATTAGTTCTTTAACTGTAGTATACAGCCAACTACTGGGATTTTTCCATTAATTTTACAAGAAATAATCATTTTGCAGATATTACCTATATTTTCTCAGATGTCAACAGCCTTGAATGGTAAATAAACAAGGGTCACAAAGTCACAAACGAGTTTTTATTTAGAAGCGCTTTTATTGCGTATGAGTTGCCAATTATTTAATTTTCTGAAAATAAAAATCTACGTATATGGAAAATAATGTTTTTTTTTGGAAATGGTTAAGTTTAGAAAAAACTGTTGGAGGACTTTTTTGTTCCAAATTGTGTATTATATCCATACTTTAAAGAAACGCCCTATTTTCGGGGATACCCTGTATACTTTAAATATATTAAAGTTGATAATATAGTTGGATAATATTCAGCTAATTCTTGAATATAATTTAGTAAATTAAATTAGATACAACATAATATACGAGTTAACATTAATAATGGCCTCTTTTAATATTTCACGTATATTAATTTCGTGTGTAACATAAGGAAAACCGCTAGACCTTATATCATTTACCCCTTGTGATATAACATCGTGCTCCAGGATCTTTATTACTAAACACCTGAGAATGACATTAACAAAGGAGGAAACCAACAAGACCATGAGTTCCTTAATTGCCTAGTCGCAGTTACAGTTTGCGGTAAAATGAGTGCGCGGCATGGAACAAAGTAATTTTTAACTCGTTTGTATTAGATAGCTGTAATTATTGCAGAGGATGCTGATACCCAAATTACCCAACATTTAAGTCAACTAATTAAAAATTACTTTTGTGTAGCTAATAAATTAAAACACTTTTTAATGACGTGTTGTCATGAAATTCATATGAAATGAATTCATAAAAATCATAGTTATGGAATATATACTGCATAAACTTTATTTTCTTTATTTATAGGTGAGCGGTTTACCCCACAAGCAGAGCATAAACCGACTGAAAATTAATGAAATTCGTATTTTCACCACTAAAGAAAAAACCCAGTACCTTCTTCTCGATTATATATACACGCAATATATCAACAAAAATAGCCAAACATATAAAAAAAAAGGAATAACACCAGCTTTTAGAATAAATAACAACTTAGGCATATATATTAAAAACAACAAGAGCCAGAATAAAAAGCACACACAGTTGTGTATACAAACTTAAATGTGGCGATTGCCAAAACTTACATCGGTCAAATTGGTAGAACTTTTAATAAACGTACAGCAGAACAAAAAAGGGCTTTCAATAAATAAAAAACAGATTCTACATACGCACTTCATCTTCTAGATCATAATCATTATTTTAATGACGAATTTCAAATTATTCACATCCAAAATAAAGGCCTTAAGCAATCTTTATTAGAAGGTATGGAAATTAACAAATTAAAAAATACAGATATAATTTTGAATGAGCAACTTGAGACAAACAGTTCTCCCCATTTCAACCTATTAGTTAAAGGTTATAAAGTGTAAACAAATACTAAAAATATATCACTTGAGAAAGGCACTCTGCCGAAACAGCTGTAGTGATAAGATATTATAATAAATTTAGTGGAAGTGCCTTATTGTTATATAAAATGAATTTCCATCAAGTAGAAATATAGATGGATAAATAGAAACCATTTATCCTTGTCAAAATTCTTACATGTACTTGAAGATTTCAAGTGGTATTTCACTCTAAGTATTAGTAATGCAGGTATTGATTACCTTAGAGAACAGGTAAATAAAAAGAACAATAGCGACTATCAAAGGCATAAAAATTACTTAACATAAACAGAAAAAATTTAGAGTTTCTATATTTTTGTCGTTTTTTGTTGATCTCTCTTACCGGACAATTTATTAAAACTTTAAATTACAGCTTATATTCCTACTATTTTCATTCAAGTTGTTCATCCATTCTTTATAGGTTAATATATACTTTTCTCTTTGTTAAACTATTAAAACGTGACGGTTCATAAAATTCATAGAGCAGTTATTAACTCTAGTAAGCTCCGACAGTATTTTATGTTTTCTCAGCTGTTGTTAAAAGCGTTTTTTAACAGAAAAGAAAGAATAGTGTCACGCTTTGGGAAAGAAAATATATTCCACTTAATTAAATTCTAAAAAGAATGTCATATTTTTGTACTCAGAATTAATTAAAAGCTATAAAATGCTATATATAATCATGACTTGTATATACACTGTAGGACTGTTATATATTTATCTGGCGATACATAAAAATACTTTCATAGGCCAGGAACAATAATTTACGAGACAACTAAAATAGTAACGGGATGGAATCCATTGTAAAAGAAAAAAAATACAAGAAAAATCAAAGAAAAAATAATTTTTGGGCGATCTGAAGTTAGGAAGTGGAAGGGAGTCGATTTAAAGGGTAAAAAACTGTTTATCCGATTTACGGCAAAACTAAAAGTCCAATGGAAAAAAGTTAAATAGTAAAGTTGTAGGTAACAAAAATATCTACAACTTTTGGATTTACACTCTTTTCACATGACCACGAAATTTATACGAAAAATTCAAATACCCGAGCTTTTGCTTTTTTATTTTTACTTTCCACAAAAATGTTCCACACATTGTAAGTTTTTTTGATTTGAAATATTTGTTTTCCCCTTATTTTGAATTAATATCGAAAAATTACCATTATTTTCAATTGAAAATTCTCACGTCAAAATATCTAAAATTTATTAAAATTTACGATTTAATTACTTTAAAAAAGTAAGATTCTATGTTACATTGATAAGCGAAAAAATTGCAAATTCATTAAAACATAAAGATTGTAAAAAACATGCAAAAATAATTGACTGCAGCAATTTTTTCAGTAAAAAAATTTTATAAATTCTAATTACATTTGACTTATAAAAAATCTCATAATATATAAAGCAATAATATAATTAAGAAAATTTTTAGTATTTTCACATGCCTGTCGCCCCTTTTGCTTTGAGTTCTTTCCTTATAAAAAGAAGGCATATAAACAGTATGCTACTGCCCGTTCATCTAGATATTTTCAAAAGGCCTTATACCATATATTGATGTAGGGCGACAATGTATTATAATACAAATACAGTTCAATATTAATATCCAACTTACCTAATCTTCTTCTATTAATTATCCGTTAGTTTTCGATTAGGGATAGAGTTGTGTATTTGTCTGATTGGAAAATCTATTGCAACTGGCTGAATGACTAATGTCTATGCCATTAAAAAAAAAAAAAACTTACCTAATCTTATTTGTAAACTTAACTATATTCTACTGTATATTTACATTATGTACAAAGACCCATTCCTTTTTATTTCGGGCAGCGTCCTTGTTTCTGTCCATATTGTTCCTCTTTTTTCTATAATGTTTTCTATCCCATGTTTGTCGTGGTCTACCTTTTTCTTTCTTCTTTGAGAAAACTGCCTAATTTCTTTCACTGGTTTTATATTCTTTATTTTCTGAAGATGATCCCACCAACTGAGTTTCTACATTTCTTTCTATATTCTAATGTTGACTTTTTTGAAAATCTTTTCTTATTTGAGTGGTCTATAGTCTCTTTTGGTAACTCCTCGAACTCGTCTCAGATATTTCATTTCTACTGCCTGTATTTGACTCTTTTGTCGTTCTGTTAGTACCCACGCCTTGCAACCAAAGATTAATACAGGCCTATATCTTGACTTAAACACATTCGTTTTTATTTTTTTTGTAATTTCAGTCTTATTTATGAATTTATTATTCATTGAATAGTATAGGTTCATCGTTTTTTGAATTCTATTATCAATATCTGTTTTCTGTCTTCCGTTGTCTTCTAATTTAACTCGTTAGTATTCGAAGGTTCGTGCTTTTTCTGTATTTACTTATACTGTATTTACTTTTCTGTATTTTTATATTTATCTTTCTATCTTTCCTGCTTCTTCATTTTCTTCTATCACCAATACTTTTGTTTTATTTTTACTAACTGTCATTCCATATTCCTGTATTTCTTTGTAGTTGTTTCTAATTTTCGGCCAATCTGACGACGTCGTCGGCGAGTGCTCCTTCTGAAGCGTCTACTCCTTTTAAATTTCTATTTAGCAGAAGATGCAACGGTTGGGCTTGGGAAAATTTTGTTGACAGTGGTAAAAAGCCGAATGACAACAAATATAGTAGTAAAGACGGCAAGAGACGGTTCCCCAATAGGAAAACGATCAGTAGGAAGACCTAGAAAACGATGGAACGACAACTTACTGGAGGCACATTGAAAAAAAAAAAACAGAGTTATGTCTATATAAAAAGAAGGAGAAGAAGAAAAAGAAGAATTCGAAATTAAATCTTTTGCGCCACTGCCCTTGATCGTTTATAACTCCAAATATTTTGCGAATATTCCTAGAAGTTCATCCTTCTATGTCAGAGTCCATGTTACCGTCCCGTATGTGAGGACCAGCCTCAGCAGTGTTTTCTATACAATAATTTTAGTTATTCTTTGGAGCATTGTTTTTGGAGTCCATAGGTGGTTTCTATTTGTAAGGTTTATTCGTCTTTTAATTTCTTCGCTTGTTTTATTGGTAGTAGTCACTAGCCAGCCAAGGTATGTGAAGCTGTCAACACGTTCAAAGATATGACTTCCAAATGCTGTTTCCAGTTCCTCATTTACTATAGGATCTTTAGTAACCAACAAGTACTTGGTTTTGTCTTTGTTGATGACTACAATTCTAGGAAGTGTCGCTCAACATCTCGTTTGCTACGTTCTATTATATCAATGTCATCAGCGTATGCTAAGATTTGCATCGATGTATTTTACATAGTACCACCGTCTCTAATGTGTTTACATTTTCCGCTTTTAAATTTGCGGCTTAAAGAGCTGATTATATTAAATATTGGATTATTAGAAAAAATATTTCTCACAAATTTTTTTATTAATTGTTTTACCAATATCACATTCTGCATTGACCTGATTTCAATTCAAACGCATGTTAAACAATTTGTATTGAGTTTATTAAGATTTATTAAAATGCCCTAAGATATTGTTTTTCGTAACTTACAGAACATATTTTTAATATTGTAATTATTCCATTAACAATATTAAAGAATAGAAAAATGGCAAAAGAAAATTGTTTTAAAACCATATAAAGGTATGTTATTCGGATTTTTTAAGTAATCCTACAGAAAACAGGCAACACAAAACAATTAGTAAATTACTTGTCTAAAAATACATTTTTCAGACATGACAAAAAGCTGCCCTCTAGATATATCCTCCTAACTCTTTTTTATTATTTTTTTCCACCGGATTTTAATATTAAACTCAAAGTAAATACGTCAAGGCGCCACAGTAAAAATATATACACGTTTTAGAAAGATTGCGAGCAGAGAAAGTTTTATGAAGTTTCATAACGTTTTTAAAATGAATATGTCAAAAGATATGAATAAGGTTATACTCCGTATACGCACCTAATATCATACTTTGAAATGTAAATTAGGTATGTCAGTATATTTTATTCATTCTGCAACAATGCGGCACGTTCGTGACACGAAGTTTGTATTCTTTTTAAAAGAATAAACTTTTATTTATTTGTTAGTAGGGTAATCCTATAAATAAAAAATTTTACAGTTGTCTTTTGTTCACCAAAAATTAATAAAAAATTAATTGGTAAGATAGTTTCGAAACAAATTCAGATTTCTGCTTTAATCTGGAGCCTTCTAAAAATTGCAAGACATGACCAGACGATGATAAAGATGTTAAAGAAGACATGGGGAATCTAAAATTTGCATTCCACGACATGTCTATTCATCTAGGCAGAAATCCTAACGAATTTGTTTCTCGTACTCATACAGAGTAGATCCGAAGAAAATGAAAAAGACAGAAAAGATTTTATTTCACGTTCAAAGCGTCTATGTATCTATTGATACGTATTTCGCTTTAATAAAGCTCATCAAAATAGTTATTCATAGCCGTTCTCAACGTGAAAAATAAAATTCTCTGTCTTATTAGAAGTAACAATAACATGACTTCGTTATGGACGCAATAGCGACATCTGATAGAAAAATCGGTAAGATAGTTTCGAAACAAATTCAGATTTCTGCTTTAATCTGGAGCCTTCTAAAAATTGCAAGACATGACCAGACGATGATAAAGATGTTAAAGAAGACATGGGGAATCTAAAATTTGCATTCCACGACATGTCTATTCATCTAGGCAGAAATCCTAACGAATTTGTTTCTCGTACTCATACAGAGTAGATCCGAAGAAAATGAAAAAGACAGAAAAGATTTTATTTCACGTTCAAAGCGTCTATGTATCTATTGATACGTATTTCGCTTTAATAAAGCTCATCAGAATAGTTATTCATAGCCGTTCTCAACGTGAAAAATAAAATTCTCTGTCTTATTAGAAGTAACAATAACATGACTTCGTTATGGACGCAATAGCGACATCTGATAGAAAAATCGGTAAGATAGTTTCGAAACAAATTCAGATTTCTGCTTTAATCTGGAGCCTTCTAAAAATTGCAAGACATGACCAGACGATGATAAAGATGTTAAAGAAGACATGGGGAATCTAAAATTTCTAGGAATCTAGGATTTCTGCCTAGATGAATAGACATGTCGTGGAATGCAAATTTTAGATTCCCCATGTCTTCTTTAACATCTTTATCATCGTCTGGTCATGTCTTGCAATTTTTAGAAGGCTCCAGATTAAAGCAGAAATCTGAATTTGTTTCGAAACTATCTTACCGATTTTTCTATCAGATGTCGCTATTGCGTCCATAACGAAGTCATGTTATTGTTACTTCTAATAAGACAGAGAATTTTATTTTTCACGTTGAGAACGGCTATGAATAACTATTCTGATGAGCTTTATTAAAGCGAAATACGTATCAATAGATACATAGACGCTTTGAACGTGAAATAAAATCTTTTCTGTCTTTTTCAAAAAATTAATTATTAACTTTGTTTCTCGTTTAAAATTATATCAATACATGATTCAATTAATAAATTAGGCTTGTGTGGCAGTATCAGATGTGTTATTAAAACTTTTTTTAAAAGGAAACATGAATTGTCAGTTGAAAATCATTGCTTATTAGCAGGAAATGTAGTACAAGAGTTGCTTTGTTCGGTTTGAATGTGCTGGCCCAGAGATGCATGAATATGGACCAGAACATGTACTTATGTTCTGTAGATTTTGAAGGCATTTGATACGGTTAAACATAAAAAGTTTGTAGAAATATTTTAAAGCAAAAATATTGACAGTCGTGATTAATATAATTATAATAAAATAAATATGATATAAAATTATATCTAATTGATTATAACTATTTTGGAATCAAACCTGCCAAGGTAAGAGTTGATAACCAGAACACCCGAGATACATTAAAATACAGAGAGGAGTCTGCCAGGGTTACGTGCTGCCACCACTACTCTTCAGTGTCTACAGTGAAGCGGTGTATATCAATGGAGAAGTTTTGAATAACTTACGTTTTGCAGACGATACAGTAATAATGACGGATAACAACAGTGATTTACAGAACGTAATGCAGACTTAATGAATGCTGTCATGAATACGGTCTAAGAATAAATTATTAGGAAATACCCTTAGTTAAAGAGACTACTTATGTTTTAGATACTCCGTCTTACGTCAAATCAGTCAGTCATAGTTCTGTCAATAAAGAAATGAGTTGAATTCACAAGGGTCTTAATTATTAGTATTAATAAAAATATACATTTGTGTACCCCGGAGGTAAAGGACACTATGTCCATTTTTATCGAAATTTAGATTATTGCACTTTTGAATATAACTTTTCTGGCTCTACACATAGGTAAACCATACAATGTCCAGAGACAATTTTACGACAAGTTACCGACTTTTTAATAAACACCAAGTCCACTTCCAGTCAGAGGTAAACAACACCATGTGGACTTGGTGTTGTTTACCTCTACTATATGTGTGCACCATCATTTACCATCCGGACATAGTGTTATGTACCCTTGTACACTTCCTGTCATATAAAAATGGTACACTTTTTTTCCCAATGTAAACCAGTGTTCAGACCAGAGATATATAAGAGAGCCTCTCTTAAATATCTCTGGTTCAGACTGGAGACAATGGTTCGTGAAACAATTCATTGTTGCCATCACAGATAACGGAATTGCACTAAATCTAAAAAAAAATAACGTTCAAAAATGTGTTTAGATAAATATTATTTTTATTATTAACAACAAAAAACGGTATCTAATAAATTTAATAATCAAAGAGACGGTTGAGTTAATGTCTAAATGGTTGAAGAGTTTTTTAATAATGGAGATATGACAAAATACTATTATTTCAGCAGTTTCGAATTATAATACATATATTTAAATTCCACACTTGTTCACTGTAAAGTTATTCATTTTGTATTAATTTCAAATTAAATTTTTAATTTTTGCAGTGTGTTTTATTTATTCTAGTATGCCACAACTCAATACAGTTTTGTGCTACACTTTACGAGAAACGAACGACAGCTCTCGATTTGAAATTAAACATAATAATTTAAAGTCATGTCTAATTTTTTTATTTTTTAATATTATTTTTGAATTAAAATATTTTCATAAATTATAATAAAACACGATTTAAGTCCTTCTTTTAGCTGGTTTGATATAATATATTCGTTATAAGAAAGAAGTGGACGAAAATGATAATTTGTGTGGAGATGAAAATTCGGATATTGATAAAATCTGAGCCTCTAAGTGGTGAAAGCTTAGAATCGGACGACAATGATATGAGACGTATAAGTAAACCAGCGAAAACAAAGGTAAAAGAGAAAGCTATTATTACTCCTACGATTAGTGGGGCAATAAAAAAAATCTTCTTCAGGACGATTTATCCCTAAGCAGTGATGCTGGCAATTTCAATGAACGTAATGAAGTTATTTTAGAAGAACAGAAAAGTGTTAAAAGAAAGGTACAAAATATAACTAAGTGCAAACAAAAAGGTGAAAAACGTGTAGTAAATTGGGCCTGTAATGTTTGCAAACGAAAAATAGCTGGTGCGAAAGAGTATCTCAGTAAAAGAGGCAAAGACATGCCTGCAAAAATGTTAAAGCCTCCTTGCATGTGTCGCATGAAATGCTCTGAAAGATTGCCAGAATACGAAAGACAAAAAATTTTCAACTCATACTGGACTGAGACAAACGTTTCAGATCTTAAAAAGCAATTTATCTTCTCATGTATTGCCATCCAACCTACTCTTCGATCAAGAAAAAAAGATCTAAATTCTACCAAATCTAAAAATAATACACTACACTACCATTTTACAGTGAACAATCAGCTATTGAAGGTGTGCAAGGTTATGTTTTTAAACACACTTTGTATATCTAATTTAGTAGTAGTAAATATGTTTAAAAAAATTGAGCCAGGAGGTTTAATAAAAGCTGATCAAAGAGGTAGACACATGCCAACCAATAAAACTCCTACCGAAACCATAAATAGTATACATCAACATAAATCATTCCCAAAATACGAGAGTCATTTTTCCAGAGAAAGGAGTAAGAGAGATTATCTGGGCACAGAACTTACAATAGAAAAGATGTATAAACTGTACATTGATGAATGCAATGAAAGACATGTAGATCCAAAGCTCAGAGCAAACCGTGGTTGTACGCAGATATTTTTAATAAAGACTTCAAGTTGTCGTTTAAACCGCCCGAAAGAGACATTTGCGATACATGCAGTACATTCACCGCTCAATTAAAAAATAATCTTAATGCAGATGAACTAACCAGTGTACAGGCTGATCATGATGATCACCTAATTGAATCTAAAACTCGGTATAACTTAAAACAATTGGATTTTATAATAGCTAAAGAGTCACCAAAATACAAAGTACTATCTGGTGATTTGCAAAAATGTTTGCCTTCACACTAACAAACAATTGTATTAGTTTCTACAAAAGGAAGCTTTGGACATTAAATTTTACATTACATGATGCCAGTGATTCTTCTGTACAATGTATAATGTGGGACAAATCGAAAGGGGCCCGAGGTGCAAATGAAATTGCCTCGTCAATTTTGAAATGGGCTGACAATACAATTCCAGGTAGTCAAGTAGAGGACATCACTCTTTGGACCGATAACTGCTATGGACAAAATAAAAATATAAGTATTATAATGTGCTATTTTTGGATACTGCAAATAAAGACGATCACTAAAAATTTTTTACTGGAACTACACATATGGAAGCAGATACTTTTCATGCTTTAATCGAAAGAAAAAGAAAGAAACTCTCCATTTTGGCCATTTTAACACCGTGGGACTGGTAACAACTAGTTAGGCAAACATCAGGTAAATACACAGTGCACAATATGGAACTTGCAGATTTCAAAAACTTCAAAACGCTGTTCGATAAGAAATTGTCATCTAATCCTCTCTTTGTAAGTAGAAAAAAAAATGTTAATAAAGACCCTGTTCTACTGTCAACATGTGTTTTGCTACAAGTCCAACAAGAACACATTGGAAAGCTCTTTTATAAGACCGATTTCAATAATCAAAATATGTATGAAGTGGACTTCATGAGGTATCGAAGACAGCAAGTAACGTTTCCAGCCCAATTAAATCAAGTCTCAGTAATCCCATTACCAATCACAAAACAAAAGTACAATGACTTAATTGTACTACTGCCTTTTGTTCCGTCAGTTTGTCATGCGTTTTATCAAAATTTAACACATAGCGATGTAGCCACAAACGATTACCCACAAGAAGATGAAGATGATATGGAGCATCTTTAACAATTTTGAAACTTGTCGTCTATAATTTTACTTAACTATTATAACATTATAATATTTACCTCTAATAAAATAATAGTATAGGCTGTTTAATGTGTTTGTATTGTTTATTTCGTAAAGACCTTAACATGCAATGCCACATTATTTAAAAAAGTTGCTAGAGGTAAACAACACTATGTCCAACTACACATTTTAAAAAAAAATTTAAATAATGAACGGTAAACCTCAGGTATATAACACTTCATGGAATGAAAAACGATTATACACATTACAATAATAATATATTAATCTTGGTTAAATATAAGAAACATTTGAGTATTTACTGATTACAAATTAAAAAAAATTTAAAACTGCTCTCCTGAAAAAGTAAGAAAATGGACATAGTGTCCTTTACCTCCGAGGTACCGATTACTACTATTAATACATAACAATGTGTTTGTTATTAGTAATTCAAAATAAGTGACCTAACAAATAAAAGCTTTTAAATGAAGGTTTTATTCCCCATTTGTAATAAAGGGCATTGTGCTGTGATGCAAGTGCCTTAATTCCGTAGTAAAATAGACAACAAAACGGCAACGTCTACTTCATTAAAATGACAGAAATGATAAACGACTTTTGATGGATAAATTTTCGCGTTAACTGGATTCAGCTTTTGTGAGCAATATTGCATTTCGCTGTAGAATTAAAATCAGTAGCAGTGTACCAGAAAGGCAATTATGGTGAAAAATCGATGAAATGTTACTAACGAGGTTTTATATCAAAAGAGTTTAATTATGATCGTTTTAATTTTTGCATATTTTTAATCTTCTGTGATTAGTTTACAATGGCTTTGATGAATTAGTGTGTTGCAGTGGTTGTTGATGTGCTAATTTCTATAAATATGCTATATGTATAAATATACATGATGTTAGAAATAGTTAAATTGTAAAGTTAATTCCAAAAGTACACTGACATAGAAAATAGACAACAAGAAATACATGTTGTTTCACGACGAGCTTACACTATTTACATATGGGAAACTACTTATATGATATTTACATCGAGTTAGAATATATGGAGAAGCTATGAGCATTTTAACGTGTGTATTAAAAACAGCGTCTGTAGGCGTGGCTAACGATCATACCAATATGACGATGGGATCAGGGCCTGACTCAATGATATTAAAACTACACGGCAAACACTAAAAACACGACATATTATACATAAAGATAAATTAATACAGGCAAATAACAAGTTGTATCTAAAAGAGATACTAATATAAATAATATTTTAAAGGGTAAAATGAATATACGGTATGAAATAAAAGAAATACGTTCGTTTTACAACTAATATATTTGACAACTACAAATTAACTGACACTTAACTAGTTCAATTAACAAGTTAGAAAAGCTATTATTAAAAAAAAAAAAAAATTTAATATCTGCCGAATATCACAATGGAAATACTGTGTAGAAATAAAAATAATTATGTTGCAGTAGTTAGGAAGAAATTTTAAGATAATTATTTAGGATAAAAATATTTGAGTATTCTCAAGAATAGCACGATCTACCTTACTTATAAAATTTTTTATGAATACTATTTATTTATTTTCTGAAGTACGGGCCATTACTTTGTTTACATATTTGTATACTAACCTGTGGAACCATATTCCTGAAGATTTTTTATTAACATTGCTTCTGCTACTGCAAATACGTTGAGAACAAGAAACCATTATAATGCACTATCACAATATAATATTACAGTTTTTATAAAAGGATTATCAAACTAAAAATATTCGAAAAACAACTAACGTAAACAATCATACACGATCTGTCAAAACGATCATAACAATATGGCCGAAGTAAGGTCGTTTTTAGTCACGTGATGCCCGATTTTTTTCAAAAATTTTGACAGATAGAGGTAAACATTTTAAAGTTAATGACCTCTGCAAAGTCTTCCATATTTTGGGCTTTCCTTATTAAACTTTGAAAGTCTAATCCTGTCCAATCTTTGATGTTGCGCAGCCAGGTCATTTGTCATCTACCCGGGCTGCGTCTGCCTGCTATTTTCCCTTCTATAATAAACTGAAGGAAGTTATACCTGTCGTGTCTAAATATGTGTCCAAGATAAGACGTTTTACGCTTCTTGACAATTTCTGCGAGTACACGTTCTCTATTCATACGCCTTAAAACTTCTTTATTTCTAACGCGGTCGATCCATGGAATTTTCAGAATCTGACGAAATACCCACATCTCAAAGCTCTCTAAACGTCGTAACGAGCTGACTGTTAACGTCCAAGCTTCCACGCCGTGTAATAATACACTATATACATAACATTTTATCATGCGGTATCGTAGGGACAAATCAAGATTACGAGTAGTGAGTAACTGTCTCATCCTTAAGAAGGTGTTTCTTGCCTGTTCTATTCTACATTTAACCTCTTGTTCTTGGTCTAAGGTTTCATGTATCCATCAGCCTAGATACTTAAACTTTTTCACTTGTTCAACTAGATTGTTGTTGACTAGTATGTTTATAACTGGTGTGTGTTTTTTTTTGAAATTACCATTGTTTTCATTTCATTGTTGTTCATTATCGTCACCTTTAGCAAATAGGGATCGAAAGCAGTCTACCCATGTCTTCTTCTGAATTTGTTTTGTTTTATTAGTTCTTTCATCTCTTTTCTTTGTTCTCTGATCATTCTTCATTTTTCTTTTTGTGTTCCGTAGAAGTCGTGTTCCATCTGTTTTGAGAAACACTGCCAGTGTTTTCTTTTTATTTGTCTAACTAAAGTATTCGTGTCATTTCTGATTCGTTTATAGTGGTGATATGCCTGTTGTGTTGGTTGTGTTCTGTACTGTAAAAAGGCTTTCTTCTTTTCTTCACATTTTCTTTTGACTTTCTCTCTAAACAATGATGTTTTCTTTTTTGATATGGTAGTGTTCGTTACTTTCTCTCTTTCCAATGATTCTGTTGCTGCGTTAATTGAGTCATTTTTGAGCTTTTCCCAGCTTTCCTCGATGTTATCGTTTTCTAATATTTTATTCCCATCAATCTTCTCTAATATTCCTTTTCTGTGTAAGTATTCCGTGGATTCCGTATTTAGTCCTTCGACTTCAATTTTTATTTGTGTTGGCGTCGTTCTCTTGGATGTAAAGTATTTCAGGATGTATTAGTTTACATAATACTAGGCTATGGTCGCTGCCTACATCTGCTGAGTTGATACATCTTACGTCAATTATTTTCGATGGATGTATATCTCTGTTGGTTATAACATAATCTATCATAGATCTTTGTCTACGGGTGTTATTAAATGTATATTTGTGTTGATCTTTGTGATCAAAAAAAGTGTTGTTAATTCCAAGTTCGTCATTCGTGCAGAAGTTTATCATTAGTTCTCTATTTTCGTTTTTAACATTCTCGTTATGTTTTTGCTTAATTCCGGATATTACTTGATTGACTGTTCGAGCGCGTTAAAATCCCCCAATATTATCATCTTCCCTCTGACTTGATCTACTACTTGTTGTAATTGGTCATAAAACGTCGTCCTTGTTGTTTGAGGCTTGCTATTTTCTGAGCCGTATACTCCGATGATGTTCAGGTCTTTCTTCTCCATTCTTATCTTTGCTGTTACAATCCTTTCTAATATGTATTGACACTCTTTGATGTGATGATGGTACCTTTTGTGTATTAGTATAACTACACCTTGTTTGGCCCTGTTTTTTTGCTATTTCACTGTAGATTATTATGTATTTACCTAATTTTGATTGTACTATTTTTCCTTTCTTTTTTGTTGGCTGTATAGCACAAATATCTATTTATTTTTCTTCCAGCTCTTGGGTTATTTCTTGGTCCCTTGAGTTGAGCGATATGATATTCCAAGTAGTAATTCTCATCTAGCTTTTGGATATTTTTCACTTATTTCTTTATTGTCCTTATTTCTTGCCGCGGTCGTCTTCGTAGCATCAATCCAGTTTGGAGACTGTACATTGTTTCTTTGAGCTTCTTCTTCTCATGGCGCCGTCTCCTTTCGAAGGTTGGCGATCCAAATGGCAATTGTAGTTTTGGAAACTGCTGCGCAAAAGATCTCTTCCGATATGCGGTCGAACCATCTCCTCAGGTCTTTCAGCCACTAGTTCTGGCGTCTTCCTACTGATCTTTTGCCCTGTACTTTTTCTTCCAGTATAACTTGAAGTAATTCATATCTTTCGCCTCTCAACACATGACCCAAGTATTGTATTTGCCTCTCTTTGATTATTCTTAGTAATTCTTTTTGTTTACACATGCGACGAAGTACCTCAACATTAGTAACTCTTTGTACCCATGGAATTCTCAACATTCTTCTGTATATATACATCTCAAAAGCATCTATTCTTTTTTCTATTTCAGAGTCCATTGTCCATCTTTCACAGCTATACAGTAAGACAGAAAAAACGTAACATCTGATCATTCAGATTGAACAAATCCCCTTCGTTGGCTCAGTGAAGATGCTCGTTCAGTTGTAATGGAAACACCAAATAATAGTAGCAGAGTTTATTGTAGAGACGTACACTATGGGTGTAGACCCGGGATTACTTTGAGTAGAGACTGATGAAGTTGATCGTTGAAGACTATCAAGTTAGTTGAGTGAATATTGATTGAATGCCTCTCTAGGCAAGAGATCTTAGTTTTATATAAACTTTAATTGGGTCAATATTTTCGCGGACCTCGCGTGACATGTGTATTTAATTTATGTCTATAGTTTAACTTTGTCAGCACTTTTGACTGATGTACAAATTATATTATTGATAATTGACCAAATGTGTATGTAACCTAATTAACTACGTGTGTGTATTTAATAACAAATAGATTCATTCGGTCTACTGGGTGATAAAATTATACTGTCCAATTTCGGATATGAATTCTAAAGATTTGATATTGGACATACTGCGGAATCGGGCAATCTGGCCCAAGTGTCAATACTCAAAGTTTACATATAAGTATTACATAACATAGTAAAATTCAAACATGATAAATTATAAATAGTTTCAGAATAATCAACAATCTTCCAACCGTACCCTAGCTATCAATGTCCGACTCTATCTCTAGATTAAAATTAGGGCAATTGGATGAAAATGTGGAAAGTGGGATGTCAACTTGGGAAGTCGACGGTACATTGTTGTGCCGATTACTAACTAATACAGGTACTTTCTGTTCGTTAGTCTGAGTTTGTGGATTCCCTGAACGACATAGTCGTGCAACAGGACGGTACTTCCATAACGTGAGTATCCCAAAATAATGCCAATAGCCACAAAATAATGCCAATTAGATTCGTGAATCGATCGCCACTGCGTATGCGTCATTCTTGTTCCAGACTCTCCTCCTCAAGTAACACATGACGTAGCTCTCCTCCTGGTATGTCAAGGTAGGTGTTTAGAGGCGTGTTAAACTTGCGGGGTGTCCTCGCCACCAGTTGGGCCACGGGAGTGATTGGCGACTTCAGGTAACTCGTCACTGCTCTGTCCACCCCACTGCTAGTGGGGAGTAATGTAATATTTTTCGTTTGGGCGATACATTTGGGTGAAAGCTTCAGGAATGTGACTCGTTCCAGTACTCTTTCGTTCCGATTTCCATCGCAAATAATGGATATGTGTATCGTGACTGGCGTGATAACTAGCCAGAGGTTGGGAGTACCCATCTTACTCCATTGAGCTGTCTGTATTGTCCTGGCTACCACTGGACATGTGCTATTCTTAGATCGCTCATAAATTTCTTCAAGTATGCAGTTTGGTTGGGTATCCATGTTTCTTATAGCCGTTGGTGAGCACGCTATCTGCGCCTTTGTCAACAGTAAGCATCTTTCTCTATCTTCCGCGGTCAATTCGAAGTAGTGCAGTGTGTTATAATCTACGACCAGTAGATTCCTTGGGGCGACAAATGTGCGCAACACCGACCCCTCAACGTTAAGTGGTATGGCCGTGACTTTGAGCATGCTGTACTTATTTTTCCCTGTCACTATGAAGTAGCCGATGACTGTTATATATCTGTCGTCATGACTGACTTCTGTTTCTATAATGGGTTGTCGTCGTATTTCGACCCCTTGAGGCAGTATCTGCCCTGCTTTCCCTATTAATTTGGTTATTTCACCCGGTTTCACTATATCAATGAAGTGTCCGTGGTTATAGTGAAGGTTTAATATTCCCTCGTAAAATTGAGTATATTCGTTTATGAAGTCCATAACTTGTAATGCTATCGTTTGTATTCGTAACGTGCTATATTCGGTTTCTAGTTTTTGTGCTTTGTCTTCTACTTCGTTAAGTCCTTTAGATATTTCTTGTAGACCTGTGATTAGTGCTTTGTTAAACTTGTTCATTTGCTTGTTTATCCTGTTCTCTGTGTGATTGATTGATGTTATTGTTTCTAACATTATCTTCGCCTGGTGCTGTGATCCCTTTATTAGCTCCTTTTGGTTATTATCTAATGCTTCAATGTTACTGTAGGCTTCATCATTGACTCCAAATACTGAGGTTAATATTGTTCCTAATATTCCTCTTCTTTCCCTTCCTTTTATTTCTACTGTCAGCCACTCGCTTACTGACTCCGCCTTTCTTTGTCTTTCCTCTAACTTCTCTATTATATCCTTACAATTCACGATATGTGTATTTAATTTATGTAGGTACATAGTTTAACTTTATCAGCACTTTTGACTGATGTACAAATTATATTATTGATAAATGACCAAATGTGTATGTAACCTAATTAACTACGTGTGTGTATTTAATAACAAATAGATTCATTCGGTCTACTGGGTGATAAAATTATACTGTCCAATTTCGGATATGAATTCTAAAGATTTGATATTGGACACGGATTCTAAGCTGTAGACTAAGGTCTGATATTGTAAAAAATGTTTTCATGCTCATCAATGTTTTCCTTGCTTGTTCGATTCTTGATAGGATTTTTTTTTGGATTACACTGACTATTGATATTTGCTCCCAAATATTTTATGTAATTTACCTGTTCTATTATTTGACCCTTGGCATACACCTGTACGTTTATTGGTGTCTTTGAGAATACTAAAGTTTTAGTTTTGAAAACGTTTAGATGTAAACAGAACATTTCGCTGTGGTGAACTATCGCATTTATTATATTTTGTAGTTCTTGTGCGTTGCTTGCTATTAAGATGGTATCCGTAGCCCTGATTCCGTTCATCTTAATATGATTCGATAATCATCGCATTGTGAGGAATTCGATTTTTTTGGTAATGCTACGAATGTTGATTTTAGCCAGTCTGTTGGTATTTTACCTGTGTCATATATCTTATTGAATAGTGCTGTTATTAAATCTAGGCTTTTACTTTCGTTATCTGCAATTAGTTTTAGTATTTTGGCATTGATATTGTCTGGACCGGGGGCTTTTCCATCTTTCTGAGATTTTACTGCGTGAATCACTTCTTCTTTGGTTATTTCTGGGCCTTTTTTATTTATTCGATTATCGGTGGATGGTGGAGAACAAGGTCTATCGTCGTCAAAAAAGAGTTTGTATGTATTCTTTCCATCTCTCTAGTTTGTCTTCCGTACTCATAATTATTTCATTATTATCATTTTTTAATATTGTGATTGTCTCTTTTTGTGTCTACCTGTCATTATTTAAAGGTGTCGTATTTTTCCTGAAGTTGTTCGATTTCTAGGCATTTTGTTGACATCCAGTTTTTCTTTGAGCAGTATTCGTTTTTACGAGTCGTAGGTTGCTAACCTTGCCAATCACTCTCCACATTTTATTCGGGCTTGGGACCGTCTGTGGTAACTGCAACTCAATCCACTTGCAATCACCCCAGGGAGTTTTTAAAACAACTTTTTCCGGACAAAAAAATTTAAATTTAAAAATTTGTTTAAAAAAAGTTGTTTAAACAATTTTTGGCCATCGCTTTCCCTGAAGAACATGCACTTTTCTTATAAGTGGACTATTTCAAGTAAGATTGTGCAACAATATGGAATGAGAACATTTTTCTTATATTCTTTCTTACGTTATTTCTACACTCTTTTGAACTATTTTGCATTATTTTACTTATAATAAATTGCTAAAGAATTATTATAATGCTTCCTTTTATTTTTCTATACTATAGCTGATTTTTTACTTTTTGTTTTATTATTTCGATATCACGTCTAATGTAAATAATATTTAAAACAGTTCATAAAAGTACACAATTTTCTCAACATCGTAATCATTAAGGCTTTTTTAACTCCAGCATCCTTAATTTGTTTGTGTATTCCTCTAAACTCTAAAACTACAACCAAAGTTTAATTGCGTAATACTGATAATTCCTACTGGGAGTTTCATGTTGTGGAGTTTATTAGTTTGTTCTGGTTCGATTTTTCCAGTTATATTTCTCTTTGAACTGCAACTCTCTGTATGTAGAAAATTTAGTTTCTTTATTTTTCCGCTATAGCTTTTTAATGACTCAAAAATCCATGACTGTTTCATTGGTTTTTGCAGTGCTCTTTTGTAGAAATTTTTTTTATGGAAATGAATAAAAATGGAAAATAAAAAAAGACTAGTTTTTCATCGAAACAGCTGGGTATACCATAAAAATCAATTGCGTGTTCTGTACACAAATCTTAAATAAAATGATTATTATTTGTTTAATAATTGTATAAGGTTCCTGACAAAATAAGTCTAATCTATAAGTGTTTTTGAGTTTACATTTTCGTTGAACAGGTGAATGTCATGATCCGGTGTTGCATTGTTTAAAACTTTTGCCTTGCTGATTTAACCTTATTACGTTAGTTTGTAAGTATTCATGAATACTTCAGAATAGTACATAAATAATAGTACAGTTAAAGATAAATATAATAATTACATTTTCCTGGTATCGTCTTTCAGTGAGAAAATCTAGTAACATATATCGATAAATAATTGATGGATTCGACCGTTACTTGATGGAAATTCATTTTATGTAACAATAAAACACTGAAAACTTTGTTTTCAAAACTTCCACAAAATTTATTTTAAATTCTTATCACTACAGCTGTTTCGGCTGATTGCCTTTCTCAAGTGATCTGATTTTGGCATGGGTTTACATTTTATAGTCTCTAATGAAATAGGTTGAGGAGGGGAGAACTGTTTGTCTCAAGCTGGTCATTCAGAATTATATCTGTGTTTTTTAATTTGTTGATTTCCATAGATTCTAACAAAGATAGCTTAAGGCCTTTATTTTGAATGTGGAGAATTTTAAATTCGTTATTAAAAGAATGATTATGATCTAGAAGGTGAAGTGCGTATGTAGAATCTGTTTTTCTATTATTGAAAGCCCTTTTATGTTCTGCTATTCGTTTATTAAAATTTCTACCTGTTTGACCAATGTAAGTTTTTGGGCAGTCGCCACATTTAAGTTTGTACACATACAACAGATTCTACATACGCACTTCACCTTCTAGATCATAATCATTCTTTTAATGACGAATTTAAAATTCTCCACATTCAAAATAAAGGCCTTAAGCTATCTTTGTTAGAATCTATGAAAATCAACAAATTAAAAAACACAGATATAATTCTGAATGACCAGCTTGAGACAAACAGTTCTCCCCTCTTCAACCTATTTCATTAGAGACTATAAAGTGTAAACCCATGCCAAAAACAGATCACTTGAGAAAGGCAATCAGCCGAAACAGCTGTAGTGATAAGAATTTAAAATAAATTTTGTGGAAGTTTTGAAAACAAAGTTTTCAGTGTTTTATTGTTATATATCGATACGTTTTATAAGTTTTTAAGAAAATTTTCTATTAACAACAATAATATTAGCGAAAAGTAATAGTCTGCGGACAGCATTAGCAATATACTGTGGTCAGGGTAACAAGAATCCAGTTTTGAAACGCTATTATCAGGCAATATTGATTTTTAGGTCAATTAAGTTAGTTTTTTACTCATCATAACTGTGTAGACGGATTAGACACTTGAAATGTGTAGTATGAGATATTACAAAAGCATTCTTATCTAGGGATTCATTAATTTTTTGGTGGAACTATTTTTAAATAAACAATAAAAACGCCAAACTCAATATTTTGCTCATAACTTGTCTATCTGAAGATTTAACGTCAACAGACAATTTTTTCGTATATAATATCATCAGAGAGAAAATTTTGCCACCAATATTTTCGACTGGTATGAAAGTTTGTTGCCTGGCAATTTTCGCGAATTAAATTTGGACAGTTAAATCACGAGACGTCAGTCCAGTAAAGTCCAGTGTAGTTTTGCCGGTAAATAATTGATAATCTTTATTTATTTGTTAACAATTCTAAATGTACAATTTATTATAAGCTGTAGTAGTTTGCCCATTCGTTTATACCAAAACATGATTGTGTGTATAATTGACCTGTAACATTTGGGAACTCGAAGGTACAGCTTCATTTGTTGTTCTGAGATTTTCAATCAAATTCTGGTGGTAACTGGAATCCAGCTACACATATGGTTTTAAAGAGCTTGCATTTGAGTGACCCCTTAATTTAGTTAACTCCTGTTCAGAAACACCTTGCTTGAACAAGACTGACATAGCTGAAGATCGATGGGAATGGTTTGTAATTTTATATTTTTTTTTGTATCTATTCCAATATTTTCAGCTGACATTTTTGTCCACTTAGATACGGTGTTGATTCCAAGTAAACAATTTTTGAACCAAGATCCATCCTTCCAGTTGAGGTGAACGGTAAGAAAGGGTCTGTCTGATAAAATCTATGGTTCCTTTTTTTTCTATTAATTGCAAAATTAATTTAACTGGGCATAAATTTTCGTTTGATGAATTTCTTACCAGCCATTTGCTGCTTGCCAAACTTTTCGAAACGCCTTGATTTGTTTTGGAAAAAATGCTGCTGTATTCAATTTCGATCCGTAAATTCTCCCATAACATCAAATTACTTCTAGAAAAAGTGAATATTGCAGTTTACGGCCTCATTGCCTCTCCAAGCAAGTTTAAATGAGCAACGGTGAAAAAATTTTTTTTGTGCTCCCTCGGGGGTTTCCTCAACGTAGCTTTGGATATTTTTTAATAGTTCTTCGGTGGATAATGCTTTTGAACTAAGTTTTCTTTTTTCTTGAACACTTTCAACCTGCCTTCGCTTTGGGGGTCGATTTTTATGCCGTACTCCGTAAAATATTTTTTTTGTACCATTTTTGCTGTAGTATTCCACATTGACATTCTACAGACGAATCTTTATAGTCTTCGCCATTGCCTTTTTTCATGTTAAAGGCATAATCCTCGAGAATTTTTGCTAGTTCTGTTATGGTAGTACATCTTTCAAGCGTAAAATTTCTTACCCGTAACAACTCCGAAAATTGGGTCCAGATACAGCTTTTGGAACACTTCGTGTATAATGGGACATTTTCCGAAACCAATTTTTTGATTTCTTCACCTGACTGGGATTCAAATCTTGATTTTTCGTCTGGATTCTTTATATCTGTCCAAAATTGATTACACCTCAATGACGTTTGTCAAACTGACAACAATAGAAATACCAGACACCTTCGTGACGGATATGTCATAATTTTGTCGCTGAGAAATCACGGGCAGGAAGTTTTGTCCGTAGGAAACGTGAAGTTGCTATGATGTTTTATCAGTTAAAAATAGTTTAGTGAAATAGTCAGAAAAAAATACACAAAGTGAGATATGCTAAATTAAAATTGGATAATAAACAAAAACATTATTCCATAATGAACACCAAAATCACTGTTTTTGAATATTTACTAATAACTTTATTATTATTTAATAAAATTTGTTTAAATGTACCTCATCTTGAGGGTATTATTGGGTTTGAATTGAATGGCGTGCAAAAGATGCGCCATCGGTTGAATAGTTTTTGCGAAATTTAATTAATTTAGATGTCCTAATTTGTCCAGATAATTTGACTGAATGAATTTTAATTATTACCCTATTCCAATCTTTGGTAATACTTCCTACTTCCACATTAACCCCACTTCTTTAGAAATACAAATAGTTTCTTGTTTGTTAATTTCTGATAGCAACAGACGACTATCGCTAAGAACAGACGTACTCTTTCTAGTGTTGACCACCCCTAGCAACAGACGTGCTCTCTTGGCTGTTGACTTTCGCTAGCAACAGATGTCCTCTCTTTCTTGCCTGTTGACCATTGCTAGTAACATATGTACCTAACTGTTGACCACCACTAGCAACAGATGAGCTCTCTTGGCTGTTGATTTTCGCTAGCAACAGACGTCCCCTCTCTCGACTGTTGACTGCCGCTACTAACAGACATTCTCTCTCGCTTATAGTTACGCAAAAATACCGCGATTCCTTTTTTGAATCGTATACAGACGTAAATATGTTCTATCTCTTGATTTTAGTGTTAGTACCGCTAAACACGTGTTGAACAACCGATAAAAACTCCGAAAACGAAACGTTTCCAAAAACTCTCATCACACAAGATTAGCATATATGTTATTTAATCAAAAAGTTTTAATAACCGCTGCATAAAACTTGCAACGTGACGTTACCCGGTGTGCGAATGCCAACTCTACAACATCCAACATCCTAAACACACTATACCAATAACATATCCCCAAAAATAATATTTAAATAAGTAAAAAAGAATTCATAACATCACAACCCAACAAAAAAAAATTGTTTGTCTTGCCGCCGAAAAAAAATCAACTGATTTTGGTTAATTCATCTGTGCTGATTCCAAAAACACAAACCTTTTCTTTGTATCAGCTCTAGTTTTTGAGATATAACATACTCATCAAATACTTAAATATTCTTACATTTCTGTATATTTCACCACTATAACCGCAATATGTTTATAAACCAACTTAACAAATTCTAATACAAATACATACTAATGACTTCTAATTAAAGTGTACTTTTTGGAAATGCCCATAACTTGAAATTAGCGCTAATTGCTTTTTAACTATTATCCGATCAGTCAATAGTATTTTCTGAAACGGCGTTAATAAATTGTTCTATTGTAAAATTTAGTTTGAACCTGAGTTTCGTTGCAAGAGTTTGTTTTTGACAACTGAAAACCATGGCTTCTACAAGCAGGCTGTTGTGTGAATAACCCGGACGTTTTTTGCTACATATGTGGCGAGCATATTGTAAAGGAAAGTAGAAAACCAGTTTGTGCTTTTATAAAAAGCGCATATCAAGCCTACTTTGGTGTTCACTTAGGAGATCAAGATAAATCCTGGGCTTCACATGTCGTGTGCAAAACTTGTCTGGAAAACTTGCGACAGTGAACGAAAGGACAACGAAAATATTTAAAGTTTAGTGTACCAATGGTATGGAGGGAACCAAAAAATCATTTTAACGATTGCTATTTCTGTCTTGTGAATATAAAGGGCATTAATCGTAACAATCGACATACGTAGACATATCCTAACCTGGATTCAGCAATAAGACCAATTCCACATCAGCTTGAACAGATACCCATTCCAATATTTAGCTGTCTACCTACGTTACCAGAGGATAATGTCGAAACGTTATCTGACGAACTACAGACTAATAGATTTGAGGAAGACGACAGTGATTTTGAAGAGAAGCCAACACGTCCTGAACTCTTTACTCAGGAAGAGCTCAGAAATTTGAACCTTCCAAAGGATTCTTCCGAGTTGCTTGCCTCCAGACTAAAGCAAAAGAATCTTTGCCCAGACACCAAAATTACATACTACCGTAATAGAGAAAAAGATCTTTTGCGTTTTTTCTCAGCAAAATGATATGGTTTTTTGTAATAATATTAAAGGACTGTTAGACAAAATGGGTGTATCGGAATATACACCAGATCACTGGCGTCTTTTTATCGACAGGTCCAAACGAAGTTTAAAGTGTATCCTTTTACATAATGGCAACAAATATGGAAGTATACCAATTGGGCATTCTACAAAAATGAAAGAAGAATATAAAACAATTTCGCTGGTGCTAAAAAACACCAAGTATGACTAACATCAGTGGGCGATCTGTGTTGATTTTAAGATGGTGAATTTTCTCCTGGGACAACAAGGTGGCTATAGAAAATATCCTTGTTTCCTGTGTCTTTGGGATAGCAGGGCTAAGGACCAACACTGGAGTAGAAGAAAATGGCATCCCAGAGATGCTTTAGTTCAAGGAGAAGCTAATGTAGTTAACGAAGCATTGGTCGACTAAGAGAAAATAATATTACCTCCGTTACATATTAAACTAGGGCTGATGAAACAATTTGTAAATGCTCTAGACTAGAATCGTCCTTGTTTTGAATACTTGTCCAGCAAATTCCCTGCACTTAGTAAAGAAAAATTGAAAGCTGGAATATTTGATGGGCCTCAGATACGACAACTTATAAAAGATTCGCATTTTACAGAATCGATGACTGAAATTGAATGTAATGCATGGTGCTCTTTTGTGAAAGTTGTGCAAAATTTTCTTGGAAAGAATAAATCGGAAAATTACCAAGATATAGTGGAAGAAATGCTTAACAATTTTAACAAACACGGTTGTCATATGAGTATTAAAATTCATTACCTCCACAGCCACTTAGACCGTTTCCCAGAAAATCTTGGTGACTAGAGAGGAATAAGGGAAACGCTTCCACCAAGATATCAAAACGATGAAAGAGAGGTATCAGGGGAGATGGGACACTCACATGATGGTGGATTACTGCTGGAGTCCTTAAAGGGACCGTCCTTTTAAAGCCTTTGCAAGAAAATCATACAAAAGGAAGTTTTTAGGTGACGCTGAATAGCAGATTTGTGCTGCGATGCTGGTTAAGTTAGATGAAAAGTTAAGTTTTTTTAGCAGATATGTGTGATGATTTTTATAAGTACATTATTGAACAATAAATATCTTACTTTTTATTAGTGTTTTGTTTATTTAATTGGTAGCAGCACTACATATACGTAGCTAGTGCTGCGTTAAATTAACCTATATGTTAGAAATTTGATCTGTTGTACTTCCTGAAAACGATCTGATGGAGCAAATCTAGTGGCATTTTTAGATTCAGCAGACCCAAATTACCTAGAAACAGTAAAAAAATTTCCGGCAGAAACTGTTCAAAAGAAATCCAGTCCTTATACAAAATAAAAGAATTTATAAAATTAAGTGCTTTTAAACTTCCGTTAGATTTAATCTGGTAAACCCGTTACACAAAATGCTTGAACTTTTTATTCATCGTCTTAAAACAGTCTTTTTTCAAAATGATGGATGATTCCGTCGCAGAAAGGACAGACTTGGAAGCACAGCGCTGGCAAATTTCAAGGTGCCATATTAAATTTTTCTTCGGGGAATAAATGCCTAGTGGCATCCTGTGAATTTTTAATCGTGTTTTATCTAAACAGTAAAGGACTGAGGATGGTTAAAGTAATTGAGTGATTTATTATTAATGCATAAAGTTTGGTGGTAATTTTCTACTAAATTTCTCTAAGCATGATAGAGATAAATATTCATAGGAAAGCAGATGACTAAAAAAGCGAAAATGTGGTGATTAAGACAATATAAGTCTCCCAAGAGACTAGATTTAAACTAGAATAATAAAACCAACCCTTTAGAAATGACTTCCTAAATTATCAATTACGAAAATATAGGAGTCTAAATATATCAAATGATAAATCACTATTTACGGAAACTGAAGTGTACAATATAATAACAAACCGAAGAAAATGTTTAACACATTAAGATTGCAGTAAAGTGGATTTACCTCATGTCCTTTTGTACTATCAGGCTCTAAAGATAATAAATTTGCTAATGTATATTGCCTTATGTTATTGTACAAACTAAGTACTGGACTAAGTTGTTATTCTACGATATTCTATACTCCAGCAAAAAAATAATGAAACAAGTCATATGCGTGATATCGTAAAATTTAGCTGGGGTTATGAGTTTTACCAACAAGCGGAAGAAGTATCAGTAGCGGACAATTCATTTTTAATTTTGCGTATGGCATATTAAGAACACATAATTAAAAGCAAGGAGTATATCAATATAATCTAAAATATTTTAGGTTTCATTCAAGAATTACATCTTCTTCATTTTTCTTGCTGTTCTGTCAATATATTACCCTCCTTATCTCTTTACTTCTTTTGTTTGAATTCCTTTTTAATTTTGTTTAGTTTCTGGTAAAATTTCTCGTTTCTATTGACTTAATTAGATTTTGTATTTCTTAAAGTTCTTTGTTCAACTCTTCTTTCTGCGTTAGATTTTCTTTTCTTCCTTGCGTAGTTACTTATATTCCTCCTGTGCTTGTCGGGTTCTGTACCCCTGTTGCATAATTAATATGCTCTGCTTTTTCTCTTTATTATAATCTGTGATTCTTCGTCAAAACAGTCATTTAATCTTGTTCTTCTTTGTTTACTTTTCACGCCTAGTAATTCTCCAGTTGCTTCTTTTATAATGTTTCTGCACACTTCTCACTTTTCATTTATGTTTTCATATTTTAGTCTGTTTTCTAGTTTGATGTTTATATTTTGTTTATATTCTCTATTTTTAATTGTATTTTTAAGTCCTTCTACATTGTATCGTTTATGTTTAGAACCTATTTCCTTTCTTAAACGTTTAAAATTCTGGCCCTTATCCTACTTTCTATCCAGTTGTGATTAGAACCCGCATTTGCTCCTTTTCTGGTGCGAACGTATATTATATTGGATTGGTGTGTTGAGTCTACAATAGAATGATCTATCATATTTACCGTAAGTCCTCTGGTGATTTCCAGGTGCCTTTGTGTATATCTTTTCGAGCGAAGTTAAAATTATACCATCGATTAAAAAAAAACTACTATGAAAAACGTAGTTTTTCATAGTAGTTTTTTAAAGTAGTAAAACTACAGTAAAGTAGTTTTTATTTGTAGTAAAACTACAAAAAAACTTTTGAAATTAGAGCATCAAAAGTATTAAAAATTCGTTATTTCTCAAGCACAATGAAAGTGGGAAAAGCCCTGGACCTGACATGCTTCCAATAGAAATCCTAAACAATCTAGATGAGAAACACATTAATGTTTTAGTGACAGTCTTGAACCAAATTTATAGTTCAGGCGTATTACCCAAAGAGTGGTTAACGTTGATTTTTATTTGTTTGCCCAAAAAGAAAAACGCAAGAGAACGCAGCGACTACCGCACCATTAGCTTGATGTCTTACGTACTAAAGTTACTACTAAAAGTCATCCATAACCGAATATATCACAAACTGGACATAGATGTTAATGATACACAGCTTGGTTTTCGCAAAGGCCTAGGAACGCCTGAAGCTCTTTTTTCACTTAATATACTGATACAAATATGTCAATCAAGATATATATGCATGTTTTATTGGCTATAATAAAGCATTCGATAAAGTACGACATAAACAATTAATGAATGTCCTGAAATCAAAGAAGATTGACTACAACGACCTCAGGATCATATCAAATTTATACTACAAACAGCGAGCAAAAGTACGTGTTAACAAACAGCTGTCAGAGGAAATTGAAATTAGACGTGGAGTGAGACTGAGATGCGTATTGTCGCCAATTCTTTAAATGCCTATTCCGAAGAGATCTTGAAAAACGCTCTTGAGGGTGAAACAGCTAGAATAAAGGTAAATGGAGTTCCTATTAACAACATTAGATATGCGGACGACACTGTGATTTTAGCCGAAAATATTGAAGATCTTTAGACACTGGTGACCAGAATATCGGAGTATGGAAAAGAGTACGGTCTAACAATGAACGTCAAGAAGAAGAAATTTATGCGAATATCGAAAACTCAAACAAATAACAAGAATCTTTTAATAAACATAACCAACGTCGAACAAGTGGACAAATATGCATATATGGGGACAATTATTAACTCCACAAATGATTACATTTAGAAGATCAAAATCAGAATAGAAAAGGCTAGAGCAAATTTCAATAAAATGAGAAGAGTGCTATGGAATGTTGGACCTTAAATACGACATTAATGAAAAAACTGGAATCATTTAAGCTGTGGGTGTATAGAAAAATTCTGAAAATATCGTGGACAGAACACGTCACAAACAAAGAGGTTCTGAGAAGGATGAATAAAGAAACAGAAATTTTAAATACAATTAAAACAGGAAAATTGGAATATCTCGGACATATTACACGTGGAGAGAAAGACACCTTGCTCCAAATGATTTTGCAGGGAATGATCCAAGGAAAGAAAAGCATAAGGAGGTGTAGAATGTCATGGCTGCGCAACATGAGTGGTACGGATGTACATCAAATGAAAATTTCAGAGCAGCCGTCTCAAAAATCCGAGTAGCTATGATGATTGCCGACCTCCGCCGCGGAGATGGCATTTAAAGAAGAAGAAGAAGAATTTCTCACGCATCAATTTTTTTCATTTTTTTGGGCTGTTTCATACCATGCAAGTTAGTTTACTTTGTTTTCCAGTTCTTCTTCTGCCGGAGTTTTTAGTTTTTTATTGACGCTTATAAAATGAAAGTATTTGCTTCATTGTGTAGCAACTTCAATCTACCTATTTAACTGCTTATTCATCTGTTGTGTCTTTATTTTGCTGTGTAAACACATTTCGACATAATTTCAGAACATTGATTAATTCCGTTATTAAACAAACTTCTCGGTTATTTGACACTCAAGAAAATTAAATTTTTTTTAGACATAAATTTAGAATCTCGATAATTGCGTTTTGTTGTGTTTGTTACCATAAGTATAATTAATTGCGGGAAATATTGTATTTGTAACAATATGATTCATGTCATGCATGAATCGAATATAAAAACATGCCAAATAAACACATTTTGGCATATTTTTAAAAGACATTATATACATACAAACCAAACAAACATCTGCAGTTGCTAGCACTGTGTTTATTGACGGACTAAATAATTGAACATCGTTCTGAAATTAAAAGAATATACTAATTTTAGTATTTTACATCTTTAGGTATATAGTAGACTTCCGCACATCCGATCAGTCTACACATTATTAATGTGAATGAAAACTTATTTTATAAACTAATTTTTGATTTTTATTATTAAAAGCAGAAATATAATTGTTACAATGTAAAGTGACCAGCAAGGAAACATATTTTCTTAAGCGCCACCAATGATCGAATTTAAAATTTCCGAGAATGCATGATGGACCCGTGCTTTCGGCTACTTTTGACCACTTATAGTTTCATTTAATAGTTGCCAGACTATATTTATGTTTAAATTATAAGGGTGTTATACGACTACAGAAAAAGAAATTATACTTGTACAAGAAAGTGCCTCTTTTCTAATTTCTAAAATCATTTATAATATAATCTACATAAAACTAATGTCTTTCTCATATATAAAACACATTTTACTAATTGTTCATTTATAAAATTTAAAGGATATATTGTGTGCCATACTATCCATCCAGAGAATGTTTCAAAGGGCACGAGGACAGTTAAAATAAAAATAAAGGAATTTATAATACACTACCACCAGAAGGGTAATGAAATGGTAGAATTACAGGACACATCTGTTGAAATTTAAACCAAGACCTTGGAGGTGACAATCATAACTTTAGCAAAAAATTAGCACATTTTTTAATATCCGCAAAAGCCTCAATAATTTCTCTGCTTTATACGAATAATTTCTCTATGATAAATCGTACTCACAACCAATACACTATGCCCAATATGCCCATCGAACAGTTTTCAGATGCGGAAAACAATATTATACTTTTTGCTATGATTCCCATTATTACCAACATTAAGTTCGAAATAATTGCTTTGGCCAACCCTTAGTAATAACTCCTACTTCTAAATCTAACTACACTCTCAAGAAACACAGGCAATTTTGACCAATGAAAAATAAAATCGCCCTTTCTTACCTATTGGCTTCCGTATACAACACACCCTTTTTGCCTTTCTTAATTTGGTTGCCATAGATAACAGACGTGTTTTCGACTCTCTTATCTATTGGTTCGCGTGGACAACAGACGCTTTTTCTATCTCTCTTAATTTGGTTCCCGTCAAAAATAAACTTTTTTTCTATGTCCTCTGGATTCCTGTCTACCATATAGAAAAGACGTTTCTTCTCTTTGCCACCGTCGGCTACCTTAAACGCTTTTTGCTACTTTTGAACCAGTTAAAACGCGAAAGTGAGGTAAATGTGTAGCCTCTAGGGACAAATAATGCAATACTCCTTAAATGAGCCGTCCTCAATACTTTTTAAGTAGCGTTGTCGATTGTGTAAACTAGGATTTGTATATCATATGAATGACTTTGAAAATCCTATAATCGGCACACCCACTTGATGCGCAGCAAAATAACCGGGTCTTAAAAATCACGTAGTAGTAGATTTTGATGGCTCTATATTAACGTAAATTGTAAGAAGAGAGTTTAAACAATTCGACGAATGTAAATTGTTAAAAATATCACCTTCAAAATCTTCTAAATATAAAAAGTAAGTAGAAATATTATTATTAATAAAGTATATTCGCTGAACTACAAAAGCAACGAAAATTTAAGATAAGCGCAGTAACTCACAATTAATTCATCTAGTTCTAGTCCTGAACTGCATTCGTGTCTGCAAAAGCATGTAGATTCCCGTGAATACTGGTATTGGATTATTCACCAAGAAATTTCTGATCCTTGAGAGCATTTTCGGTCTCCAAAGGATCGGTGAGTATACCTTCATTTGATATTGCTGTTAAAGCTATTTGTAAGGGATTCTGAAGTGCATATTAACTATTTTTATGCTTCTGTTTAGTAAATTCTTTATATAGTTTAAAAATTGCGTTTTTAATTTTTCATATAGACTTTATTTCAATAAAGTTTTTAAGGATAATCATTATATAAAATTTAAAACATTTGGCTATTGGTAAATTCCATATAAAATTTGTTATTTAAGTCCCCGTATACAAAAGTACTACATTATATAGGGTACGAAGACGATAATGTCCAATAAGAATTATTAGATCCTGTTAAAACTTTGAAAGTTTTCATATTTGGGCCATATTCTAGAAAATAACCAATATAGTCTTCTAAATGTCATCTTAACAGGTAAAGTTGACGGACGAGGAAGCCCTGAGCGACAGCAACATTCATGAAACTTTGTCAGCATAAGAAAAATCTTATTCTGTTTCTTATTTTCTGTTTCTTGCTTATGATTTGTTTTTTTAATGCATGTTTTCAAATTCTCCCATTTAACATTTATACCTGTTTTCGTAGCTTGTTGCTTCAGATAGTAATTTAAGCTTCTTTAGTAAACGGTTCTCTGACTTTACTTTTGTAGCAACTACAGTTTAAAAATTTCTTCTGCTCCAAATCATATTAAAATCTTCCATTGTCTTAGCATGCGATTTGTTCCAACAACTACATAATGTTCTAGCAATTTATATTACTTCCGCGGTCTACTCAAGTACAGGGCCGATCGTAGCAGAATGTGCAACGCGTGCATCGCACGCGGTCGGCAAGATAGACCAATCTGAATGAAAAAAAAAATCATTGATCTCAAGTAAAAATCTTATATACACAGATATTTGAGGGTTCTAAAAGGTATATGAGGAGTAACTGATGAAACATTCGTGAAGACGTACAGCTTTGTTTTTGTTTTAAATAGTCCCAAAAAATGAAAAAATCATTGTTTTCACCAACCACCAACGACCAAGGTTGGTCAAAATTAAAACTTCACGATTTTTTAAATTAAAGTGGTTACATACTTTTTAGGACACTGATGATGGAATTTGGATTCCGAAAACGTTTTGTCTTTATGACATAGCCCGATTGGGTTTTTTAATTACATACCTTTTATAAAGGATTTTAACAAATTTTTTGTGATACATGGTATACAGCCAGCTACAGGAAGTTAGTTTCCTTGTGAATTTTTTAATGAACTAACTTCATTTAAAGATATTTTTTTAAGTGAAAAACTGGCCAATTAAAATGATTATTAGTATTAGCAATTACAGTAAAAAATTACCTTATTTTCTGTTTTCCAAATTTTGCTCTGACAATAAGAATTTTTTTATCCTTACCTGTTTCTGTGGCTTCAGGCCAAAGAAGTTTTAGTAAATTAAAAATTACTTAATGAATATATGACTTACGAAATACTTACAGATTTGGTCATTTTCTACTGCGGTACTACAGCCCAAATTGAGCCTTGGCCTCCTTTATTTTTTGCCTCTACCCTTGCTTATCTGTGGCTGATCTTCTCCATACATGGACTCCTAAAAGGGTTTGTGCGTCGCTGTTTACTGTGATTTCCCAGCGCTTTCTTGGCTTTCCAACCGGTCTCTTTCCCTGCATTCTAGCATTGAGTGCTCTTTTTGGTAGCCTATCCTCACCCATTCTTATTACATGTCTGGTCCATTGCAATTTTTGTATTCTAATGAAGTCTGACAGTGGTGCTTCCTTATAAAGTTGATAAAGCTCGTTGTTGTATCGACTTCTGAAGATTCCGTTTTCCCTCAAAGGTATTAGTATTCTCCTCAGTACTTTCCTTCCGAATGTGTCAAGTTTGCTTTTGGATGTTTCTTTCAGGATCCATGCTTCACTGCCATAGCCATGCTATTGGTCGAATTAAGGTTTTATAGATTCTCATCTTTATATTTTGGTGGACATTTTTAGACCGAAATATATGGAAGAGCGCAAAATAAGCTCTGTTTGCCTGTGTTATTCTCTTCCGTATTTCTCCATCTTCTGATCCATCGGCATATATTTCTACTCCCAGGTATGTAAACTTTCCAACTGTTTCAATGTCATATTCATGTATAATGTTTTATGGAACTATATTTCTTCTCGTCCGTATCATTATTTTTGTTATTTCTGTGTTAATTTCCAGACCTAGTCTTTTTGTTTGCGTTTTTAACTCGTATGCGTATGTTTCCTGTGTTCCTGTTGATGTTCTCATAATACAAACATCATCAGCATAAGCGGCCGGTTAAACCGTTCGGGTTAGTCAGTAGGTTTCCTCGTCCATAACCGCATACTCCAGTACCAGGTTAAACAAAGTTGGAGCCTGCCCATCTTCCTGGTTTAGTCCCTGCGAAATTTTGAAAAAGTCTGTCCGGTGGTTTTGTATTCGCACACATGCCTGAGTTTCATCCATTGTGGCTTTAATGAGTCTAATTAGCTTGTGTGGTATTGCCAAGTCAACCAATATATTGTAGAGTTTGTTCCTTTTCACTGAGTCGTATACCTGTTTAAAGTCTACAAACACATTGTGAACATTAGTGACATGTTCCCATAATTTACTCAAGATGTGTTTGACTGTAAATATTTGATCCAGTGTCGATCTTCACCATCGAAAGCCTGTCTGATACTCTCCAATAATATTTTCTTTTAGTGGTTGGAGTCGCTGGTTTATAATTTACGTAAGGACTTTATATGCTGTACATAGAAGAGACATTCCCCATCAGGAGATTTAGCCATCACCTCTATCGAATTTAAATTGTCTGAAAAAAATTGATAGCACCGAAATTAATAACAAATTTGCTTTCTAGATAGCTAGAAAAATTAATTTATAAATCATTATTAGGACTATTAGTTAGTTTTTGTAGAAGGACAAATTGATATACTTTTAATTTCACGAGATTTATGCTTAAGTATTTTTTATTCCTGGATTATATTCTGTGGTATTCTGAGTGAATACTGTTGAATACACATTTTTATTACTAAATGACTGTTTTGATTTAGAAGGTTATAATATCTTAGTAAAATATTTTTTCACTGTTATGACCCGGCTGGCCAAAAATAAACTTTTGCGTTTCTAATTTTTTTGCAGTTTTATTAGTGTTTTACTTTGTATTGTTAAGCCTAAAAGACGGGTTAAAAGGCTCACAGATACTTAGATGCGTTTATGTCATCATTAAGTATTAATAAAAATATGAAATATTTTCTAGAAGGGTGCAAAACAGTCACACGTCTGTGTTGAAGCACGAGATATCTATTACTGATGTGCTGCCAGAAGTCATAAAACCGACGACGGCTCGTCTGTGTTGCACAACATAAGTACCATAGACGAGAGACCGCTTTCAAAACCGCCGCGGCCGCCGACGCGGCGCAAACCGCCCTGTCTGTGTTTAACCTTAGACACGTTAAACTCTGGGGCGACACGTTAGGTTTTTTCACGCGGGCGGCCGACTACCTAGAATCGGTCCTGCTCGAGTATCTTCTACTTGGCTTTATAATTTTTCATTTATTATAACGTATTCTATTATCGATTTCTGACTCGAACACTTTATGGGTGCAAATAATACATCTATCAATAAACGTGCAATAAAGTAAATATATGGCCCTAGTTAAATCTACAGTTTCACAGACAAATTAGTGCATCCGGTGCACGAATTCAATATTTAGGGCATGGCTTCAGGCCTTATTAAAGTTGTAATGGACTGTCGATGCACATTCTAAACCATAATAATAGCTATTATTTGCTTATTGTAGGTATAGCGCGAACTTCTGCAATTCTACAATATCTGAGCCAATTATGCGAAGTTACTGAAAGTGACTTTATTATCATGTTCATTTAGCTATGATGTGCTAATAGGATGAAATGGCGACTTATGAAATGTTATTATGTAAAATAAACATAAAATGCAGTAATTCGAATAATAATTTTAATTAAATAATAATACTTTGAAATTTCTGTAAGAATACTAAAATTACTTTATCAATTGTTAGAATATTTATTGTTTAACCCATTCATTACCAATTTAAAGTCTTTTTGGTGAAGTTTTAGCGTATATGACATTATTCACGAAATGTTGTTAAATTATGTCTTTCTTATTAAAAACAAGAATATTTTTTAATCACTAATTGCAAAGAAAATTTGTTTTTACAAAAAAGCAGGATTATATCTGTTACATGAGAAAACAAATAATCATACAGAAAGCTAATAAGTAAGCAATAGCCATGGATGGGGACCTAAATAATATCTGACATAAACACAATCACAAATGCAAATCAAAATGCACATCTTCAACAAAGATGTGCATTTTGACAAAGAAACACCAACAACAAATGATTCACTACAGACACACACACACACACACACAAATATATATTATATATATATATATATATATATATATATATATATATATATATATATATATATATATATATATATATATATATATATATATATATATATTAGAAGTGATTATTTCGACCAAAAAATAATTTATAAATACGTTCAAATTATCGGGTAAAGTGGTCTATAATAAAAATCTTTCTTTTTTCTAAATTACTCAATATTTCGCCATTTATTTAAAAGCTTCTTTATGAGTAAACTAAAAACAATTTGAACATTACAAAAAATGGCGTACAAATACATTTTAAAACACTCACAGAATTTAAAAGATTTCGCAAATAAAAACTGACATTGAAGTATTTGAAATATTGAATGTCAAGATTAAATTGTCTTAAGCACGTTCGTTACAGCTATACGATAAAAAATTAAAATTATTGCAAATGTAAAAATAAAAATAACAATAAAAGAAAAGTTAGAAGAATAATATTTATTTGATGAATTATTAAGGTTAGTTGTTATTAAGATGAATGTTGGCTATTTTTAATATTTATAAATTTTGTTCAATATGTAACAATATATGTTACTTAACTGTCCAGTGTCCGTTTTATAATTTAAAGTGTTTTTATTTTTGTTAATGTAATACATTTCAAGGAATAATCTACTTTTGTAGTTTTCAGTCTGTGCCAAAATGTGAGCTTTTTTATAGTCTAGCATATGACCAGTGTTTTCATAGTGCTCAACCACTGCGCAAGTATTTTTTCTCAAGCGGCAATCACTTTTATGTTGTGTGATGCGTTGTTTTAGCCATTGTGATGTTTGACCAATTTAGCTATTTTGACATCCTAAACATGGTATTTCATAAACGACATTACTTTTATATAAGGTTGGTACTGGGTCTTTGATTTTTGAAAATAGTTGTTTGCTGTTCATGGTATTATATTTAGCTATAATATTAGGAACATTTTTGAATATGGATATGACAGAATGAGTTAGACCATTAATAAAGAGAAGTTTTTTATATTTGATTGATTTGTTATTAGAATCATGGACGGGACCGTCATAGAAATTAGTGCTGTAAATCAGTTTTTTTAAAATTTGTTTAGGATATCCGTTGTTACGAAAAATTTTGTATATTATGTTCAGATTTTTTTGTAAAAAGTTGTCATCAACAATGGACATTATCCTGTTTTTCATACCTAGTACGGTATTATATTTTTGACGGGTGGTATGGTTTGAATAGTAATTTATATACCTGCCTGATGCTGTCGGCTTTTGGTACCAATCCAATGTCAAAATATTATCATTTGTTCTTATTACTCTTGTGTCTAAAAATGGTATACTAAAATCTGTCTCAGTTTCAATTGTAAACTGAAGATGTTTATTAAATGAATTAAAAATGTTTAGTGTGGTATTGATGTGATAGGATGGAACTGCACATATGATGTCATCGACATATTTATATATAAACGGTAATTCAAAAGGTAATTGCGTAATCACATTATCTAAGAGATTTAAGAAGATCTAAGAAGTAATTCATTCTGTTTCCGGCTTCTTCAAGTAATGTAGCCTTCCTTAAATTATTTTAAAGTGTTTGTTTGTCCATTTGTAGTGTAGTGTAATGTACATTTATATGTTTATGACATCCTGTTCTTGCCGGATAGGCCACAATTGACGAAATGCCCCTGAAGATGATCTAGGGATCGAAAGTACTTGGGCAAGATTTAATTAAACTGTGCTCGATATATGCCTTTTATCTGATCAAAGTACACAATAATATGTTTCATTTAATTTGTATAAATGCATTATAAAGCGATTTTATGAAGAACATTTGTTCGGAACACACTGTAACTGTAATGGAACGAAGGTGATATTTTGGCATAAATTGGTAACACTTATTTTACAGTTACGGTGTTGACTAATGTTAATAAGTACTGAAAAAAGTGTTGTTTTTGTTTAAGTATACCATTTTACATCTTTATACGACGCATACAAGCGGCTCAAATTGTTTTTAACAAGATTATTTTTTAATTCTTGTTTTGTTTCTATTTATTTACATTAAATATTAATTTGTTTTGTTGTATAATCCACTTTTGCAATAATTATATGACCTATTTGATTTAAAATGGATTCAGAATTTTTTTAAACTTTGTCAACTAGGTATGTCAACTTCGATCTCTGTCAATGATAATGACGTGCAAAGGTAAGTAAATTAGATGGACTGTATTTACTTAGCATCCAAATAGTAGGTAATATACAATTTACTAGTAAGAGAGTGGAAAAAGGAATTTTTGTAATAAAATTTTTATTTGATTCTAAATGATATACTTACAGCCACAGCCACCAACAGAAATTCATTTTCCTTTTTGGTCTTTTGTATTTCTTACAAAGTTACCTTTTTCATATAATTTTTTCCTTTTATACTTGTAAATGTTCTTTATATTAATTAATATTTTTTCTTTGAAAGATATCATTCATTTTTTCATCATACTAAGTTACAAAAGAGTGTTTTAAAATGATTATTTGTTAACAAGATAAACAAAACTCAAAGACGCATAGCTATCTAAAAAAGGAAAAATATTCATAAAAAAATTCTTTGCACTTCAAAGATCGTAAATATTACACGTTTCCTCTTGTTAAAGCATTAAAGAAATAATAAAACAGAAACAAATTCCAACCTTTATATCATATTTTTACGTTTCACTTTTGGTGAAATAAAAGATGTGTAATATTCCGAGGAAGGCCTTTGATGCCGAAATATTGAAAATTTTTTCTTTTTATATTTGAGTTTATAACACTCGTGTTCAATCTGCTATAACTAATAAAGATCCGGCCTTATATAAAGGGGACCTATAGAAATAGAAAAAGTTTTAAATTAAGCTTTATATGAGTTAAAGAAAGCCTTTTTATGAAAAAAACGAGATGTCAACTTTACATATGAAAAATACTGATAAAAGTTAACTTGTGAGAAATACAATATCTCTATTTGGGTTCAAAAGGTTGTTAAGAATAATACAGGTCTGCAAAAAATATTTGGAAAGCTGTCTTTATGGTTTCAATTGATTTATATGCTTTGTGATAAACTGAATCTTAAAATAATTTTTGTTTTGCCGTCGAACATTTTTTCACAAATTAGGCATACGTTTTCCCCAATAGTATTATTAAAAAGAGATATGTCAAGGGGTATAAAAAAATATTAATTATTCATGTTTATTTTTATATTCAATGTACCTTGTTGGTTTCTTAACTGTACTCATTTTGCAATGATTTTTGGTTACACATAGGGAAGAGTACTATACGTACTTTGAGTCGATGACTTTGAGACACACCTAAACTGCCACCTATTGGTTAGAATCATAAACTTATAACAAACTCTCTATATCGTTTATCTTTGGTTCCATGGTTTATCTTTCTGCGCTTTTCCTCTAAATTGCCGTTAACTTTGACTGTTATTAATAAAATGTTATTTTGCTGGTGCAAAAGTAAAATATTTTTTCTTCAAACGTCAAATAATGATGACATTACTTATCTAACTTGATCCTGTCAAAGTTTGATGTCTCCGCCGCGCCGGCAGCAATTTTTTTTCCCATTTCTTTACGGCAGAGGGAAAAATGTTGTCATGGCAACAATATGAAACATGTTACAAAGCAACAATACAAATGTCATTAACAACAATTAAACATCATTTTTATTTATAGTAATATTAAAAGTACAATTAGTTAATGAATGAGGCATTTTCAAACTTGAAACCGTGCAAAAATGTTCCCGACTCTTAATACGCATTGGTAATTGTTGATGATACTGATGGTCAAGAACAACTTTCAGCAATCATTCCCGATGTTGGCGAATCATGAGGGTTTAAAATTGTTTGAGCATTATCGTTCTTATTTCTTATTGAATCCTCTATATATCCTTCGGCAACCGTGCTTGATTTTCAGCCCCCATGTCATTTGAGGCATTCTAGATTTCCGCCTCCATGAATTAAAAGTGTTGCTGAAGTTCGTCGTAAAGAGTGACCCGTGTATGCGCTTGCATCGTTTAAATTTAAATAACTAGCTACTTTTTGGGCTACTGCGCTGATCGAATGTATTCCCATGACGCTTCGGTAACACTTTCCATTTTGGTACTTGATAAAAAATCGGTTTTCTGTGAAATTTTCAGGCCGCAGTGATGCATATCTTTTATACAGTTTAATGTAGTTGTGACCAATTATCGTAAAAGATCTAATTTGTCGTGTTTTACTGTCTGGGATTTTGATAATTATTACATTTCCTTTATCCTCAATGTCCAGTCTTCATTTTTACCATTTCGTCGCATCGACATGCGCCGGTAACCCCAATTAACAAAACAATCTGAAATATTTTTATAATTTAGTAGAGTATACTACATGCTTTGCAATATAATTTTTTTTACCTTTAATCCTAAATACAACTTATCTGGCGCTTCAAACAAAAATTTATCAAACTCGTCTTTAGTGAAAACTTTAGACTTCTTTGCAGTATATCCTTCGCTTGTTTTTTTCAGAAAGGCACGTAACTTTAAGTATCGTGACCACATTGTAGAAGATTTCCATTTATTTTCATTTTCCATTATATTAAAATATGCCAGTAAAACGTCTTCTGTAACTTGCCGTACTCCTCTTGTATCGCACCACTCTTGCGATAACAATAAGCTGTCTTTAATAATTGCAAACAACTGTCAAACAACTGTAACCAGGGAGACGCAAATCCCACCGACGACTTAATTATTTTAATTTCTAACATCTAGACGACTTTGATAGTTGTCACAGTTAATTTCGAGTAAAAATAGTGTATGAATTGTACTATTTATGGTTGAAAATTGCTACGTTTGAAGAAGAAAAAATAGTATACTTTTTTCGGCAAAGAAGCGAATTTTCTTGACTTGCTCTTGCCCGCGTCAAGAAAAGTCATGCTTCTCCGCCTCATAAAGTAATATACTATTAAAGAACTGTATGTTATCAGAAAAATAAAGTAAGTAATATTATTTGGCTCTTTAAGTACATGACCTACTCCAGTGCCTTAGTTTTAGAATACATAGGCTGACACATACTCTTAATAGAATGGATCCCCTTTTGATGTTAAAGGAAAACTCATATCCTTTTTGTCTCATTATCAAGTATTTGTTCATTGTTTCATATCGGAGACATACACCAACCTTGGCTGATGTTGTAGAATCAGATGCTTTATCACTTCATTCTAGTGTTCCACCACGTGCTATCTCTCAGAGTTCTCCCATTACATCTAACATTTATTGCTCTTGGCTTTTTTCCCGCAATTTACTTACAACATGTTGAGGCTTCTACGGTTTGTGACTGTCAATATAGGAATAAAGAATATCGCGTCCATGGCAAAGTTATTCTTCAACATTAAGACTCTCTTATCGAAACAAGATAAAACCAATGTAGTCTATAGAGTTCCTTGTCAGGACTGTAAGTTGTCCTACATCGGGCAAACTGGTCGTTTCTTAAAAGTACGCCTTTCTTATCGAAGTGATATCAATTGTTCAATACATACGTGTGCCTTATCCACACACGTTTTATCAACAAACCATCAGTCTGATTTTGACAGTATTTGACATTATCAAACAGCCTGTCAATTGTTGTGTGACAGTCACCTACATGTTTAAAATCATATAAGCATTCTTTTCTTATTAAAATGTTTTTAAAACTAAGAATAGTCTCATTTCCTCCAGCAAGACAACATAAAAAACCTTTTTGTTTTTTGGATGAGTACAGTACCTAAATTGGTGAATTGTTTCACACTTTATCTAGGTGTGTCACAGTCTTCAACTTACTTCAACTGAATATTGTAAATATGATTTCACACAACCACTACTTTGATTACATCATTCTATATAAAACACCATATAAATTTTTGTTATTACTAAGTTCGTCTGGATCATGGACAGAGTGGGTGCTGCCAATTTCTTTGTACTCTCTCGGGATTGCCTTGACGTCTAGTTTATTGTGTAACAATATTATTTTTATTCAAAATTCATATAACGTTCCTTTTTTCTTTTTTTTAAATTATTATTAATTGGTTAATTTATAATCACTCAAGTTATTAATTTTCATATTCATTATACATCCAATGTTTGGGACAGTATACACTACCAGTTCGTAGCATCTGTCATCTCTTCCCACCTGTTGAGTTGTTGGTTTTCCTACTGTGCCGGTTTCTCTACATACAACTTGAAATTGCTATAATGGCGACTGGCAGTTAATATCAAAGAATAGCCTTAAATCACCAACTTTGCCGATATGTACTTTTAAGTTTCATTTAGAATTTGAGGCTATTTTTAACGACTACTCAACTATACTTGTTTAAATCTGTTTATACCTAGATTAAGTAAGTTATTGTAATCCTACCAATACGATTACACTATGTAAATTTTAGATTTTATGATCAATTCTTTGTAATACTGGTAGCTAGGTATTATCTCCTTTCACTCAACATGAGAGGTTACATTTGTCCTTCTCTTTTGGTTTAAATAGCTTCACAAATCCTTCTAAAAGAGTGTTACTCTTGCAGATTTGGACTGATGCTTATTTGTAAGTACAAAATGAAACGTTTCCGTTAAAGTATGGAATAGTTAGCATCTAGCTTGTTTCTTTTCTCCTTTTGTCTGACTAAGATCTTCAAGAGTAACAGTGTGAAAGGGATTCCACTTTTTTCTATTGTTTTATCACTGCTTATTGAGCTTGACAGTCATCGCTCCTTCGACATAAGTTTAGTTTTTTATTTTTAGATACCTAGAAATAAAGAAGGAGTGAAGCTAGTTAAAGCCGAGGATACTAATGTACTGATATTGAAAGAGCAGCAGTTTTGATTTTGGAATACAACTGGTCTATCCGGCAGGCTACTGTGGAGTGTAAAGTTTCAATGGCTATATTATTAAAGCATCTGAAAATATGCAAGGCAAGCAATAACGAAGTTTTCCAATATACAACCAATTGCTAGATTAATCGTGTATTTACTCTTGAAGAAGAAGAAGATACACTGAAAATGATATCTTCAACAAGCTTCAGGATTACACTATGGGCTTACAAGAACACAATTTTATATTTTAGAAAATAATTTTGCTCAGGTAAACAAAAAGAAAATTTCTGAATCCTGAATTGGACATGGTTTGACAGGAAAAAAATGGCAACTAATTGGCATTCAACTTTCCTACTGTCTTATAGTATATAGTAAAACTCGTTCGAGTAGATATACCTAATATACCTAACCTTCTCTGAGGGATCTATGAACTTTTTAACCAAGTATTTGAAACATTCTCGGTCTTTTCAAAGATATTTGACAAACTGTTTGATAGGGCCTAGAGAATTTTTTCTGGTGGTACCAAGGTGGTTGTCAACTCTCTATTGACTAGTGAATTTTTGAGTTCTGACAGTCCCACAGACACAAAAAAAAACAAGAAAGTTTGGTGTAACAAGCTTGTTACCCTAACAGCACAGATATGTTTAAATCACTGCTCAGTTGCTAACCGTGTTCTTTATCCTAAAGTTTTTAAACAGTCATTTGCTAAGTTTTCATAGGTTTCTTTCAAGAATACAGTATGTCCAACTTTTTTTTTTGGAGGTGAGAATCTTCAATAGACCTCTGGCAAAGTGTCCTAGGTGTATTGGATTCGGACGACTACGCCTTACCGTAATTGACCGCCTACCAACTAAACTCACCCCTCTTTCTGCAACCGACGTGCCTGGGACCGCTCTTAGCGAGCATTACCATCTGACTTCAGTATGTCCAACTGGAATAAAAGAATAGAAACCATTGTTATGACATAAAACTGCGATTCAATATGAGATAAACAGGCTTCATTTAGAAGATTTATATCGGAATTTGAATTAAACCATCAAATATTTGATTATGCCAATACAATAAATAAGCTTTCCTTCTTGAATAAATTAAGGTGCACAATTCTTTTCACGATATCGGAATTAAGAAATGGACACTTTAGGTGTTAATTCATATTTACTCTTGAGTTAAGATTCATGCAACTAAGCAACATCTTTGGAAAAATGCAGATCTCTCACCACAAATCTTTTACGTTTTCCTGGGAACAATTTTGGTCTGGTACCATATTTAAAATCAGAGCTTGAGTCCTGATTATCCTGAGGTTTCATTTCACCTTTATCTGAGTCTGTTATCTCTTCTAACGCATCAGAAGGCTTTGGAATAGGTATTTCTGCTTCATAAGGAACATGATGAATAGCTAAGGGAAGATTTGGGCAAGAAATGGAATGCTTTAATCTTGAGTTAAACCCTTTGATATTATACAAGCATAAGTAGCATTAGTCATTATGATTCCTTGACTTTTGTCATAATAAAAGATACCCCAAATTGGATACTTTTCTTTAATATACAGTTTTTTTACGTACATTTTGATACAGTTTTAAAGGTCCTATACCCATCGTTCCAGATATTACGAGGAGCCCAAACTTTGTCTTAATTAAGTTTTGTTCCATTTCTCAATAAAAATAAGAAAAAAAAATTAAAGATAATATAAACCAGTTGAATTATTATTCTGTTACAAATTTTTACCATTAATCTATTCATTTGAAGTAAAATAAGGAAAAAAATTATTTTCTCAAAATAAGTTGCTGTGTACTTTTTATCGCCATGTACATAGCAGTTAACTCGTTTAGGTACACGAAAGAACCATTTCAATTCTATTCAATCACCAGATTAGCTTCATTTAAATTCCACAAAGCACATAATGTTCAATCTCGGCGAAATTGGCTAGAGTGCTCTGGTAAACAAGCTTTTACTTTTATACACAATATTTTCCGTAGGGATGCCGGATAACCCCAAGATAAATCTGAGTTTGCTTTAGTATATATACTTTCTTTAGTTACGGAGAATATTACTACATAAATATACCACTACCTTTTTTATTAAATGTGTGATATAAGATACCAGAAAAATTATAAATTACAGGTTAAAGGACAAAAAAACTGCATATTTCTTTCAATTTTTTTTTCATCTACATATATTTTAACATATTTAAAATAAATATTCTTCTCCTGCGTCTGTAGTACTGTACTGTACTGTAATTTTAAAACTTGAAAACAAGCCTGGACTATACTATTATGAACTAAACAGTGCTATAGTCTAGGTGCCAGGCGACATACTGTATCACTCATATACAACAGGCTACAGTTTTCAGAATAGCTTCATAAGACCTCGACCCCCAAATATCTCTTGGGATACTTTCTGTATCGGGTGCTTTTTCTCTCCAGTTTATCCAAAAGTGGTCATTTTGAAGTGATGTATCAAATTTATTAATAACGTATTGCTGTTAAACAAGAAAATTGGAAACGTATGCAATGGCTAACACAAGGTTTCTCATTTTAATTTTTTTATCCTTATTAATTTTTTCTTGTCCACCTTTTGGTTGGATATATTCTAACCACATGGGTGGAACTTCCTAAGCCTCGTGGTCGTTCAAGGTCTTTTCAAAGCACATGGTCGATTATGTGAGAACAACTGCAGCTGCTATACATAACTCAATGGCTACCTGAAGATACATACATGCAAGTAGCTAGATTCAGCTACATCTAGAGCCACCAACTAAGTTCAACAAGCGATCCAACTGCACAGAGCCAACAGTACATATAAAAACAAGCCATAATAACAGCCAAACTTATTTTTCAGATTTGCATTAAGATAGGAAGTTCTCTGGCCTGAGAGACTGAGCTAGACGAAGCCTTAACAATTGGCTCCAAAAGAAAGTTGTGAGTTTTATTGTTACACATATTGTTATCCCAACTTTTTGTTACATCTTATAATATTAATAATATTAGTTTTAGGTTTTATATTTTAAGCAAGTTTATTTTGACATCTCTACTTCCTCTTCAGAATTTTATTCAAAATACAAAATTTCCAAAGTGTAAATTGAAACGTCAAAATAAATTAGCTTTCAACTGAAATTATACTATTAAATATAGTGCATATTATTAAAATTTCATGAGAAAATAACTTTAGAAATATGCTACCTTAATGTAATGAATATATTTCTTGCCAAGTTTGTTCACACCAAAAATTTCAAATTCGCAATTATTAAACGAAAATATTTCCATACTCATTTAGTACACCGAAGCCACATTTTCTTTTAACCTGCCTCTATGGTTTGAGTCTAAGCCGCTTTATCCAAAAAAATGGGCATTTTCGCAGAACTCGACTCCCATTTCGCATATTGTCTTTTTATAGGGTGCGAAATAACAGTCACCTGTAATTCAGGCACGCCTAATGCCGACCTAAAAGCTTACAATTTTGTTACGATAAAAGCTGGATGCGGTTTTTAGGATATTTTTATAGCTGCCTTTTTCGTTGAAATATTCGGAGTGCGATAGAGATAGGGATAGACTCTAACTCGGTGACAGACTGAAACTAATAGGGTACAACAGACTAGATTTACGCTAAAAAATATTGGGAACGCTGGACACAACAAACAAAGATGTATGTTTAACATCGGACACTACAGATGATGTACTGGGGTAATATGTACATTTCTTTAAAAATAACTTTACTCGGAACACCAACAATATTACAGTACTTGTTTACAATAACTCAATGACAACTATAAACTTCAAGAACTCCAATACATCCGTTCCAACTGTCAGCAACATAATGTTTATACAGTGAACGGCTAAATTATGGAATATTATCATTATTTGGAGAATCGTCCAGTTTTGAGGGAAATCCCGAAACAGACCGATTTTTGTTATAAAATACCCATCTTATAACGTACATGGAGTAGGGATGACGTCACCGGTGTAGGTGTAGTGACGTAATCGTTATTTTTTTTTAAATAGAAATCGGTATAATGCGACACCTCATTTAAACGAGAATTTAATTCTCTATTTAACCATATTACATTTTTAACTAAAATATTTTTTAAGGGTACAAAAACAGTTTTTTTTTTAAATTTAAATTCAACTAAATTACAACTAATGATTTAATTAATAATGTAATTTAAAGTAACCAAATTATGCATAATTATTATTATAAATTAAATGTTCGAAATTCTATCCATCGGTTTCTTGACAATATGCGAATCTACGGACACATTCATCAAGTACATTGCGGATGACTTCTGGAGTAATTAGACTCGTTTCATGCCTAATTCTATCCTTCAAGTCCTGTAAGTTTTGACATAAACTATTGACATAAACTTTTGATTTTATATAACCCGACGAAAAAGTCTATAGGTGTTAGATCTGGCGACCTTGCTGGCTACTCTATAAAACCTCGTCTTCCGATCCACCTCCTGGGAACGGAGGCACTAATGATTATTAATTACATTATTTATGGAAACATAAATTCAGGCCACAATCCTGTAGTCGCAACTATCCGATTAAAACTTAAAAGAGTAGACAAGGCTAAACCCAGTCAGAGAATAGCATGGAGTAGTGCTGACCAAGGACAACAACAGAAGTATGAAGACAAGGTAGATACGCAGTTAGAGTCTAAGACAATAGCTCCCAAAAAGGAAAAGACAATAAAAGAAAACATTAAAGACATGTGGGGGAAAATTAAAAATACTGACCTGGAGGCAGCAGACCAAAGTATACAGAAAGAAAACCCTAAACATAGAAAACCATGGATGACAAACGAAATATTACAAATTATGGATAGGAGACGGATGGTAAAAAACAAAAACCTAACCAAGACACAAAGCACTCAACAGGGAAATGAGAAAAAAATAAATGTAGCTAAGGAGGAGTGGATGAAAGAAAAATGTAACGAAGTAGACGATTTGCAAATGAAGCATAAAGATAGAGAACTACACAGAAAGGTTAAAGAGGTAGCTGGAATATGGAAACCCAAACACTTATCGATTGTAACAAACAAGAGAAACCAAATGGAATTAGACCCTGGAAAACAGAAAGAAATATGGGAGCAATATCTTAAAAATTTGTTTGACGATCAGAGAACAGAAGAGCCTCCACAAATAGATACAGATTAAAAATTAAACATTCTCACCGAAGAAGTTTTGTAGGCAATAAAAGACGCAAAGAACAACAAGACACCCGGCGAAGACCTAATAACAGCTGAAAATTTTAAACACCCAAGTGATAATGCTGTCAGGAAATTAACATACCTCTGCAACATTATATATGAACATGGCATAATACGCATGACTGCCTAACATCCACATATATAGTGCTTCCTAAAAAACAAAAAGCAAGGAAATGTGAAGACCATCGAACGGTATCCTTAATGAGCCATGCCGCTAAGATTTTTATGCGAATAATTTATAAACGAATTCACAATAAGTGTGAGGAATACCTGAGTCGTTCTCAATATGGGTTTAGAAAGGGTACAGACACTAGAGAAGCAATTATGGGATTAGAAGATATAGAAGAGTATCTTGAGGTTCAAAAACGGCTGTATGTGTGCTTTGTCGATTATAGAAAGGCCTTCGACCGTATCAAACACGGAAAATTGATTGAGGTGGTTGGACGGACACGACATAGCTATTATAAATAATACATACAGGAACCACACAGGATGTGTTCGAACAGAGAACGGAAGCACCAAGTACATCAACATAGAACGAGGAGTGCGTCAAGGGTGTATTTTATCACCCCTATTATTAAATGTATATGCCGAACATATAATTAGACCTTCTCTAGTAGATCGCCCCGAAGGTGCCAGAGCCAATGGAATCATCATTAACAATGTAAGATATGCCGACGACACCGTAAGTAGATAAGGAAGCGGGGTCCTGAATCACTTTGGTAACCTGTCCATCAGGGTCTCCGATGCGAAGGTATCGATGCCATGATTTGACCTTGGGGGTGTACAAGAAGTACAAGAAGTGATCGACAATGACCAGAGGGTTGTAAGAACTGGTCGCTTATCGCTTGATCTCTTCTTCTTCTCTCCCGAAGAAGTGATCGACAATGACCAGAGGGTCGTAAGAACTAGTCGCTTATCTCTAGATCTCTTCTTCTCAGCCGAAGAATTGTCACCTACGTTACCTGTATGTTTTTACACTTGTCTCTTCTTTGTCTTACCTGTTCTGAAGAAGTAAAAGAATCGGTCGACAATGACCAGAGGGGGTGTCTTTGAGTGGACCACCTTGTATGTCGAGTGCAAAACTCATCGCTTATCGCTTCATCTCCTCTTCTTTTCGTTAAATTTGTACAGGGTGATCGAAAAAATAAATTTTGTATTGAGACTTGGAAATATTTTAGGTGTTGTTGCGTCAAAATTTTTTTTTTGTGTACGATGCTTAGATATATCTGTATAGCCTGCCTAGCCTAGCCTGCCTAGTCTTTACTTTTGAAAGGAAAAGGAAAAATAACTATGTATCACATAAATGCTTTATTGTGTGTATATATATATATATATATATATATATATATATATATATATATATATATATATATATATATTAATGATATATGTGGGTAGATGTAAATAAAACAATATTGGATTGATACTATAAATTTTATTTGTTTTGAAACAAGTTATTTATCTGATTAAAAATATACACTCTACTGTTATAATGTATATTTTTCTTAACCTGTCGATAATAGTCCCTCGTCACAGAATCCATGTAACTCGCTCTCACCAAGTTATCATGATGTGAAGAATGACCCCGTAATATTTGGGAATCGTACCGGTCCTTGTACCTGACCACTTCATTGGATACGATTCCATCCCTGATCTTCTGGAGGGATTCGCGGTTCTTTGGAATTACATGGTCTAAAGGCTGAAACATAAAAATAATTAATTAAGAAATATTTGTTTTACAAATACTACTACCTTTGTGTGTTATGATTTAGGCATGGTTTCGAAACAATACAAGTCAGGTAATATGGCTCCATGCATCTCTAAAGAAGTTTGACAAAAACAAAAGAATTTTTTACAGTTTTCACACCATAACGTTCCATACATTTTGATGATAGAAGTAGTAGGTTGGGTGTATGGTATTATTTTTCTTCTTGTATTCGATTGTAATTTTATAAATCTTTTTTGGTCGGTAAAAACTTTTTCCCATGACAATTTACTTTTCTAAAGAAAAAAAAACAGCTTTAATTACCGATATATTTTTTTAAGTTATATGTGAAATAACTTACCACACCATAGAGGACCCATTTTAATTTGTAGATTAATCGGTTAAAGAAAACCTGATGTACAAAAATAGAAAGATAATTTAAAAAAACAAACTTTTATTTATTACCAAAATAATAAATAAAGAATAAGGAACTTTTTTATTATCAAACGTATTTAAGAATTATTTATCATTGAAACCCCATGGTAAAGTGTCAGTGCTTAAAAAATTAACCATTCTTTTATCATCATATGGACTAAGTGCAACTTTTCTTTGAGTTATTGTATAGACGTCATGTTTTTTGGAGACAATAGAATTTTGGGAAACCTCTACAATTGTTTTTTTAAATAAACTTTTATAATAATCTTCATAAGTTAGTTCCTTTAAAGCTGATTTCTTAATTCCTTTTGCTTTTTTAATTTCCTGATCCTGATTTAAAGTTTTTATCGTGTACATTTTTGAGCGCAATCCTATAAAATGTGTCATAATTTGACCTTTGTTTTCATCTTTCATCAAGCCCAATACTTTTTTATTCCTTAAGGTAATGTTATAGACATTATTTTCAGTGTACTCTGATGTGTCAAACTTATGAATATCCTCTTTAATATGAGCATATATATCATCAACAAAAAACTGATATATTAAACTATCTGTGTCCGTGTATAATAACTTGGCTTTATCTTGAAATTTTTTTTTAATATAATTATAATGGAAGTCATACAAAATTGTTTTCGAAATATCTAAAATACACATCCCAATGTAAATAGGTTTGTTAAAATTAATTTTCTGTTTTTGCATTTCAATTATTACCATATTTTCATCAAATATGGTACAACTATGAAAATTCGGTTGGGAAATGTAATAGTTAGCACCGTAGTTACCACCCAGTTTGTTTACAATTTTTATATCCTTATATTTACGTACATTCTCTATACTTTTGCCATACGGAGCGTTTATAAAAAGTTTGAATAAATTTTTTTCAAATTCATTTTTGCTCTCCTTTCTCAATTCAATGTTTAAGTCAATATATTTCTTTAACCAAGGTGATTGTTTAAATTTTAGGCATCGATGAATCTTAGCAAGCTTCAGTCCCAAGCTAATAACTTGTTTTAAATACATATAATGAATAACATACTTCTTTTTGTCATACAATGTCGTTAAGAGTTTTTTAATGGTAGAATTAGAAGTTGGTGGAGTTATGTGTTCTGGACACAATGGCAAATCTTTGTGTGAATTAAAAAGTTCTTTTGGATACTCAAGGTCCACTTCCAGCATGTATCCGTATTCACTATCATTGGGACAATTTAATATATTGTAATTGTAAATATCATTTAAGGGTATCCATTCAAATCCTCCATAAGGAAGGAAATAACTCATAGCTGAACCATATAGATTGTTCACATCAAAGTACATTGTATAAGAGGTCTCTTTACCAGGATTATATTTATCACCCATGTACTTATTGTTCGCTTCTGCATATCTGTTACTACATTGTGACACTCCTCCTCGTTTTGCTTTTTCAAAGAACAAAACCATTTCGATATCTGTTAAAAGCTCTAATTCTACATTTGTTACTTTTAACATGGCATCAAATGCTAACCCTGGTAAAGTAAAATAATGCAAACTATCTAAACCGTATGTTTTTAAACACATCAGTCTAAAGTTTTCAAAAATATCACTTAAAAGTAATACGTCAGTTTTTAAATATAATTCCGCGTACTCTTGCAAGTTTTTTATCTCAAACGTGTTCCAAACAGTGCATGCGTGTTGATAATCCTCATGAGTTATTCCTTCATTATTAATTTTACTAAAGAAACTATCAATAGGTGGCAAGCAAGTATCTTGCAACTTTTCCCAATTATCGAGGTATTCATATGGGAAAACACCTTTTCGTTTAACTAAATTAAATTTAAAATCATCTTCAAAGTACCTTCTCGTTATTTGTTTTTGATCATCATCTAGATTACAGGAAAGTTTATCTAATGAATCAGACATAAATCGAAACGAATCTATAAACCTAAAATTAATATTTGTATTTTGAATGTATTTGGTAAATGATATATACCTCTCTTTGTTTAGAGGAAGTAGTGATATATTACCTTTAACGTTATTATTAAGGCTTTTAATTAAAAAATGTGCGTCATAGCCAGAGAGATTATGAAATGCAATCGGAATTGTATGTGTATTTTGATAATTAGCATTACAAGATCTATGAGCAGCTCCTCGAAATTTTCCTGTCATATGACAATGATCTCTAACTTTATCCAATGGATCGACTATAGGTTTAGTGCAAATATGACAAACAAAACTCAAATTAAAATCATGTCTTTCTTTATCAGTTAATGGACCTAACTTGTTGAATTTTTGCAATAAATTTTCTCTAGTTATTCTCTTTGCTATCTTTTCAAGTTCTCTTACAAACCACACAAGACAGTCGTGACCGGTAAATGATTTATAGTATGATAAGGAATCATTATAAGAAGATTTAAAATAATAAGCTATACTAAAAGCTTCATGCTTTTGAGACAAATAAGTTTTTATATTAGGATCATTGTTATTGTCAATGCATTTTATAAGAATACTTTCTAGATCAGCATAAATAACAAAAGGAACAAGTTCTTTATGTTTAAAATTTTTAAATTTCATAATATTATTCTTTTCTGTTGGTAAAACCATCTTAACTGAATTTGAATTAATACAGTCCTCTAAATGATTTTGTAAGAGTGCATCATTACTAAAATGATTAAAACATCTTTCACAAAACCATTTTTTGTTTCTAACATTTTTAACTTGTTGATTTACTAATCTTGAAAAATTTTTAATATAAGCAAAATGAAATAGATCTTTTCTACACAAAGGACCATCATCCTCATCACTACTATTATTATTTGTACTATTATCTTGAGAATGAATTAAAAGTAAATTAATACGAGGAGAAAAACTAGTCTTACTTAATAGCAAAGGTAAAATTTCCTTTCCTGTTCCTTTTGTTGTAAAAACATTTATTGAAAGTTTATTTAAATTTTCAAATTTAGGGATATCTTTTATGTCAATGGGAAAACTGATATTATGATACTTTAATATCTTACTAAAATGAGGATAAGATGAGGTTCGTGTAACATTGATTTTAGCAGGATGTAACGCTGCAACAATTGACCAGAGAAAACAATAAGGATCAGAATTTTTAATGTTAATTACACTCTTTGTATTGCTTATATATTTAGGTAATTTAACATAGGTGGAAATACCACTCAGTATTGGATTATACCTATTTATATTAACTTTTAAATGTAGAATCTGTGATAGTGCCCAACCACTATCTCTTTCTTGAAATTCCTCAAATTTTTTTAAAATCACATTAATACAATTAATTTTATACCAATCCTTGAGGTCTGTATTTTGGTCAATTGTTACATTTTTGGTTGAAAAATGTTTAATAGAGGTTTCACCATTTTGTGGTTTGATAAAAACACCATATAAAATCAAATTAACTTTTAAAAGACATGACAACAAACTTTTTCTAATTTGAATTGAAAAACTCCTAAAAGCTTTTTCCAAAAATATTTTGGGTTCTTTATATTTTAAATTGACTATTAGCCCTGTTTTTATTCTACTATTAAAACAAGATTCCACATCCTGCCACAATAAACACCTTTTAAGAGTTTTTCTAGCATTTAGTCTGTTCTTAAAGTTTTCAAGATATGTTTTAAGAATAGTTAAATTTGCTTCTATACAGTGAAAATTTTTAACACAAGAAACCCTATTCTTTAAACATTTATTCAAAATAAAAATTTGTTTTTTCAAATATCTTATTACGTTTCGTAAATCAGATTTTCTCTTAATTAATCTACTTACCGATTCCATCTTCTCTACAATCTGGTTGGAAAGTTCATCGACTACTTGCTGACTCATTTTTTTTCACTAGTAACTGGTTCAACTTAACTTGGTAACTTTCGAATGCACAAATAAAACCCAAATATTAGGATGCTCTCCAATTTATACTTATCCAGTAAAAAAAAATCAATTGACGTATTTCTGTAACTTGTTATTCAACGTGATTATATTTTAGGATCAAAAAGTTTAAATTTATCAATAATTCTGCAAACTAGTTGTTATTAAACGTGATTGTATTTTTAGAGGTCAGAAAGATCAAATCTGATGCAGATAAGTTGTTATTCCTGCATTTTTATGGGTCAAAAGATTAAATCTGACGCAAATAAGATGTTGTTCAACGTGACTGCATTTTTATGGGTCAAAAGGGTTAACTCTGATGTAAATAAGTTATTTGCAATGTTTTAAAATTACAAAGTCAGTTTAATGTTAAATTGTTTTTTTTCTCAGTTTCTTGTTATAAATACAGACAGTCGTTTAAGACTAATCCAATTGTAAGTAGCAAGCAGTGAACAAACAACATCAAGAATGGCAACAGTACCCTGTCAGTTGGTAATTTTAACTGAAGATCCGGTTCATTTTCCTATTGAAACGGCTTTCCTTATTATAAAGGAATTGTTTGTGTAAGTATTGAGTTTATTATTTATACACTTTTTTCCTTGTTTATTTCACCATATTTGCATTTGATTTTATTGTTTATCTAAATATTTATAATAATTTTATTTTGTTTTACCTCTTGATATTTTACTAATTTATCTAATTTCTTTTTTCTATATTCTATCTATGTATTTTTTATTCTAATGATCGTATTTTAATAACATTTTTATGATTGTTTAATTTCGTTAAATTTTAGATATGGTGTCAAAGAGGTGTCTCTTAAGGGAAGTAAAATATTTGTGAGTCTCAGCTATACACCCAATAGCAAAAGTCTTAAAAAGAAATTTGGGAATCTTCCGGTTCGGTATATGAGGACCAAAGTAAAGACAGAGCAAGAATTCCAAATTTTAGAGAATGTCGTAAAACGATACAGATTTAACTTGTTGGACGATGAATTGGAAGAGTTTGAGCGACATCAACAAGTCCAAAAGCAACTTGGGTTGAAGAGACCACTATACATACAAGAGGCACCGGATGAGGCCTCAACATCAAGCAAGAAGCAAAGAACGGTTCCTCCAAGTACAATAGTACATATAGAAGAAGAATGTGATGAGAATGATCTGAATATAGATCATTTTCTAAGTCAAAGGACATAATAAACAAGTAAGTGCTTTCTGCTTTCCACTAGAAAAAAGGTAACTAGTATATATTTTATTTCAGATATGTGTTGGTATTGGAATGAAGATTGAGCGAGAGGAAAATATTTTTTGTATGTATATCTGTGTATATATTTTTATAGATTATAATAAAATACTTTTTAATAATATCTCTTTATTTATTTATTACTTACAACTTTTATTCTAATAAAAAATATTGATCAATTTTTTTTCTATATCGACCATTCTTTATTTCACTGTCTTTAAAAATTGATAAGAATCCATAATTCTCTTTCCAGCATATCGAACATATTTTTTTTAAATCTTCAAAAGTCATATCTGTTCCGACGTGGTCATTGTAAATGTGTTTTAGGTTTAAATCGTCTTGTTTGAATACAATTAAAATATTTGCATTGTCTCTTATAAGGTGTTTAGGTATTTTTGCATAACTCTGACTCAAATAAAATGGATCTACCTGAGAATGTCGAGACATGCTAAAGTATTCTCGAATAACATCTTGGTTGTCACAAGCAACATCATCAAAGATAAAAATTGAATTGGGCTTCGCTTCAGATGGGTGCATTATATCCGTTCTTCCACTGTAAGTATAATATCCTATTCCTTTAATTGGTTCTAGCAAAGTTTCTAAATATTTGTACTTTGGTTGCATTAATGATTTTGAGTAAATATACACATTTTCAAATTTTAATCCATTAGCATGTTCCAATAGACTTATCATCACATTGGTCTTACCACAATTTGAAGGGCCAACTATAAGACATCGAATAGTTGAAGGGAACAAAACTCCATGCTTTTTAAACTTATTCTCAATTGGTTCCAATAAATTATTCTCCACATCAAGCGTAGTCTTTTGTTTTACAAGCTTCATGTCTGGTATCAATTTAAAAATAAATGTCTTGTGTGTATCTATTAATAAAAGACTATTTTTAATTTTTATTTTTTTATTGTCAACACTTTCTACAATATTTATACCAATAATGAATATTAAATACATTGTTTAGAGCACATTGTAAATTTTCATTGTTATGTTGAAAACATGGATGTGATTTAAAAATATGATTCATAGTCTCATCGGAAAGTATATTAGGTTCATCTTCTACACAATCAATGCGATTTTCCATGAATTTTTCCAAATATTTTTTTGTTTCATGATTTCTTACCAATATTGTTTCGTCTAATACGTTGTCGTGTAAAAATTTTGAAATTTCTTCATATTTTAGATGAGTATCACAAAAATGCCAAGATTGCCAATTTAAACCATGGTTTTGAACACATTGTTGTTCGATACATTTTATATATGACTTATTTATCATTGCTTCTGTTACTGGTAAAACAACCATTCTGTGTATAATGTTTTCTGTAGTAGGATCTAAAATAGCAATTTCCCTACAAAGAAATACATCTTCCCCAGGAAAAGAGAAACCTTGGATATCCACAATGAACATGTTTTCACTCTCTCGATATTCTCTAACAACAAACAAAATCTTGCAAGTGGAACGTCTTTTACATATTTTTCTATCCCCTCTTTATTATATTGCGTCACTTTTATCTATCCATGAGTTGTGAGAACTATCAAAACCTAACCACTTGACAAAAATTTTATTCCCTTTTCTCTTTAATACCTTTTCAACTAAATAACTGTCTTTATGTTTAACTTTTTGTAACTGGTCCTTATAAAATCCCCCAAGAATTTCTTCACCTTTATAGTCTTTTAAATAATATGTAATAGGGTTTCCCAGTTTTATTTTATAAACAGTGAAAATTTCATTAGACCAATTTGGATTGTATTTTTTGTCAAAAACTCCTCGATGTTTTGAAATGCGTACATGATCACCAATATGAAATTTTTGACTTTCCAAATCGACAATCTTAATGTGATTGTATACGGTGTTTAACAATAGTTTTTCATGCTTCTTCTTAACATTCACTGGTTTCATTCCTATTGTTCTGTGAACTTTATTGTTGTATTCATTAACAACTTGTTGTAAATTATCAATCCATTTGTAGGTACCGTTGAAACTAAACTGTTTCCAAATCATTGATTTAATCGTGCGAATAACTCGCTCAGCAATCGCAGCCTTTTTCTCACTGTATACATTGTAATGATTAATATTATATTTTTTCATCAATTTTTTCATATGTGGATTAAAAAATTCAGTTCCCATATCTGTTTGAAGATTATTTGGTTTTTGCTGTTTAAACACATACTCCATACATTTGGCTACTTCAACACCTGATTTATTTTTTAGTGGTAAAGCCCATAAAAATTTTGAAAAACAATTTATTACAACCAAAATATATTTGAAATTTCTGTTTGTATTTGAATATTTTTGCATATCAATCAAGTCGGCTTGGAACAAATCATTAAGAGATTTTATAATAATTCTTCGTCTTTTAAAGTTAATTCTTGCAGGTTTGTGTAACTCATTAACGATATCTCTTTTAACAGACATGATATTTATTCTATAATGTTTGCCTCTTTTAGTTCTTCAATAATTGAATTTATTTCATTTGTATGTCCTGTATGGCCAGCTAGCTGTGAAGATAGTAATAAACGTAATCGCTCTACAAGTTCATTTGGATCATCCCAGTGGACGTAATCGATTTTATTGTTGTTTACTTCCATAACCAATCCTTTACCTTCTGTTATTGGTGCAATTATTTTTTTATATTTTTCTAATCTACTACCATCTATCTGTTTACTTGATCTGTAATGCCTTCTGTGAGCATTCGTCGCTACAACTATCTTTTTATAGTTATTCTCATCTTCATCTGTAAAACTAGCTGGATATTTCTTAAACAAAAGCTCATATAAACCGGGTGTTCCCCTGTACCTTTTCTTTTTTAAAAGAATATCAGCACCATCTAAATCTATTTCAGAATTCCCAATCAGTAGCTTTTCAGATGTTTCATCAAATCGAATTCCATATTTATGATCAAATTCTTTGTTTAGAACATCAGCGTGCATATTTGTAATATATTTCCTAGGCAATGGATCATATTGATCCCAGTAGTCTACACGCGCCTGGTTAGCAATATCTTCAAATCGATTTTCAGAGTGTTTATCATTTTTAATCTGTTCTTTTATATCATCCACTTCAATGTTGTCCAATATCGATTGTTTAATTTCACTTGTTTCAAAGTCAGTAGTTTCATTATCGTCATCATCGTTTTTAATGTACCTTAAAGGTTCATCGTTTTGTGTTTCATTTTCTGGACTGGAATTTTGTGAACTATTTAACTTGTTCTCGATATTTTTCAAGTGTTTTGTAATTGGATTAAATAAATCTTCTTGGATTATTTGTCCTTGTTTTAATTGTCTTAATTTACTTTGGATGTTTCTCCGTTTAGTTATAAGTTGTCTTTTCAAATCTTTATTCATTGTAAAATGTAGGTATTCGCTTAACTTCTGAACAGCTCTGGATCAGGTCCTGAACAGGTCTCGAACAGGTCTTGAACAGGTCTTGAACAGGTCTCGAACAGGTCTTGAACAGGTCTTGAACAGCTTTGAACAGGTCTCGAACAGGTCTTGAACAGGTCTCGAACAGGTCTTGAACAGGTCTCGAACAGGTCTCGAACAGGTCTTGACCAGCTTTGAACAGGTCTTGAACAGGTCCTGATCAGCTTTAAACAGGTCTTGAACAGGTCTTGAACAGGTCTCGAACAGGTCTTGACCAGCTTTGAACAGGTCTTGAACAGGTCTCGAACAGGTCTTGACCAGCTTTGAACAGGTCTTGAACAGGTCTCGAACAGCTTTGAACAGGTCCTGATCAGCTTTGAACAGGTCTTGAACAGGTCTTGAACAGGTCTCGAACAGGTCTTGAACAGGTCTCGAACAGGTCTTGAACAGGTCTTGAACAGGTCTCGAACAGGTCTTGAACAGGTCTTGAACAGCTTTGAACAGGTCTCGAACAGGTCTTGAACAGGTCTCGAACAGGTCTTGAACAGGTCTTGAACAGGTCTCGAACAGGTCTTGACCAGCTTTGAACAGGTCTTGAACAGGTCTTGAACAGCTTTAAACAGGTCTTGAACAGGTCTTGAACAGGTCTCGAACAGGTCTTGACCAGCTTTGAACAGGTCTTGAACAGGTCTCGAACAGGTCTTGACCAGCTTTGAACAGGTCTTGAACAGCTTTCAGATTTGGTACTAGTCTAGCCCCCAATTAGACACTTATGTCAACAAGGTTATGAAAATATTTATTGTGTACAGGGTGTTAAATAAGAGTAAACTTTTTTTTTAACTTTTTATTTATACTTAAAAACCCAAAGTACAGATTTGCTTCATTAGATGAACTACAGTTAAAACATTTGAACTACATTGGTTAGAGGATTATATTTAACAATACGGTCATGTATAATTATACAATAAGCAGTTGTGTTAGCTGGTATATTCTTATTAGTTTCTATTTCTATTCTCATATCGACACTTCCTGATTTAATTGATTCATTTTGTCTGCTGCAATCAATAACAAATATCGGAGCAACAGCACAGAATTGTAACATAGTAAGGCATGGATCTCCTATGGATTTGTAATAGTACGACGGTTGAAATTGTGCATACATTTCATATGCAAGGGCATAATGTCTTTTACTAAAGTTCAAGTTCAAATTGTCATACGGGTACATTTCAGAATTTAGAAATAGCTTTAAGTTTGTAAGATTACAGTGATCAAAATAGCTGTTCTCTTCTTTTATTGCATTCTTTTTGGCAGTTTGTAATGCAAACAAAACAAATCGTGGTCTCTCCAATAGACTGGTAGTTTTTACATTCCAGTTAAATTTCATTGTCTGAGGCAGTAGAGGAATTTCATGATATTCCCAGCTTCTATATGCAAGCTCCAAACTGGACCCATTTTCAATAAATTTATATAAACGTAACTTTTCTGAATCGGACACTTGAATATGAGGCATTTTCCATATTAATTTAAATATTTCCACTTTTGGTTTCAGTTCAGTTTCTACTGTAGACATTACTGCATTTAAATCAGTTGAACTTCTTATCAATACGAGTTCTTGGCGTATGTTAATAAGAATTTTTGTAAAATCTTCAAAAAATCCAAGTACAAGTTTGAGTGGAATACAAACATTAAAATTTCCTGCTTTATCAGCAACTGTTGGTGTGTCATTAATACTCCAACCTATACAGTTGTATCGATTAGATTCAGTTTGTGTGAACGAAGCATAGTTTTTCATTGTCGTTGTTATACCTAAATTTCTCACTCTATCTATTACACAGCCTCCAATTTCATATCGTATTTCATCAAATAAATGCATCAAACCATTATTAATAAAGCGCAAAGTATTGCTTTCTTTCCCATCATTCGTTAAACGTCCTTCAATATACAGATAACTCTCAGAAGGTAGGGTGTATATATCTTGAGTCTGAATTGGTATTCTTATTTCATCACAATGATTAAAAGTTGCATTGGCATAGGGTAAATGACTGTGCATTTCTCGACTCACAACTGAATTGTCAACCAATACACGATCTCCAATATTTAAAATGTTAAAACTCATATTCACTCTTCTTACAAGTACACCTCAAGAAAATCCCTAGTATTCTAGTATTAATAAAAAACTTTATTCTACACCAAGTATTTCTTTTCTTTTTCCCTGTCACTGTCGTAGTTGTTGTGTTTTATTTTAAATCCTAGTGAGGTTAAAAAGACTTTGTTTTCTGTTGTCAACGGTTTGAGAGTCTGCTTGTCACTAATGTTTTTATCAACACTCTTAATATTATATACACTGTCCACACCTGGATTAAATTTGCTACAGTTGTAAATTAAAACCATTATTTATACTTTTTTTAAATGTAGTCTTAACGTAATAACTTCTCGTGTGAAATTAACAAGATTACCGTCCTGGTCAACTATTTTAATGAAAATTTCATCAATATATCTATTTGTGACAGGTAAATAAATTACCTTTTTTGGAATTTCCACAATTTTGTAACCCGGTAAGACATTTGGATAAAACATGTGGATGATATGACCTTGGTTTTCATTGACGTATGAATTAGTGATTAGATTACATTCCACACAAATAGAATTAACCTTTGTGATATGCACAGGATTCTCAGCTACATGAGTTTTTAAAGGTGAGAGCCGTTTTGGTGTAAATCCCAATAAGGGAGCAATGGTATTTGGTTTTTCAAAATAAATTACTTTGTTGCTTTTTATTTCACATTTGAGTGTATTGTTATTAATTCTCAATATCAAACTTGTAGGTTGATCTATATTATGATTTTTTCTAGGCACACCTTTACCAATTGTATTATTTTTTTCTTGACTCTTTCCTTTATTAATTTCTGTATCATCTTTATCTGGTGTTTGATCTACTTTTAATTCTAATTCAGTTATTTTTTCAGTTAAATAATTTGAAAGATCTTCGACTTCATAAGAACCATGTGGAATCGTTATATCGTAACCATCTATATAAAACTTGTTGTTTGTTTGGTCTACATTTGGAATTGTATTGTATGACATGAAATCTATTAAACCTAGTACATACTGTTCATTTTCGTTTAAAATAATTGGTGGGTAAATTTTTGTTGATAACACCGATTCTCTTCCAGATAACACAAAAGTGTACGACATGTTCAAACGATAATCATAGAGTAAATAAAAGAATATTCTTTTAAAAAGGGTATTTATTTAAAAAATCTAAACACAATTGTCCACAATTTACAGTGTTATAAGTTTGATAAATTTTATGATTATAAACAATTTGAGAATAACCATTTGAATTAAAGTATGATATAGCTTCCAACGGTGGTCTCAGATTACCAAAACTATCAAAATATACGACTTTGGATTTATTCTTCTTGTAAGCTGTCCAATGAGTTCCAGGACCGTCTTTATTGTCTAAATTAATAATTCCACTCTCATGTTGCCAAATTTTTTTCGGAAACCCATTTCTCATCATTACACCTCTAAAATGTGGGATTTTCATTAATTTTGCATATTTTTGTAACTCTACATTTGTCAAAGCATGTTTTGGAATTTTTATTTGATCCATTTTCTTATTCATAAAAAAATACCCATTCCACTTTTATATGGTTTCAAGTATAAACCTTTTCCAATTGCCAGTGCTTCCATTTTACGATTATGACGTTGTTTTTCGAGTAAATCTTCTTTAGCTGCTTTTGCTTCGTTAATAGTTTTAACGATAGCTGATGTACCCCCAGCAATAGTGCCCAATGCGCTCAACCCAGCAAATATCGGTATTAGAGGTAATATACCCCCAGTTTTTGGAACTTGGATTACTCGACCACGTGGTTTTTTAATGTTTTTGTAGGATTTCACAATTCGTAATGCTTGTTGAATAGCTTCCCTTAACGTTCTTGGTTTGCTTTCCAATAGTTTCTTTCTAATGTCTCGAATTACTCTCAATAAACTAAATGACTTTTGCTTTGAAATTTTTCTTTTAGAAGATGAGGAGGAGGATGTGACCTTTCTTTTAGTGCTGTTTCTTGTCTTTTTCTTATTACCAACCATCTTGACTGTTTCCAACCAACTACCCATAATACACACAACAACAAGTCTTTATTAAAAAAAAAAAAACGACAATAGAAAATAGAGCATATATTAATTATTATTAATTACATAAAAAAATTTTAAAATTACTGTCTTCGAACGTAGTTGATTCCTTCGATTGGAAATGGGAGCGGTCTCCTTCTTAGTGGGTAATCAGCATCCCTATGGGGTTCGAAATGGTTAAGCCTCCCTAGTTGTTGTTCTTGAACACCCTCATCTCTTTGCCGATACCTACTAAATTCTCTCGTGAAGAGTCTTGTCCTGGCATTGTCTCTTTGCTTACCATGAAATTCAACCACACAACTCTTAACTCCCATTTCACTGTTTTACTTTTTCGCTGTTGAACTGTTAACACACCGCTTATTACCAACTCAGACTGAATTAGTATCACTGACTAACTGATAATTAACCGAATTTAAATAGTAAGAATAAAAAAATATATATTAACGTAATTGACTGACCTATTTGATCTTTATTGCAATGCAGAAAATAGTACAAAACATGTTTATCATTAAAACGTTTATTATTCCAAAATTAATTTATCATTATCTAAATAAAATGTGCTTATCTGCATATAATGTATTTTGGTGACCTATTTGACCTAAAAATGCATTGACGTCAGCGTTATCGTTAAATATGTTTATTGTATGTATAATGTGTTTTCGATGAAGAAATAAAAATTTAATCACGTTGCATAGCGTGTTGTAGATTTGCGTCAATGTATTTTTTTTTTAAATGTAGTAAAAATACTTCGTGACCAATTTTATTTATATTACAAATCACATAAAATTATTTTTTATATTTATACATTATATCTTATTTTTTTAATTGCTTGGTCATCCATAGTATCGTTATTGTCGTCATGTTTTCTTTTTTGAGTATTGTTCAATATTTCGTTTACATCATTTTTTGGCTTTTTAGCACCCATAATATTTTCATCACTTATTTTCCGTTTTTCCGTTTTTCTTGTGTCTCCTCTGTTTATAGAGTCAACAGCGAACTCATTTGAAATGTCTACATCCATATCATCTCTAATTTCTTTTGCTCTTTTATGATTTAAAAGCTTTTGTTGTATTTTTTGTTTATTTCTGTGCTGGATATTTTGTTTGCGTTTACTTGATTTGGAAATAGTTAATCCTTGGAGTAATAAAGTACAATGGTCTATATTTTCAGTTAGTTTTTCTAAATTATTTTTAGCTTTGTTCAATTCTTTATTACAACTTTTTGTTACAGCTTTATATTTAGTAGAACCTAGACCCATACCTAATTTCACTTTTGCTTTCATTGCACCAGCTACACCAAGTGCTGCCAATTTTTCGGAAAATGCTGTATTTTTCGATCGAAACTGTTCAAGAGCTTTTTCACCTAGAATCTTATCAGCCTTATGTCGTTCGGATAGATCTTTATTTTGAGAATATGCAATATCATGTTCACGACACGCCTCGTCTAATCCATTTATTCCCCTATCTCCTCGTGCTAGTCGTTTCTGTAATTTGGTGCCGGGTCCACAAAACCTATAACCTCCAGGGATGTGCATTTCGAAAGGTAATTTATTAATGACAGCGTTTAACATATTGGTAGCGTACTCGTAGACGATTTACAAATTAATACAT